>NC_041385.1:730788411-730797042 GCF_002162155.2 Triticum dicoccoides
CCGACGTCGTCGCCTCACCGCCGCCGACGCCGCCGCCCTCGCCGCCCCGTCGCCCGTCGCCGACCCCGCCACTATCCGCCGTCGTCGAAGCCGCCCCGCCTCGCCGGAGGTAGCAACCCCGCCGCCGCCAATTTGTTTTTTTTTCGAAAAACCGCTCGGTTTTTTTAGAAACCTAGGTTTATTTTTTATTTTTATTTTTAGATTAGATCGGGTTTTCTCGGTTTACCTAATTAGCGGACGTTCGTCCGTATGTTTGTTTTAAGGAACGGTGTTCACTCGTTAGCCACAGACAGCGAACGTTCGTTCGTTAGCCTGTTCATCAGTTTTTCTTTTTCCAGGGATTTTCCGCGATTATTTTCGATCGCGATTTCTGCCCTGATTTTCGTTTTAATTTATCTCTTCACTCGTTTATCGGAATCAGGCGATTCAAGCATCTAGAGTTTCGTCTCGAAGCCCCCTTTATGTTTAACCAACTTAAACAAGATTTTGCTACTTTAAAATTTGACTTAAGTCTAGATTAATAAATGAAGCTTGTTTCTTTCGCAGTTTGAGTTTCGTTGCTTCATTAGAATTGATTCTTTTTGCAAATCAGAGTTCTTAAGTTAAACTTTCTGGTTAGATCTCTTATTTGAGTTTTACCCGTTATAAATCATTTAAGTACTGTCCATGTCAGCATTACTGATCCAAGGATGACACTGAAGCATATAGATCAGTCTGTCTGAGGTCTGGTCGCTACAATCTTATAATAGTGAACTAAGAGCATCTCTAGCAGACCCCGCATCCCGCCAACCAACATTTCACGTTTGTAGTTCGCGGAAAAATTGTTTTTGTAGTCCTCAGCGAAAAGCCGCAGAGGCAGACCCTGCAAAGCCGACCCGCATCCTGTTTTATGGGTCGACTTTATAGGGTCTGCCTCTGCGGCCGTCCTCCCCCCGGCCCACAAAAAATAAATTTGCACCTCAATTTGCATTTCTTTGCATTTTTAACCACATTGGATACATAGGACATCACCAAATCTTTGCTAGAAAAGCAAGACCAAAGAAAACAAGAACGACAAGTATGCATTTTAGAAGATTTTCAACTTCCATAACTGCTCCCACTAGTTGAAGCAATATCTTCTCCATGCATTCATTGTTGATCTGCGGATTCTTGATCTTACATTCTTCATTCTCCATCTTTGGTTCTAAGAAAGAAGTAGATGTTGCTTCCCCTCTAGTTGCACATCCATGCGTTTCATTGCCTTCGATTGCACTAAGGAGTGCACGAACGTCTATCAGTTTTCTTTCTATCAATAAATCAATGTATTCGCCTTCTCAAAACCAAAATGAGCATCCATCTTTCTACATGCATGATGAATGTTCGAAATGAGCAAACATAATGAGCTATCGAAATGAGCCGAATGCAAAACAACACGTATCCCGTCGTTTTCGCATTTGAAGAACACCCATCCGGGGTGCTTCGGCGTGCCCGAAGTCAGCCGTAGCACTGTCTGCGGGCAGTCGTCGCACTGTATGAGCGGCATCGGCGAGCCACAGAGCCTCTGCGAGGGCCGAGCCCGGCAGACGGACGGCCAAATCCATGCTGGCAAATCATCAGCGGCGGCGAGCGGATGAACCCGCACCTGCATGCGGCGATGTGCCTTTGCCGGGGCTACGCGAGGTGCTCCCGACCATTCCATAGCTTGGCGCAGCCGTCGGCGGCCGGGAAAGCCAAATCCGGCCGCCCGCGATGAAGCGCCGCAGATCCGCAAGGTCCCGGCCCGCCGACACAGGAGGAGGGGGAAGGGGGGCGGAGGGCAACCTCGTGCGTGTGGAAGCTTTTTGGCGTGCTCCCGCCGGCCACTTTCACCGAAATCTTGGGCGGCGGCGGGACAGCGGGACTAGGGGGAGAAGGGAGGTGGTTGATGGGGAAAAGTGCGGGCTGAAATGTCCCCCCCCCCACCAACCGCTCCCGCTATACGCAGGGCACCGACGGGCCGGGGGGAGGGGGACCCGCGAATACGCGGGTTGGGGACGAGTTTTTGCCGCGCCCCTCAAAATTTTTTGCGGGCCGGTCGCGTTTGCGGGGTTTGTTCGGGCGGGATTTTCACCGCCGGCCCGCATTTTGACGGTTATTTTGCGAGTCGGGGCCTTTTGCGAAGTCTACTAGAGTTGCTCTAAGGGAGTATCATTTTTCTATTGACAAGTATGCGCGCCTTGCGCGCCTTATGGTTTAGTGACTACTTCGTCGATCTCAGTGGTGGACATAGCTTTCTGGTCTGGGTCCAATATAATGTATATGCATTTCTTCCCTTTATGCTCTTCTAGCTTCAACTTGAAAGGATCACAACTTTGTGGATGGTGGATGGATACCTTTCTAATCGAGCATTTTACTATCCATTGTGGTCATTAGGCACTATCATTGCAACAAGAAATTCACCCCGAACATAATTATAATGGTGTCATTTATCTTCTTCTTTTTCATACGTACATATCTCAAGACTTGTTACTGTTCTTAATACTTCTTTCTGGAAGTGTGTCACAGTCAAACTTCTCTATAACCATTTCATCATGGTGGTGGTTATAGACTCGACCTATCAGCGATGAAATCTCCGATTTAAGGTCCCGCATGTCTCCACGGTGAGACATCATATCTGTCGAGCAAGAAGACGTCTTACGGTGTCTTCATCTTCAGTAACGTTCAAACTCCACGACTTCAGAAACGCTGGATTAATTTTACCTTGATTTGCTCCTCTTTTTTTTTTGCGAAATTGTTTTGCTCATTTCATGCAATCTCGATGCATGCATACCAAAGCCCATATATCCCTCAGAAAACAGGAGGTGCAAAAGCTCAGGCCACAGAAGATCTCGAGCACGCCATGACGATACATACAGTGAAGATTTTCCTGCGCAGCGTGCGAAATGGAGAATGGCCCCCACGTCTTGAAAGCCGCTCGTGGGGTTCACGCGAACCGGCGCAAACAAACTTCATCTGGCCCCACCTGTCAGACACGGCAGCTCCTGTTCATTCATTCCCTCCGTCGCAGGCCGTCTCGTAGCGGGTGAATTTTACCAGCCCCGCCGAATACTACCATTCAGCCACCGTATCCCTCGCTCTATTAGTAGAAATTAATAACGAAATCTTTTTTTTCCAAGAATATGACAGATCGTGATTATTTTCTGCTTGTACTCATTGAAGCAGTAGAATATTTTTTTCTCTCGAAGAAAAGTAGTGGTAGGGGAAATCGACAAAAAATAAATGAGCACATTTTTTTAGCTTAGCTGGTGGGTGGAAACCGAAAAGGCAAGTCCCCCCCCTCTTGTGACGTATAGTCATCTATCTTGACTTCCACAAGCATTATTCCAGCATCTTTCGGCACAAACCCTTAGATTTCACCGTTTTTAGCAGACACCATTCCACATTTTTATGTATGTTTTTTAGGAAAGTGTCCATATATATCTATATATATCTAAATGTACACTTCTATATATCATTTTTAGGGAAAGCATTTATACATATCTAAATATGCATTTTACATGGTATTAAGTTGGAGCAAGTCCACTTTGTTAACTATTTTCATGTTTTTAGAACGCCCATATAACCTTTAACATTCGGGGGGAAATTCGGCCGCAGATGTATTATACCTTGAATACATAACCGTGAAGAAGAGGTGTATTGCAGTTGTAGGTTTACAATATATTACATGTTCGAGGAGACGCTAAACCAGCCACCTCAACAATGATTGATGAGTTGACTGATGTTTTGGGTAATAGATTACATTATATTCAAGTCGATGTCTTTTAATAATCTAGAGAAATATATACACAACGGTGTACACGTCGTGATGCCACGCCTAATGATGAGGTGTTTTATACTCCAATACTAAAATAACTTGACACCTCATTGCATCTCTTCTTATAATAACCAAAAAAAAAAGAATAAGAACCAATAAACCGCGATCGTGAATCCTTAAACCCTTTTCAGGGATGTATCTCCAAATAATTAAAATATCAGGGGCATATCCGTAAGGACGCAATACCGCCCAGAAACGGAACCGAAAGCTAATGATTCATGAGGGGCTAAAGCATTAAAAATATCCCTCCATTACCATTACTCCCTTCCATCTCCCTCCCAACTTCTCCTCCCCCCTTCGTCTCCAGTTCCGACTTCTTCACTTCTTCTTCCTCGCGCCGCCGCTCCCCGCTCGCCTCCGATCACGAACTCGTCCCCGTCAATGGTCGCCGGCGGCGGGCGTAAACCCCCAACGGAGTCCTGAGAGGATCGCCTCTTGGTCCTCGCCATGGTAAGCCGTTCTTGATCTCCTCTGTTTCTTTTGCCGGTCATAATTCCGCGCCGGAGTTGGAGCTTTATCCATTCCAGTTCCAGGCGACGTGGATGGAGTTCCGTTACGTTTCGGTGGTTTTTTTTTTTCTGGGAAGAGATGCGTAACGCCTCCTCCCTGAATTCGCGCTGCTTTCCGCCGCCTTTTTGCCGAATCGTTGGGTTCGTTCAGTGCACGGACGGCGTTTCAGAAAATCGAATCTCTTCGAGCGTGTGGGTTCCCGCCGCAGAATTCCCTTGCCGGAATCCGCGCGCAGGACTGCCAGTAAGGAGGTGATGATGATTCACGGAGAATTTTTGTGTCGTCTGCTTGCATGGGATTCACTGAATTGCGTTCAAGACTGGGTTTTTGGAATTCTCGGAAGAAATTGTCGTTGGGGTTTTGATAACCTTTGTCGCGAGGAGTTTCAGCAGCCTGGCCGGCGCTCCGGCGATTCTCCGTCGACGCACTTTCCGTTTCAGAAAATTCTGTAGCTATGGCAGGTGCTCTGCTTGCGAATAAGAAGTCAGACAGAGGTTAAATTTGTATCCGTAATTTGAAATCTCTTTCCATTTCGTAGACCGAGGTCGTGCCAATTCAGTTGGAACAGCGAAATTCTCTGTGAAAATTGTATCTCTTCACGCACGTTTTCTGTTTTTTTTTAGTTGTTTTTTCTTTTGAGTGCGACAGAGGTTGTTTGCTGCTGTTGCAGAGTTCTTAACCCCGGTGAAGGTTTCTTTGCTTCGGGGCCACCCTTGCAGTAGATTTCAGAGCGCGCCTTGGCATAGCTTCACCTTCCTCCCTTGGGTTTCCCCTCCTCGGCATAAACCTCCGTCTCTTTGCTTCCCGATCAAGGCCGGCTTGGTTCATCCGATCGAGTTTCACATTGCTTTACCTCGTTCCTGCCTCTGCCCTCTCTGAAACCTCTGCACATGTATGTACGATGATGCGCTCGCTCTCTGTTGGTTCTGACGGCTCGTCCACGCAGGGTCCGGCGCCCGGCGACTCGAAGCGGTTCTCCGGCGTGGTGCCGCCGGCGGCGCTCGTCTTCCTCGCGCTGGTGTTCGTCGCCGGCGCCATCGTCACGCTCCATCACAAGGAGGTGCGTGCTGTTTGCTGTGCTGTGGATAACTGAACATGATATGTTGATGGTGATCACATTTCGCGTCACACGAATGAGGCGCCGCGATGCTGCAGAAGTGTCACGCCTTACCTGCCCGGTTGTTTCCCTGCAGAACCTGTCCATACTGCAGGTGCAGCCACGAGAGCTGGCCGCTAACGAGGACTCGTTCAGGTCCGTGCCCCCGGCCAGCGATCTGCGCGTCGCCGGGGACGACGTGGCCGAGACGCCGTCGGCGGAACAGGCGACGCCACCGGTGGAACAAACGACGACGCTGGTGGAGCAAACGACACCGCCGGTGGAACAGGCGACGACGCAGGTGGAGCAAACAAGGCCGTCGGTGGAACAGGCGACGACGCCGGTGGAGCAAACGACGCCGCCGGTGGAAGAAGCCCCTGACATCTGCGAGGTCAGTACGTCAGAGACTCATTGATTTCAGTTTCGGAACACTTGCTGAACAACTGTTGCTTGCAGAGCCAGTGCAGGCCTCCGGGCAGCGAGGCGCTGCCGAGGGGCATCGTGCAGGACAAGTCCAACTTCGAGTTCGAGTCGCTGGGCGGCAACCCCGGGCGGAAGGGGGTCGCCGCCGGCCGGCCGGCGAAGAGCCTCCTGGCGATCCCCGTCGGCATCAAGCAGAAGGCCGTCGTCGACAAGCTCGTCTCCAAGGTGCGCGCCGTACATGCATGATCATTCAGTTTTTGCTGATCAGCTTAATTCTCGACGCTTAACTGTTCGCCGTGATCATGGCCGTGCAGTTCCCGGCGGCGAACTTCGCGGTGATGCTGTTCCACTACGACGGCGCGGTGGACGGGTGGAGCGACCTGCCGTGGTCGCGCCGCGCGGTGCACGTGGCGGCGGTGGACCAGACCAAGTGGTGGTTCGGCAAGCGGTTCCTGCACCCGGACCTCGTCGCCGACTACGACTACATCTTCCTCTGGGACGAGGACATCGAGGTGGACGGCTTCGACCCCATGAGGTACCTCAGGATCGTCAGGAAGGAGGGGCTCGAGATCTCGCAGCCGGCGCTGGACCACCGGTCGCAGATCCACCACCGGCTCACGGCCCGCGCGCGCCACGGCGGGACGGTGCACCGGCGGTTCTACAAGACGGCCGGAGGCGGGAGGTGCTACGGCAACAGCACGGGGCCGCCGTGCACGGGGTGGGTGGAGATGATGGTGCCGGTGTTCTCGCGGGCGGCGTGGCGGTGCGCGTGGCGGATGATCCAGAACGACCTCGTCTTCGCCTGGGGGCTCGACTTCAAGCTCGGGTACTGCGCGCAGGGCGACCGGAGCACGAACGTCGGCATCGTCGACAGCGAGTACGTGCTCCACCGCGGCATCCCCACGCTGGGTGACGGCGGCGGCAAGGGGCCCGCGCCGAAGGCGAAGGCGTCGTCGGCAACGTCGGCGGACAGGTATGCAGTGCGGCTGCGATCGTATAAGGAGCTGCAGATATTCAACAAGAGGTGGAAGGAGGCGGTGGCGGAGGACATGTGCTGGACGGACCCCTACCCGCAGCCGCCGACGCCGACGCCCAAGGGATGACCCACGGTGCCCGCCGCCGGCGATGTCCTTTGCGGTTGAGTAGATGACATAGAAGATACATCAAAATTTACAGGTCTAGAGAGCTTCAGATAACATGTCATGTACAGATCTCTTTCTCCCCGGTCAATAAGATAGGTTCAAAGACGATGTAATTATCATAATTTTCGGTAAAAAGATGGATTACAAAAAGGGAGTACCTAGAGCTCATCTAGATGAGACATAATTTGGCTCATTCACTTTGAAAACAAGAACAGATACAACCCATGTCAGCACACACGCATCTTATAGCATCACATCCAATGACTATAAAAGGTGAATGAGACCAAATTATATCTCATCTAGATGAGTTCTAGCAAAACTGTTAAAAAAAATGAAGTTTTGAGTTTTTGACATGTCAGGTTTATCATAGCTTTCAGAATACTGAATTGGTGATTTTCTAAAACTGATGGACTCAACTTTTTTTTTTTGTTTTAAAAAAACTTATCAGGCTTTCCGAAATTGTCCGGCTCAACTTCCACACAATTGAATCAAGCTTTCAGGATTTGATGGTCTCGGCAGTTAGCAACTTGTTGCATTGACATTAGAGCATCTCCAACAGCCGCCCAATGCATGGCGCCGAAAAAATGAGTTTACAGTGCGCAAGTAGTTTTTTTAGGGCGCTAGAAGACGTTTGCTCCAACAAGCGCTGTAAAATATGCAGCGTGCACGAATCCAGCGGTCCCAATCAAGCGGTCCCATCTGCAGCAGCACAAAGTGTAACATCCCAAATTTTCAATTTGGAATGTTATACATTAGATCATCATGCTTATCATATTTTCTTGCATTTTGTTGATCCTAGAAATTTCACGCAACTCAAGGACCCTTGGAGAGAGTTGGAGATTTCGAAATTTTCATATTTGAGTTCTCTCAAAACTATGAAAAGAGGATCATTGGATTTATTTATTTTATCTTCAAATATTTTTCCAATATCAAAAATAAGAGAGGGAATAATATGACTTTCCCAAAATTTAGGAAAAATGAAGATTTAATAAATAAATCAAATTTTGGATTTTTCTCGGAGTTTATTTGACTTAGGGAAAAATGCGTGTTTTCAAAAAAATTGCATTTTAGGCTCCGAGTAAAAGTTCATTTTGTTCGACTCATTTTTAGAAGTCGGGGAAAGTTTACTTTATTAATTTTGGAGTTCGTATAGATTTTTTTTCTGCGCGCAAAACCATTTAAAAAAAAAGAGAGAGCCGCAGCGCCTTGGGCCAAAGGCCCAAGCCGCCAAGCCAGCCGGCCGGCCAGGAGGCCAAGGCCATCGCTAGCGTGCGCCGCGCCAGGCGCCATGGAGCCGTCGCCGCTTCTTTTGGAAATCCTAGTAGGACTTTTGTCCTACTTCCCTTTATTCCGTTTTTGTTTCTAGATCTTTTCCCTCTTTGTTTCTTAATCCTAGTCTAATTCTTGTTCCCTACTCCAAGCAAAACCCTCCCCTCCCCAGTATAAATACCTAAGCACCCTCCTCCAACACATCAAACCAACACCTCTCCTCTCCTCTCCTCCTCCGCAGCAGCAGCGCAGCACCACCACCGCGTCGCCGCCCCTCACCAGCGTCGCCGCCCTACACCGCCGCCGCCGCTCGCCACCGCCGCCGCCAAGTGCCGCCGCCGCCACCCAACGCCGTCGCC
>NC_041385.1:730797407-730862112 GCF_002162155.2 Triticum dicoccoides
GCCGCTTGCCACCGCCGCCGCCAAGTGCCGTCGCCGCCACCCAACGCCGCCGCCGCCGGAGCCCCTCGCCTCTTCGAGGTACTAGCCCCGCGCCGCGTCACCTTTTCTTTTCCTCGGTTCGGTTTTTCGTAAATCGTTCCGGTTTCCGTTCCGGATTTCTAGATCGGTTTTTCGTTTCGGTTTTCTTTCCGAAACCCTAGATCGGTTTTTCTCGCCGGTTTTTCTTTCCGGTTTTGTTTAGCAAGCGTTCGCCGGACCGTTCGTCCTAACGAATGTGATCACCGGTTTGCCTAGGTTAATGAACGCCCGTTCGTTCAACCGTTCGTCGTTTTCTTTCTCATCGGATTTATTCCGCTATTTTTCTGATAGCGATTTCAGATCCGATTTTCTTTCTAGTCTATCTTCTCGCTCGTTTATCGGAATCAGGTGATTCAAACGCCTGGAGTTTCATCTCGAAACCGCCGTTCCAACTAATCAACTTAAACAAAGTTTTGCTACTGTAAAATTTGACCTAGTTTCAACTTGCTAGAACCGAGTTGTTTTCCCTCGTCGTTTGACCTTCGTGGCTTTTGTTTTGATTCTTTTGCCACCAGGGTTCTTAAGTTGAACTTTCTGGTTAGATCCTTTATTCGAGATTTACCTGTGCATTAGATGAGTACTTATTGTATGCTTGTTGTTTGTCTGCGATAGATCATCCGGAGTGCGCCGCTTGTTACTTCGAGTCTCTAGGTTTCGCGGATCGTCAGCAAGGCAAGTAACACTTGATCATACCTTTTCTACTACCCAGTTTTTATGCATTAGATCAATCCTCAAACACTGCATGATTAGGATCTAATTAAATTGTGGGATGGGAAGTAGATGAGGTAGTACCTATTACCTATTTTACTTATGAAACCTTTGGGAGTTACTTCTACGTTTGCTTATTATGCCATGCTATGCTAGTAGACGTGGATTGGGCGAGTGAATATCCATGACAGATGTGAGTTTGTTAATTAAAGGTTTACCTAAGGTGGCAACTTAAATACACATCTGGGTGGATTGAGGCACCTGTTTTCTAGCAGGACTTGCCTGTATTTCTTCGGACCGCCACCCAGGCTCAAAGGGATCATAAGATAATTCATACTAGTAACTTACGTGTGCAGCCACAAGCCATTATGGGCTCTGGCATAGTTGACTAAGTCGTGCGAACTCTTATAGTGGTGGACTAGCAGATGTAGGGGATGTAGGTGTACCGGTCCACCCATCGTAAGGTGCTAGCGCTTCTAAAAGACTATGTCTCGGTCATCCGTTTCTTAAACACCATGTAGTGCGAGAAACCAAGCGGAGGCGATCGAGTCTTGTGGGGAAAAGTGCGCAAACCTCTGCAGAGTGTACAAACTAATCATGATTAGCCGTGTCCCCGGTTATGGACGTCTTGAGTATCTAGTACTGGATTATCCTGTTGAATCTCAACATGTTACTTCTAATTAATATTGTTGGGTTTTAATGAGTACTTTTAATTGGGATTGAGAATGCTGTCAACCATTCTCAATGTTTAACAACCACCATGATAGTTAATTAAATTTATTCCTTTGCAGTAGGGAAAAATTGGCTTTATGCAAAAACTGTAATCATAGAGCTTTTCCACCAGCCAAATATGCATGTAGTATAGCCAATACTCATTATCTCTCTCTATGTGTTACATTGCCAGCATATTCCATGTGCTGACCCGTTTTCGGGCTGCAACTTTTCATGCTGCAGACTTTTCAGACGACGAATAAGGTGCTTTTAGGTCGTGGTTCTATACTCAGTGATGCCTTTGGAGTTGATGGACTCAATTATCTTCCAAGTCTTCCGTTGTTATCGTTATTAGATGGCCTTAAGCCATGATTATTGTAATAAGTCCTCTTCTGGACAAACGATGTAATAAGTGTGTGATTTCTACTCTGCTATAAATCCTTCGAAGTACTGGGTGGTGTCAGCATTACTGATCCAGGGATGACATCGGAGCACAGAGACTTGATCCATTCGGGTCGGGTCGCTACAGAGATGGTATCAGAGCACACGCTGACTGTAGGACACGACCACTAAGTTAAAGCCATAGATCACCATTCTCTTCTCATTTTCTAACTCTTCATCTTTTCTACTCTTTAGGATGACGGATGAAAAGATCAAGTACGCTCAACCAGATGAAGGCACACCTTTTAGACTTCCTTCAAGCGAAATCCAGAAGTCACCAAGTACCTGAACATTGGATTACCAAGCTTCACGGGAACCTTCAACGCCACTCTGCCTGAAGAGGAGCGCTGGAAGATTCAAACTCACGTTCCGGGAAGGACATTCGCGCCAATCACGAAGCCCATAGATAGTGTTTTCAATGCACCAACTTGGAGTCTAGGAAGGAGCATGGCAGCTCATATCACCATAGGACGCATTGGAAAAGTTTACCAAGGAGACCTCAAGGACACTATCTACCAGATTTGCGGACGCCGAGATGAACAATGGGAGTTAGTCAGCACCAAGAAGGATAGATCCATTGCATCTTTCATCCAGGAGTTAAACCAGCACATTCGACGCCACGAGAACCAGATGTGCAATGACATGATAGAGTTGAAGAATGCGAAGGCAAGGATCATCGAGCTAGAAGGAGAACTGAAGTCTACACGCAAGGACTACATGGATGAGATCGTAGCTCTAGCAAGACACAATGGCGATCTTAAGCAGGAGATTGAAGAACTCAAGAGGAAGTTAGCATTCCAGGAGGAGGACGAGTACGTCGCATGTCCGGACAACTACATCATCATCGACGACACCGATTCGGATCCAAGTGAACCCGACTTTGAAGACGAAGCTGGAGCAGATATTATGGAGTCTTCCACCGGTTCAAATTTCTAGATGACCACCAGATAGTAGTAGTATTCCCCCATGTAAACATTAGTCGAGCACTTTTGCGATAGATTTAGATCGTTTGTAAGCCCTTGTTTGATTGATTGAAGTGATTTTATGTGCTTTTGCCTCATGTGCATATGGATAGTGTTTTCCCTTTAGACCCCCTCTATTTTTATATCTCGTCTTTTCTAAACCCTCAGATGCCTCCAACCCAAGCTCTTAGGACACCAATACTAGTAAGCTCGCCAGGAGCAGAGTACATGGCCAGACAAGGATGTTTCCAAGTGCCATTAAGTATAGGAAGGCATGTTTTCCCAACGGATTTAATTATTCTGGAGTCCCAAGGTCTGGATGTGATTCTTGGAATGGATTGACTGTCGATGTATGGAGGAAACATCGAGTGTGCTAGTAAGTCAATTTTGCTTACCACGCCGGAAGGAAGAAGGATTAAGTATGTATCACGGCATGAGCCGAGGAGAGCTCATGTAAATTGCCTATCAGGAGTTGTGCAGGAAGAGGTGCCAGTAGTGAAGGATTATCCTAATGTATTTCCTGAGGAATTGCCAGGAATGCCACCAGATAGAGACATTGAGTTTTTGATTGAGTTGTTGCCAGGAACATGCCCGATATCGAAGCAACCATACAGGATGCCCGCACAGGATTTGGCGGAAATCAAGAAGCAGATTAAGGAGCTGTTGGATAAAGGTTATATACGCCCAAGTTCTTCGCCTTGGGGATCACCCATACTGTTAGTGGAGAAGAAGGATGGATTGTTAAGGATGGTTGTTGATTATCGTGGATTGAATGCAGTAACAATCAAGAACAAGTACCCACTACCAATGATAAATGATCTGTTTGATCGTTTGCAAGGAGCTAAAGTGTTTTCCAAGATCGATTTGCGATCAGGGTACCATCAGTTGAAGATTCGAGAGCAGGACATACCTAAGACAGCATTCACCACAAGATATGGACTGTATGAGTACACCGTTATGTCATTTGGACTGACTAACACACCGGCCTATTTCATGAACCTGATGAACAAAGTGTTTATGGAGTTTTTGGATAAGTTCGTCGTGGTGTTCATTGATGATATTTTGGTTTTCTCGAAGAATGAAGAGGAACATAAGGAACATTTGCGATTGGTTTTGGAGAAGCTAAGGGAACATCAGTTATATGCCAAGTTCAGCAAATGTGAGTTTTGGCTAAAGGAAGTTGGATTTCTTGGACACGTTATATCCGGAGAAGGTATAGCAGTTGACCCCACAAAGGTTGAGACCGTAACCAATTGGGAAGCACCAATGACAGTTGGAGAGATCCGAAGTTTTCTTGGACTCGCAGGATACTACCGGAGATTCATTGAGAATTTCTCAAGGATTGCAAAGCCTATGACGGAGTTGCTGAAAAAGGATACCAAGTTCATATGGACTGAGGACTGTGAGGCAAGTTTTCAGGAGTTGAAGAAAAGATTGGTTACCTCACCAGTGCTAATTTTGCCAGATCAGACCAAGGATTATGAGGTGTATTGCGACGCTTCACGTCGAGGACTTGGAGCAGTGCTTATGCAGGAAGGAAGAGTTGTTTCGTATGCTTCACGACAACTGAAACCTCATGAATTAAATTATGCCACACATGATTTGGAGTTAGCAGCCGTAGTGCATGCATTGAAGACATGGAGACATTTCCTCATTGGAAATCATTGTGAGGTGTACACGGATCACAAGAGTTTGAAGTACATTCTCACGCAGAAAGAGTTAAACCTTAGACAGAGGAGATGGTTGGAACTCATCAAGGATTATGATATGAGATTGCATTATCATCCCGGAAAGGCTAATGTAGTAGTTGACGCATTGAGCCGCAAGAGCCATGTCAATACGCTATTGACGGGAGAAATACCAAAGGAGTTAGCAGAAGATCTTCGTGAGCTATGTTTGGAAATAGTTCCGAGAGGCTACGTAGCAGCATTGGAGATTCAGTCTACCTTGATGGATAAAATCAGAGAAGCTCAGAAAAATGACAAAGAGATTGCGGATATAAAGAAGAAAATGAGCGAAGGAAAAGCAAAGGGATTTCGTGAGGATGAGCATGATACCCTATGGTTTGAGGACCGTATTTACGTGCCAAATGACCCAGAGATCAGGAAGTTGATTCTGCAAGAGGCACATGATTCACCCTATTCGATTCACCCAGGAAATACCAAGATGTATTTGGATTTGAAGGAAACATTCTGGTGGACCGGAATGAAGAAGGATATCGCGGAGTATGTAGCAGTTTGTGATGTATGTCAGAGAATGAAGGCAGAACATCAGAAGCCAGCAGGATTGTTGCAGCCATTGCCGATACCCGAATGGAAGTGGGATAAACTAGGCATGGATTTCATCATGGGATTGCCAAAGACTTGTTCAGGCTATGACTCGATTTGGGTTATAGTCGACCACTTGACGAAGGTAGCGCATTTCATTCCAGTCAAGACTACCTATAGCAGCGCTAAGTTGGCAAAGATATACATGACCAGAATTGTGTGTTTGCACGGAGTTCCGAGGAGTATCGTATCAGATAACAGTTTCGTCCCATGACAACAGTTACGAAGTTGGAGACCGTCAGTTGTTTGGACCAGATTTGATTAAGGAGTCTGAACAGAAAGTTAAGTTGATTCGCGACAGGCTCAAGGTAGCCCAGTCTAGACAGAAAAGCTATGCGGATTCAAAACGCAAAGCGGTAGAATATGAAGTTGGAGACATAATTTATCTTAGAGTATCCCCACTTCGAGGAGTTAAGCGTTTTGGAGTTAAAGGAAAGTTAGCACCATGTTTTGTTGGACCATATAGGATTTTGCAGCGCATGGGAGAAGTCGCTTATAAGTTGGAATTACCAGAAGGACTGTCAGGAGTTCATGACGTGTTCCATGTTTCTCAGCTAAAGAAATGTCACGCCGAGATGGCGGAAGTACCACTAAGAGATACAGTGCCACTTGAAGCAATTCAGTTGAAGGATGATTTAACATATGAGGAGAAACCAGTCAGGATTCTCGAATATGCCAGCAGAGTTACTCGCAGCAAGGTTATCAAGTTTTGCAAGGTTCAGTGGAGCCACCACACTGAGGATGAAGCCACCTGGGAAAGAGAAGAAGATTTGCTCAAGGACCACCCTCACCTATTTTCTAGCCAACCCAAATCTCGAGGGCGAGATTCATCTTAAGGGGGGTAGGTTTGTAACATCCCAAATTTTCAATTTGGAATGTTATACATTAGATCATCATGCATATCATATTTTCTTGCATTTTGTTGATCCTAGAAATTTCACACAACTCAAGGACCCTCGGAGAGAGTTGGAGATTTCGAAATTTTCATATTTGAGTTCTCTCAAAACTATGAAAAGAGGATCATTGGATTTATTTATTTTATCTTCAAATATTTTTCCAATATCAAAAATAAGAGAGGGAATAATATGACTTTCCCAAAATTTAGGAAAAATGAAGATTTAATAAATAAATCAAATTTTGGATTTTTCTCGGAGTTTATTTGCCTTAGGGAAAAATGCGTGTTTTCAAAAAAAATGCATTTTAGGCCCCGAGTAAAAGTTCATTTTGTTCGACTCATTTTTAGGAGTCGGGGAAAGTTTACTTTATTAATTTTGGAGTTCGTATAGATTTTTTTTCTGCGCGCGAAACCGTTTAAAAAAAAGAGAGAGAGCCGCAGCGCCTTGGGCCAAAGGCCCAAGCCGCCAAGCCAGCCGGCCGGCCAGGAGGCCAAGGCCATCGCTAGCGCGCGCCGCGCCAGGCGCCAGGGAGCCGCCGCCGCTTCTTTTGAAAATCCTAGTAGGACTTTTGTCCTACTTCCGTTTATTCCGTTTTTGTTTCTAGATCTTTTCCCTCTTTGTTTCCTAATCCTAGTCTAATTCTTGTCCCCTACTCCAAGCAAAACCCTCCCCTCCCCAATATAAATACCCAAGCACCCCCCTCCAACACATCAAACCAACACCTCTCCTCTCCTCTCCTCCGCAGCAGCAGCAGCGCAGCACCACCACCGCGCCGCCGCCCCTCACCAGCGTCGCCGCCCTACACCGCCGCCGCCGCTTGCCACCGCCGCCGCCACCCAACGCCGCCGCCGCCGGAGCCCCTCGCCTCTTCGAGGTACTAGCCCCGCGCCGCGTCACCTTTTCTTTTCCTCGGTTTGGTTTTTCATAAATCGTTCCGGTTGCCGTTCCGGTTTTCTAGATCGGTTTTTCGTTTCGGTTTTCTTTCCGAAACCCTAGATCGGTTTTTCTCGCCGGTTTTTCTTTCTGGTTTTGCTTAGCAAGCGTTCGCTGGACCGTTCGTCCTAACGAACGTGATCACCGGTTTGCCTCGGTTAATGAACGCCCGTTCGTTCAACCGTTCGTCGTTTTCTTTCTCATCGGATTTATTCCGCTATTTTTCTGATAGCGATTTCAGATCCGATTTTCTTTCTAGTCTATCTTCTCGCTCGTTTATCGGAATCAGGTGATTCAAACGCCTGGAGTTTCATCTCGAAACTGTCGTTCCGACTAATCAACTTAAACAAAGTTTTGCTACTGTAAAATTTGACCTAGTTTCAACTTTCTAGAACCGAGTTGTTTTCCCTCGTCGTTTGACCTTCGTGGCTTTCGTTTTGATTCTTTTGCCACCAGGGTTCTTAAGTTGAACTTTCTGGTTAGATCCTTTATTCGAGATTTACCTCTGCATTATATGGGTACTTATTGTATGCTTGTTGTTTGTCTGCGATAGATCACCCGGAGTGCGCCACTTGTTACTTCGAGTCTCTAGGTTTCGCGGATCGTCAGCAAGGCAAGTAACACTTGATCATACCTTTTCTACTACCCAGTTTTTATGCATTAGATCAATCCTCAAACACTGCATGATTAGGATCTAATTAAATTGTGGGATGGGAAGTAGATGAGGTAGTACCTATTACCTGTTTTACTTATGAAACCTTTGGGAGTTACTTATATGTTTGCTTATTATGCCATGCTATGCTAGTAGACGTGGATTGGGTGAGTGAATATCCATGACAGATGTGAGTTTGTTAATTAAAGGTTTACCTAAGGTGGCAACTTAAATACACATCTGGGTGGATTGAGGCACCTGTTTTCTAGCAGGACTTGCATGTATTTCTTCGGACCGCCACCCAGGCTCAAAGGGATCATAAGATAATTCATACTAGTAACTTACGTGTGCAGCCACAAGCCATTATGGGCTCTGACATAGTTGACTAAGTCGTGTGAACTCTTATAGTGGTGGACTAGCAGATGTAGGGGATGTAGGTGTACCGGTCCACCCATCGTAAGGTGCTAGCGCTTCTGAAAGACTATGTCTCGGTCATCCGTTTCTTAAACACCATGTAGTGCGAGAAACCAAGCGGAGGCGATCGAGTCTTGTGGGGAAAAGTGCGCAAACCTCTGCAGAGTGTACAAACTAATCATGATTAGCTGTGTCCCCGGTTATGGCCGTCTTGAGTATCTAGTACTGGATTATCCTGTTGAATCTCAACATGTTACTTCTAATTAATATTGTTGGGTTTTTAATGGGTACTTTTAATTGGGATTGAGAATGCTGTCAACCATTCTCAATGTTTAACAACCACCATGATAGTTAATTAAATTTATTCCTTTGCAGTAGGGAAAAATTGGCTTTATGCAAAAACTGTAACCATAGAGCTTTTCCACCAGCCAAATATGCATGTAGTATAGCCAATACTCATTACCTCTCTCTATGTGTTACATTGCCAGCATATTCCATGTGCTGACCCGTTTTCGGGCTGCAACTTTTCATGTTGCAGACTTTTCAGACGACGAATAAGGTGCTTTTAGGTCATGGTTCTATACTCAGTGATGCCGTTGGAGTTGATGGACTCACTTATCTTCCAAGTCTTCCGCTGTTATCGTTATTAGATGGCCTTAAGCCATGATTATTGTAATAAGTCCTCTTCTGGACAAACGATGTAATAAGTGTGTGATTGCTACTCTGCTATAAATCCTTCGAAGTACTGTGTGGTGTCAGCATTACTGATCCAGGGATGACATCGGAGCACAGAGACTTGATCCATTCGGGTCGGGTCGCTACACAAAGTTTGCAGCGCGTGCGACCGGGCACACTAAATATGCTGCGCGCGATGCCGTTTTGATGCGCACGCTGCATTAGTTATAGCGCGCGCGCTTTTTGCACAGCTGCTGGAGACTTCAAATAGGGTCCGCGCGCGCTAAAAGCAGTTTTTATACCGCGCGCCGCTTATATAGCGCCTCTGTTGGAGATGCTCTTATGTTAGACGATATAGAAACATCAAAATTGCAGGTCTAGTGAGAGAGCTTGGAATAAACAAAACTAGAATCTAAGAAGACATGCATTTAGAAGCCAATCACAAAGGGATTCATGGTGTTCCAACAATCCCAAGCCTGCTTGGCCAAAAGAGCATGTAAAATAAATGGAGACCCCAAAAGCACATGCCTCCATGCCCCGATGTAATAGTTTTTTTCCTGTGTCAACCAATGCATTTTCCTTTGTTCCTTTTCCTCACTCCACTAGAAGTCCGGAACAATATGAGTTAAATCATCACACAAACCAGCATGGAAATTAGGTACTTTTACATATGGACCGTATATTGGAGATGTTCTAAGTAAGATAGGTTCAAAGACGATGTGATTATCATATTTTTCGGTAAAAAGGTGGATTGATGAAGTTTTTAGTTTTTGACATGTCAAGTTTATCATAATTTTTAGAATACTGAATTAGTGCTTTTCTAAAACTGATGGACTCAACTTTTATTGTTTTAAAAAAACTTATCAGGCTTTCCAAAATTGTCCGGCTCAACTTCTAGAAAATTGAATCAAACTTTCAGAATTTGATGGTCCGAGAAAATCAGATCCGGCCATGGTGATGATGCATTGGAAGAACAAATGGCGGTTAGCAACTTGTTGTTGCATTGACATTCTCTTAGACGATATGGAAACATCAAAATTGCAGGTCTAGTTAGAGAGCTTAGAGTTTCAGATGCAATGTGACAATACATATCTGTGATTCTCTTCGAGAATAAACAAAACTAAAATCAAATAAGATGTGCATTTAGAAGGCGGTCACAAAGGGATTCGCGGTTTTCCAACAATCCCAAGCCTACTTGGCCAAAAGAGCATGTAAAATAAATGGAGACTGCAAAAGCACATGCCTCCATGCCCCTGGTGTAATAGTTTTTTTCCAGCGTCAACCAATGCATTTTCCTCCGTTCCTTTTTCTCACTCCACTAGAAGTACAGAACAATGTGAGTTAAATCATCACACAAACCAGCGTGGAAATTGAAACACCCATGGCATACGTATACAATGCTTGGATAAGATGTTTAATCAAATTTGTATCATCAAAACTTTATGTGGCCACCTCCAGAATTACCATAGCAGAAGCTTGGTTCTCAATACTACACTTCTTACCAAACATAAGGGAACACTTAGACGTGTTCAGCTACTAACATGTTCCCTCTCACACTTAGACAAAATATTATTAATACTCAAAGACTGGTCAAATTCAATTGAAATAACATCACACAACCATCTGCAAAAAGCAAATGCGACCTCCCCAGTGCTTGCCTACCCATGCTAAATTCCTGGAACACTCTCCTATAAATGGCATCGATCAAAAGAATAGAGAGCATCTGAACCAGCAAAAGAAATGAATAAGACAATAGGGGATCGCCTTGTCGGAGGCTTTGGGTTGGGGAAAAGGACGCCATCCTTGTCCATGGAAGCATATAGAATATGCAAGAATAGGCGCATAAGTCATAATCCAACTAGTCAAATATTATTTTCGGCATGATGACCAAGGCGCATAACTATAGAGGTGATAGGGCAAATTTACCCTTGGCAAATTTGTTAGTTAGTGGCAAGTAAATCAATGAGTCCAGGAAAGTAAGAGATACATGCAATCGAGATAGAGATAGTTTCCTTCTTTTGATACAAGAAGAGATACAGGAAATCAGGAGAGGGATACTTTCCACTTTCTGGAGGGATAAAAAGGGAATTATAAGGATTTAGAAGAAATGCACTTTACATTGTGGAATTTTATCAAAAAACAAATGCACCTTATATAAAGGAACAGAGGGAAGGTCTAGTCCACTCATTCACAGTCTTTCATCAAATCCATCTTATAAGCACAAAATTTAGACCCTCAACTATATACCTTGTAGAAAACTGCCCTATCAAAACATCGAAGTATCTTGTATAGTGTCACCGTCCTTCCTTTCCTTTAATTGAGGGATTGAAATGCTTCACAACACGCATAATATCCTCAGCAAAGCAAAATATTTGAAGAAATTTTCAGAATATTTCTAGATCCAAATGGTCATCAACTTCCTATAGGATAGTTGACTCAATTCACAAATCTTCAAGTGTGAAATTGGAGTTAAAAATTCACCATGTTTTTTAAACAAAGGATGAGTCCAAATGGACCCTATATTGCATTTTCATCAAAGCATGGAGTAGTAACTTACACAGAAGGCCCTAATAACAAACTAAAAGTTAAAGAGAAGTCCATGAAACATGCAAAGAATACCCTCAACAAAGATGCAAAAATGCACTCGGGTAGAACCTATTTCGCCCGTATTAGGAACGAGATCTCAAACGCTACACATCTAGGACTCCACCTAGAAGCAACACTACCTGTGTTTTAGCATCGAGGACACGAGGAATAAACTTTGTCCTCATTCGACTCTAGATACGACAACTTGTTGGAGAAGAGAAACAGTCGACAGGCAACGCAACTCCATCAAAAGCACCATCATTGATGCTCACGGTCCCAGTGTGCAACATATCCATGTTTCAATCACAACTAATCCAGCAGGTAACAATGAGCAGCTCCTTTTTTGGAGTACGGGACAACTCCACCCTCGTCGGAAGCTTAGATCTGAAGGCATCAGTGGATCCAGCCAAGGTGGGATCCCCCACTGATGTCCCTTCTACCATCGCAACAATAAGGAGGGAATTGAAGGAAGCCCACACCAGCTCGTCCTTGTGCCTAGTTGAACATATTTGTGTGTGTGTGTGTGTGTGTGTGTGAAAGGATCGAGATGGACCTAGAGGGGGGGTGAATAGGTACAATTACAAATTTTAATTGTTACTTAGCAATTTTGGGCAATAATGCGAAATATGTATTTTAGCCTAACAATTGCAAGTATGATGCTATGAGCTAAGCAAGGTAACCAAGTAACACAAGTAGGAGAGTAAGCAAGTACAATATGATATAAGTAAGACTAAGAGACAGGTAACCACAAGTAGGGAGTTAGGGTTAGGGATAACCACAACTCTGAGAGATGAGGATGTATGCCGATGTTCACTTCCTTGGAGGGAAGCTACGTCACTGTTTAGAGAGGTGGATGTTACCATGAAGGCACACCAACGCCATGAAGGCTCATCCTATTCTCTCTTTGAGACAACACCATGAAGGCGTTTCTCAACCACTAGCGGTAGACCTTGAGGTGGTCTCCGAACCCTCACAAACTTTCCGGAGGTAATCACAAAGTTCGATTCCTCTCCGAATGACTCCTACCGCCTAGGAGTCTCCAACCTCCAAGAGTAACAAGAGCGTTGGGAAATGCTCAAGAACTTGCTCAAATCACGAATTCCTTTGGTGAAAAGAAGGGGAAGGAGTGGATCTATCACTTGATTGGAGAACTTCTCTCAAATGCTCCTAAATCCCTTGGGGATCTAGGACTTGCTGTTGGGGATCAAGAGAGGCCGTCCGGTAAGCTGTCGGACGTCCGGTAAGTACCAGACGACTGGTGACTCAGATTGGACCGGACGTCCGGTCGTTGGAAAGCCTACCAGGCCACAGAAGTCGCATGGGCCACACAGCCAGCGGACGTCCGGAAGACGCCGATCGTCCGGTGGCCGGACATCCGATGGGGTCAAAAATCCATTAATAACCGTTCTGTTGGGTCAGTACCGGACATCCGGAGAGGAATGGCCGTCCGGTGACCGGTCATCCGTTGAGACCGGACTTCCGCTAATATTCATTCTGTGAAGATGCACCGGATACCCGGGGAGAGCCGGATGCCCGATCGGCTATGAGAGGTCGGACATAATCTTGAGACATAATCCGCTAATATATATCCACACACGGTCCTTGAGACATAATCCTGAGATGTACTTGAGACATAATCCTTGAGACATAATCCTGAGATGTACTTGATAAACATGATTAGTCCCAATATGCATGTTGTCATCAACATCAAAATACGATTAAGGGCATGATTGCACTTTCAATCTCCCCCTTTTGGTAGTTGATGACAACGTGCATGCACTTCACAATATGTAAAAAAAAACTTTGAATATCAAATGGATTTGTTGTGCAGCTCCCCCTAAACATGTGCATAAACAAAATAATCGTGAAGAGAGCCCCCCCTCAATACGATACCAACACAACCAAATCTCATAAACAAGATAACAAGATAACATAAAACAGAATGGGCTCCATAAATGGTTCATCACTCATAGCATAGTACATAATAAGATAGTACATAATATCATAACATTACATAGATAAGTGCCTACTCCCCCTTGGCATCAAATACCCAAAAGGGTCATAAAATCATCACATAGCATCATCATCATCATCATCATCATCAAGAGCACCACTGCCACTAGCCTTGTCAAAGAAATCAGCCCACTCAGGACCCGAGGGAAAACCAAAGTGAGAAGGTGGTTCATCAGGAAGACGTTCATCGTCACTAACATCGTAAACTCCGGAGTCTCTCAGACGAGCCTTTAGAGCATTCTTGGAGGTGACCATGCGAGTGACAACATCGTGATTTTGGGAGCAATGAAAGGTGAACACCTTCATCATGGCAGAGTGAGCCTTCCCAAGAAAGTGAGCTATGCGCCCAAAGGATGTAGATCCAGAAGAAGTAGAATGAGCAGGAGGAGGAACACTAGCAGCAGTCTGACGAGCAAGAGCAGGGTCCTTGGGGACCCAATCATCTGCCATGTGAGGTGGAATAACCCACCGCTCATGTAAGTGAGTGTGGGTAATGGGAAATGGAGCTACACTCTCAATGAAAGCCTGAAGAAAGGGAGCATGAGAAAAAGCCCGGTTGTGCTGAAAACAAGCGAGACGGATCTCATGCCACAAAAAATGAGGGACATTGATCTTACCCTCTGGAGATGTATAGAGGCGATGCATGAGATCAATGCAGTAGCTATTGCAAGAGCCCTTGTCACCTATCTTGCGATAAACGGTGCGAATGACACACTGATAGATGATGTAGAAAGGTGAGCGCCAGATGGAGACTTGTTTCAAGCCCTTTTGTTTCTCATCCTTAGTCATTTCACCCAAAGGCTTGAGAAGATCCGCACAGACATCAATGCCCTTGGGCCTATGGTTTGGGTCATCCGTATGGATTTTGGAACCGGTGTCAGGGAAACCAAGGGCAGCAACAAATTGAGAATAAGATGCCGTGAGTACGTTGCCGGAAGTCATCCAAGTGACAGTGTTATTTGGACCAAAGTAACAGGTGGCATAGAATTGATGAATGACAGCTTGGTTAAAATCATGCTGAAATGAAAATGGAGTAGCAAGATTTGATGACTCGATGAGCTCAATAGCCCCCGGATATTTCACCAGATGTGCGCGAATATGCTCTAAGTCAATGCAGAAATTGTTGGGGAACGTAGTAATTTCAAAAAAAAATCCTACGCACACGCAAGATCATGGTGATGCATAGCAACGAGAGGGAAGAGTATCGTCCATGTACCCTCGTAGACCGAAAGCGGAAGCGTTAGCACAATGCGGTTGATGTAGTCGTACATCTTCATGATTCGACCGATCCAAGTACCGAACGTACAACACCTCCGAGTTCAACACACGTTCAGCTCGATGACATCCCGCGAACTCCGATCCAGCAGAGCTTCACGGGAGAGTTTCGTCAGCACGACGGCATGGTGACGGTGATGATGTTGCTACCGACGCAGGGCTTCGCCTAAGCACCGCTACGATATGATCGAGGTGGAATATGGTGGAGGGGGGCACCGCACACGGTTAGAATAGATCAATATCAATTTGTGTGTCTAGAGGTGCCCCTTGCCTCAGTATATAAAGGAGGAGAGGAGGGGAGGGGCCGACCCTCTCTATGGCGCGCCCGGGGAGTCCTACTCCCACCGGGAGTAGGATTCCCCCCTTCCATGTAGTAGGAGTAGGAGTCAAGGAAAGGGAAAAGAGTAGAGAAGGAAGGAGGGGGCGCAGCCCCTCCCCCTAGTCCAATTCGGACTAGGCCTTGGGTGGGGGGGGGGGCACAGCCTCCCCTCTCTCCTTCCCCTAAAGCCCAGTAAGGCCCATATACTCCCGGCGAATTCCCGTAACTCTCCGGTACTCTGATAAATACCCGAATCACTCAGAATCTTTCCGATGTCCGAATATAGTCGTCCAATATATCGATATTAACGTCTCGACCATTTTGAGACTCCTCGTCATGTCCCCGATCTCATCCAGAACTCTGAACTACCTTTGTTACATGAAAACACATAACTCATAATATAAACCATCAGCGAACGTTAAGCGTGCGGACCCTACGGGTTCGAGAACTATGTAGACATGATCGAGACTCATTTCCGATCAATAACCAATAGCGGAACCTGGATGCTCATATTGGCTCCCACATATTCTACGAAGATCTTTATCGGTCAAACCACATAACAACATACGTTGTACCCTTTGTCATCGGTATGTTACTTTCCCGAGATTCAATCGTCGGTATCTCAATACCTAGTTCAATCTCGTTACCAGCAAGTCTCTTTACTCGTTCTGTAATGCATCGTCCCGCAACTAACTCATTAGTCACATTACTTGCAAGGCTTATGGTGATGTGCATTACCGAGAGGGCCCAGAGATACCTCTCCGATAATCAGAGTGACAAATCCTAATCTCGAAATACGGCAACCCAACAAGTATATTTGGAGACACATGTAGAGCACCTTTATAATCACCTAGTCACATTGTGACTTTTGGTAGCACACAAAGTGTTCCTCCGGTAAACGGGACTTGCATAATCTCATAGTCATAGGAACATGTATAAGTCATGAAGAAAGCAATAGCAACATACTAAACGATCAAATGCTAAGCTAACAGAATGGGTCAAGTCAATCACATCATTCTCTAATGATGTGATCCCGTTAATCAAATGACAACTCATGTCTATGGCTAGGAAACTTAACCATCTTTGATTCAACGAGCTAGTCAAGTAGAGGCATACTAGTGACATTATGTTTGTCTATGTATTCACACATGTACTAAGTTTCCGGTTAATACAATTCTAGCATGAATAATAAACATTTATCATGATATAAGGAAATATAAATAACAACTTTATTATTGCCTCTAGGGCATATTTCCTTCAGTCTCCCACTTGCACTAGAGTCAATAATCTAGATTACATCACCATGTGATTTAACACCAATATCCACATATGTATGTGGTTAACACCCATAGTTCACATCGTCATGTGACCAACACCCGAAGGGTTTACTAGAGTCAATAATCTAGTTCACATCGCTATGTGATTAACACCCAAAGAGTACTAAGTTATGATCATGTTTTGCTCGTGAGAGAAGTTTAGTCAACGTGTCTGTCACATACAGAGCCGTATGTATTTTGCAAATATTCTATGTCTACAATTCTTTGCACGGAGCTACTCTAGCTAATTGATCCCACTTTCAATATGTATCCAGATTGAGACTTAGAGTCATCTGGATCGGTGTAAAAGTTTGCACCGATGTAACTCTTCACGACGAATTCTTTTATCACCTCCATAATCGAGAAACATTTCCTTAGTCCTTACTAAGGATATTCTTGACCGCTGTCCAGTGATCTATTCCTAGATCAAAATTGTACTCCCTTGCCCAACTTAGAGCAAGGTATACAATAGGTCTGGTACACAGCATAGCATACTTTATAGAACCTATGACTGAGGCATAGGGAATGACTTTTCATTCTCTTCCTAATTTCTGGCATGGTCGGTGTCGGTGTCAAAACCGACGGATCTCGGGTAGGGGGTTCCGAACTGTGCGTCTAGGCGGATGGTAACAGGAGACATGGGACACGATGTTTTTACCCAGGTTCGGGCCCTCTCAATGGAGGTAAAACCCTACTCCTGCTTGATTAATATTGATGATATGGGTAGTACAAGAGTTGATCTACCACGAGATAAGAGAGGCTAAACCCTAGAAGCTAGCCTATGGTATGATTGTTGTTCGTCCTACGGACTAAAACTCTCCGGTTTATATAGACATCAGAGAGGGCTAGGGTTACACAGAGTCGGTTACAATGGGAGGAGATCTTCATATCAAATCGCCAAGCTTTCCTTCCACGCCAAGGAAAGTCCTATACGGACACGGGACGAAGTCTTCAATCTTGTATCTTCATAGTCCGGGAGTCCTGCCATCTGGACACCCCCTAATCGAAGACTTCCTCAGTAGCCCCCGAACCAGGCTTCAATGATGATGAGTCTGGCGCGCAAGTTTGTCTTCGGCATTGCAAGGCGGGTTCTTCTCCAAATTCCATGTACCTATCGAATAGTGTCCAGCTTCTAGTGCATGCTGCACTCCTCAGCTTTTGTGCCCAATAATGACCATCTTCCACGTGTCAGACGAATGCGAAAAGCCAGGGAGTTTTTTGATTTACCCCCTAGCTGCGTAAATGAGCCGCCCATAAAAGAGACGAGGATTTAGATCCAATTCACACCATCTTCCCTCCGCGAGCATTCATCAGAGCGCCTTCGACAGAGATCCATTCTACCATGGTCGGTCGATGCAGCCCCTCCTCTCGCCTCTCCGGCCCTCGGCCCGGAGATTGGGAGCGGTGTTCCGTCCCGCATAGCGAGCTAGTAGTGCTCCAATCCAAGGGGCTCCTCCCCCAGCATATATGGTCCTAGTTCGAGCCGGGATTGCCACCTATAGCGGCGGAGAGCAGGCGGAGAGCGTCCCCAATCCCTCCCAAGGAGAGCGGGTATTACCTAGTTCCTTATTTAATAAGAGGACTTGGATTTCCAATTCATCCGTTTCTTCAAGGGCTACTGGAGTTCTACGGCCTCCAGCTACACCATCTAACGCATGCCTCCATACTGCATGCTGCGGGCTTTGTGGCCCTCTGTTAGCTGTTTTTGGGCATCGAGGCCCATTTCACGCTGTGCAAGAAGTTGTTCTGCCTTGTACCCCATTATCAGGAGGGTTCAATTTATCAAGTGGGCGGAGCCGAACTATGGCGCATCGTCGGGACCGGATATCTATCCAGAACCCCAAAGAAGGCGTCCGAGGACTGGCCTTCAGAATGGTTTTATATAGACGACGTCCCCCTGCCGGACCCTGTACGGATCGGCCTCCCCGAGTTCAAGAACACTCCGTTGAAGAAACGCCTGAGCTGGCGCCCACGGAACCCTTAGAGGGAAACTGATAGGGACGTCCTTTATCTGATGAGCCGGATAAGGTTGTTGGCTCATTACGGACTGACCATGATCGAGGTCATGGCCACATGCATCATGCGGGGGGTGCAGCCGCTTTAGTACAGAGGCCACCCCATGTGGGATTTCAATGGGGAGGACGACGCCACCCGGTGCGGTCGCAAGGGGCCGGATTCGGCTGCCACTCTAACGAAGATCTTATCCGCTTTGTACAAGGGAGAAGAAGAGGAATTCCTCCGTGTCAACCCACGGGGCAGATTCTCCATGTACAGTCCTCCAAGCTAGGTGAGCGAACACTTTCACTTGCCTACCCGCTTTAAAATTCCCATAATTGAGTACTTAGTCTAGCAATTTTAACGCAGGAGCTGCGCCAGACTGTGAAGGAGATAAACAACCCTCCTCCACAACCCGAGGACCCGGAACGGTCCCTCGACCCGGACTCCCAAGAGGACCCGGACTTATGTGTGGAGCTAATTGATGGGGTGTTTCATCAATTGAGTAAGGACAACACCTTAGTGGCCATTACGGCCGATTATCCCGGACTACTTCCAGCCTCAAAGGTAACCGAGACCGAAGTCCCAGTACTTTCAAGAGGATCCATCCATGCTTATTTTGATTGCCGTAAACCAATAATGTTTCATTTTGCAGGGGAAGTCCTTGAGGCGGAGGGCCGAGCCCGCGGTGGGTAGCCAACAAGGGCCATTGAAGCCAGGCGGGCTAAAGAGAAGTGCGGACCGGATCGAGATGCCGGCGCAACGGTACGGCGTGCAACTTTAACGCCTAGGATTTATGCCCTCAAGTCATACTAACGCTCATGCTCCCCTCAGGAAGAAGAGCGCCCACCGGACTATATCCACCGGCCAGGCTTCAAGGCCGGGTCCGGAAGCGGAGGCGAACACGGGGCGTGCACCGGACGTTCCTCCGACAGAGGATGCGGACGGGCTATCTGCCACCCATTCAGAGGTAGAGAGTGCCATGAACCATTGGCGTCGCCGGACTGTTCTTCGTGACGCATGTTTTTCCCAAGAGGCATTGGACGCCTTTAATACAGGAGATGCGTACCTCCGTGCCGCTCAAAATGGTCTAGCCAGAGCCACAGAGCAGTATGTGAAAGACATACGGGTGAGTAAATCTGATGGTTATATATGTCAGTAGCCCCCGAGACTTGAAACAGTTAAGATAACTGATTTAAGGATCATATGTTATGCAGGATCTTACAAAAAAAGAATACGCAACTGTCCCAGGAGCTGGAAGAGTGCAAGGCCCGACTTGAGGCCGCACTGGCCGCTTCAGAGAATGCCAAGGGGATCCCCTCAGGTAATATATACTTCGAAAGATAATTCTGTTGTGAAGTGCGGCATGTGTGCAATTCTGACAATAACAGTGCAGATGGGGCCAGAGTGAATCCGGACAAGCAACAACTCTTGCACCAGTTAAAGGCCAGCGAGAGTGTGCCGATGAGGGTGAGGCAAGAGAAGAACAAGCTTCAAGACGCCAATACCTAGCTCGAGGAACTAAAGGATGTTCGTGCTCAGCTGTCTAATTTCGTAAAGGAGAATTGGAGACTTCGACGCGGCATTTTTAGTAAGTGCTTAAACGAATCTTCGAAAAAGAGTTCGGCGAGGAAGTCAATTGACAGAGCTATGTCTGCAGATATGCTGACAGGTCGGCCTGCGAAGGAAATGCCCGGTTCTGGGGGGGGGGACCTTCTCCCTGAGCTATTGCAACTGCACGAACGAGTTCGGCAGGCGATGCAAGGCATCGTCCAGGCTTTGTGGCCATCCCTCTCCCTGCCCGAAGGCCTTGGAGAGCTTGCAGAGAAGCTGAAGGGAGTGCGGCAGCGCTTCCGATTATGGAAGATATCGGCCTGCCGTCAAGGCGCCAGGGAGGCCTGGGCCATGGTGAAGACACGGTATACGAAAGCGGACCCAAACCACATGGCCGAGGTCGGCCCTGTGGGGCCCGACGGGAAGGAGATCCCTGTCAGTTTGGTGTATGGCCAGGTAGAGCTGGCCGCCAAGTATTCCCAACAGGACTGTAAATTAGACAGCCTGTTGGATGGTATTGAAGAAGAATATACCCAGTCAAATTGGCTATGTAATTTAAAATGACATGTAAAATGCCTTCTAGCCGGATTGTAGATCGTTTGTCATTGCGGACCTTTTCGCTTCAACCTCTGGACCCGATAGTCCGGAGTGTGTCCGAATACCCTCTCGGTTATGTAAGAACCGGGGCATGCATGGAGACCAGGCGTAGGGGTCATAAGTTCTTTAGCAGACAAGTGCCCAACTAGTTATGTTATATTACATGGTTAGTAAGAAACATCTTCCAGGGAGAATAGTTTCGTTAGGGGTTCCTTTCCCTGGGAGGCATGCCCTAAAGTGCATGTCCGGACTGCATAAAAAAGTAGAAAAGCATCTGGGGGCAGATAAATAAACAAGTGAAAAATCATCTTTTAGTTCACCGACCAAATATTCCCTTAAGAACACTAGCTTTCGGCTTCACCCAGTCTGAGGTACACATCCGGCTGACCCGGCAGTAACAATCGCAGAGGTGCTCCCTTTACCACCTAGCCGAACAAACGTGAACGTAGGGGTAAGCACAGGAGCCAGGCAACCCAGCTTGGCCAAAAATTAAGTCATATCGATGCATATAATGGTGCATAAAAGGTTCATGCAGAAGTGTCACACATGTTTTGGGCATGAGGCCCGTGTATATAAGCTTCTGATAAAGAAGCCCCCAGGGATAATGAGCGCGGGTGGCGCGTCAATTATGTGCGAACAACGCGCAAGCAAACCCCTAAAGGCTTGGGAGAACAAAAGGGGGGGGAAGAGAGAAATACTAGGCAGCTATTTTGTAATAATAAAAAAAGGTGACAGAGGAAGGAGACGAACACAGAGTCCGGCGCTAGG
This sequence comes from Triticum dicoccoides, assembly GCF_002162155.2. Taxonomy (NCBI): domain Eukaryota; kingdom Viridiplantae; phylum Streptophyta; class Magnoliopsida; order Poales; family Poaceae; genus Triticum; species Triticum dicoccoides. The sequence continues at coordinate 730,818,628 of NC_041385.1, forward strand.
CATAGAATCTTCGTAGGCGTGCTGCGTTCCATGGGTTCGGCTCGAGTCGGTTGTCCGATGCGTTTCGCAGACGGTACGCTCCACCAGTCAGGACTTGGTAGATTATGAAGGGACCCTCCCATTTGGGCTTGAGTTTGTCATTTTTCTTGTCCGGCAGGCGTAGAACTAGTTCGCCAACATTGTAAGTTTTGGCCCGTACTTCTCTGCTTTGATATCTTCGAGCCTGCTGTTGATAGAATGCGGAACGGGCTTTTGCCACGTCGTGCTCCTCCTCCAATGCGTCCAAGCTGTCCTGCCGATCGAGCTCGGCTTCTCTTCCTTCGTACATGCGCACGCGAGGTGAGTCATGAATTATGTCGCAGGGCAGGACTGCCTCTGCGCCGTATACCATAAAAAATGGTGTGAATCCGGTAGTGCGATTTGGCATGGTCCGCAGCCCCTAGAGTACGGAGTCGAGCTCCTCTACCCAGTGCGTGTTAGATTCCTTGAGGGATCGCACTAATCTGGGTTTGATGCCGCTCATGATTAGACCGTTGGCTCGCTCGACTTGGCCGTTAGTTTGTGGGTGATAGACTGAAGCGTAATCGAGCTTAATGCCCATGTTTTTGCACCAGAGTTTAACTTCATCGGCCGTAAATTTTGTGTCGTTGTCAGTAATGATGCTGTGGGGGACGCCGTAACGGTGTACAACCCCGGATATGAAGTCTATCACCGGTCCAGATTCGGCCGTCTTAACAGGCTTGGCCTCTATCCATTTGGTGAATTTGTCCAGCATGACCAGTAGATATTTTTGCTTGTGGGTTACTCCTTTAAGGGGTCCAACCATGTCAAGCCCCTAGACCGTAAAAGGCCAGGTAATGGGTATGGTTTGGAGGGCGGTAGGCGGCATGTGGCTTTGATTAGCGAATAATTGGCAACCGACGCATCGCTGGACTAAGTCCTGAGCGTCTGCCCGGGCTGTCGGCTAGTAGAATCCGGTACGGAAGGCCTTGCTCACAAGGGCTCGGGCTGCGGCGTGGTGCCCGCCGAGTCCGGCGTGAATCAGCCAGTAGGTTCCGCCCTTCCTCTTTGGAGATACACCTTTGAAGGACTCTGGTGGTGCTTTTCTTATAAAGCTCTCCTTCGTGGACTTTATAGGCTTTAGATCGCCGCACTATGCAGCGTGTCTCATTTTGGTCCTCGGGAAGTTCCTGCCTAGTTAAGTAGGCTAAGAATGGTTCTGTCCAGGGGGCAATTACTGCCATTATTACGTGGGCTGAGGGTGTGACTTCATTGACGGAGTCGGCCATTGTGTCAGGGTGTTCGGGGTCAGGGGATGCTTCCAGGTCCGAATTGTTATTTCTGGATTCCCCTTCCCACTGTACGGATGGCTTGAATAGCCTTTCCAGGAAAATGTTGGGGGGGGGGACTGCATCGCGCTTTGCGCCGATGCGTGCCAGGACGTCTGCTGCCTGATTATTTTCCCGGGCTACATGGTGGAATTCCAGCCCTTCGAACCGAGCTGACATATTTAGGACAGCGTTGCGATAAGCTGCCATTTTCAGATCTTTGGCATCAAAGTCTCCGTTTATTTGGGATATAGCAAGGTTCGAATCCCCACGCACCTCTAGGCGTTGAATGCCCATGGAGACTGCCATCCGGAGGCCATGTAGAAGGGCCTCGTATTCGGCTGCATTATTGGAGTCCGTATACATTATTTGGAGTACATATTGGACTGTATCTCCTGTTGGGGACGTCAGGACGATGCCAGCCCCCAGACTCGCCAGCATTTTGGAGCCGTCGAAGTGCATGGTCCAGTTGGAATATGTGCCGTACTCTTTAGGGAGTTCGGCTTCAGTCCATTCAGCGACAAAGTCGGCCAAAGCTTGCAACTTGATGGCTCGCCGTGGCTTATATGTTATGTCGAACGGGAGGAGCTCAATGGCCCATTTGGCAATCCGGCCCGTGGCGTCGCGGTTTTTTAAGATATCGTCAAGGGGTACTTCTGAGGCTACTGTTATCGAACACTCTTGAAAGTAGTGTCGTAGCTTCCGGGATGCCATGAACACTGCGTATGCTATCTTTTGGTAATGCGGGCACCAGGAGGAATCTGGCCCAGTAATGGTGTACTGTTTCCCTGGGCTCTTGCCGAATTTGGGATAGATCCCTTATATTTGGGTGGGCAGGTGGTTTTAAATTCGGAACCTCGCCCGATCTAAGACTCAGGGGCCAAGAAATTTCCGAACTCGGAAGCTTGTTTTCTTGGACGTTATCCAATGAATCAGGCCCGCTGCCTGGCTTTAGGTTCAGGGCTTGGGTGACGTCCTCCCCTCCGCGGATGTCCGGCTTGGGGGGATCAGGAATCCGGACACATCTGGTCCTTAGGATGGGTGAAGATTCGCCGCATTGTTCCTCCACCACTCCAACGTGGTGGGTGACCTGGGGAGAGTCAATCTCTCTCAGATCGGGTTTAAGCCCAATCTGGCCGTAATCTGTAGCGACTCCCAGGGCGGTGATGCGATCCAAGCGCTCGTTTAAGGAAGAGAGCTCCATCGGATCTAACTGCTTGGCAAGTTCCGAGCTGATGTGGAGATTGCTTTCGATGACCCGAGAGGTCATCGTCGGCGCGGCGGCCGAACAGGCGGTCATTAAAAAACTGCCTAGCCGGAGAGTTTGGCCGAAAGCCAAAGCTCCTTTAGCAACAGCGTCGTCTTTAAAGACGGGGTGCGACATCCTTCCTGACGGTGATGACACAGATGAACTCTCAATGAAAGCACCAATGTCGGTGTCAAAACCGGCGGATCTCGGGTAGGGGGTCCCGAACTATGCGTCTAGGCGGATGGTAACAGGAGACAAGGGACACGATGTTTTTACCCAGGTTCGGGCCCTCTCGGTGGAGGTAAAACCCTACTCTTGCTTGATTAATATTGATGATATGGGTAGTACAAGAGTTGATCTACCATGAGATCAGAGAGGCTAAACCCTAGAAGCTAGCATATGGTATGATTGTTGTTCGTCCTACGGACTAAAACTCTCCGGTTTATATAGACACCGGAGAGGGCTAGGGTTACACAGAGTCAGTTACAATGGGAGGAGATCTTCATATCGAATCACCAAGCTTGCCTTCCACGCCAAGGAAAGTCCTATCCGGACACAGGACGAAGTCTTCAATCTTGTATCTTCATAGTCCAGGAGTCCGGCCAAAGGTCATAGTCCGGCCATCCGGACACCCCCTAATCCAGGACTCCCTCAGTCGGGTTTTGAGTCTTACTCAACTTCACACCTTTGTAACACAGGCAAGAATTCCTTCTTTGACTGTTCCATTTTGAACTACTTCAAAATCTTATCAAGGTATGTACCATTGAAAAATCTTATCAAGCGTCTTGATCTATCTCTATAGATCTTGATGCTCAATGTGTAAGTAGCTTCACCGAGGTATTTCTTTAAAAAAACTCCTTTCAAACACTCCTTTATGCTTTCCAGAGAATTCTACATTATTTCTGATCAACAATATGTCATTCACATATACTTATCAGAAAGGTTGTAGTGCTCCCACTCACCTTCTTGTAAATACAGGACTTTCCAAAAGTCTGTATAAACCATATGCTTTGATCAAATCATCAAAGCATATATTCCAACTCCGAGATGCTTGCACTAGTCCATTGATGGATTGCTGGAGCTTGCACATTTTGTTAGTACCTTTAGGATTGACAAAACCTTCTGGTTGTATCATATACAACACTTCTTTAAGAAATATCCATTTAAGGAATGCAATTTTGACATCCATTTGCCAGATTTCATAAAATGTGGCAATTACTAACATGATTCAGACAGACTTAAGCATCATTACGAGTGAGGAAATCTCATCGTATTCAACACCTTGAACTTTTCGAAAACCTTTCGCAACAAGTCGAGCTTTGTAGATAGTAATACTACTATCAGTGTCTGTCTTCCTCTTGAAGTTCCATTTATTTAACTTGGCTTGCTGATCATCGAGCAAGTCAACCAAAGTCCACACTTTGTTCTCATACATGGATCCTATCTCAGATTTTTTTATGGCCTCAAGCCATTTTGCAGAATCTGGGCTCATCATCGCTTCCTCATAGTTCGTAGGTTCATCATGGTCTAGTAACATGACTTCCAGAATAGGATTACCGTACCACTCTGGTGCGGATCTTACTTTGGAAGACCTACGAGGTTCGGTAGCAACTTGATCTGAAATTTCATGATCATCATCATTAACTTCCTCACTAATTGGTGTAGGAATCACTGGAACTGATTTGTGTGATGAACTACTTTACAATAAGGGAGAAGGTACAATTACCTCATCAAGTTCTACTTTCCTCCCACTCACTTCTTTCAAGAGAAACTCCTTCTCTAGAAAGGATCCATCTTGGCAACGAATATCTTGCCTTCGGATCTATGATAGAAGGTGTACCCAATAGTTTCTTTTGGGTATCCTATGAAGACGCACTTCTCCGATTTGGGTTCGAGCTTATCAGGTTGAAACTTTTTGACATAAGCATCGCAACCCCAAACTTTAAGAAACGACAACTTTGGTTTCTTGCAAAATCACGGTTCATAAGGCGTCGTCTCAACGGATTTTGATGGTGCCCTATATAAATTGAATGTAGTTGTCTCTAATGCATAACCACAAAAAGATAGTGGTAAATCGGTAAGATACATCATAGATCACACCATATCTAATAAAGTGCGGTTATGACGTTCAGACACACCATTACGCTGTGGTGTTCCATGTGGCGTGAGCTGTGAAACTATTCCACATTGTTTTTACATGAAGGCCAAACTCGTAACTCAAATATTCTCCTCTACAAACATATTGTAGAAACTTTATTTTCTTGTTACGATGATTCTCCACTTCACTCTGAAATTCTTTGAACTTTTCAAATGTTTTAGACTTGTGCTTCATTAAGTAGATATACTCATATCTACTCAAATCATCTGTGAAGGCCAGAAAATAACGACAGCCGCCACGAGCATCAACACTCATTGGACCGCATACATTGGTATGTATTATTTCCAACAAGTCAGTAGCTCGTTCCATTATTCCGGAGAACGGAGTTTCTAGTCATCTTGCCTAAAAGGCACGGTTTGCAAGCATCAAATGATTCATAACCAAGTGATTCCAAAAGTCCATCTTTATGGAGTTTCTTCATGCACTTTACACTGATATGACCCAAACGGCAGTGCCACAAATATGTTGCACTATCATTATCAATTTTGCATCTTTTGGCATCAATATTATGAATATGTGTATTACCATGATCAAGATCCAACAAACTATTTCCATTGGGTGTATTACCATCGAAGGTTTTATTCATACAGAACAATAATTATTATCTGACTTTAAATGAATAATCGCATTGCAATAAACATGATCAAATCATATTCATGCTTAACGCAAATGCCAAATAACATTTATTTAGGTTTAACACTAATCCTGAAAGTATAGGGAGTGTACGATGATGATCATATCAATCTTGGAACCACTTCCTACACACATCATCACTACACCCTCAACTAGTCTCTGTTTATTATGTAACTCCTATTTCGAGTTACTAATATTAGCAAACGAACAAGTACCAAATACGCAGGGGCTACTATAAACACTAGTAAGGTACACATCAATAACCTGTATATCAAATATACCCTTGTTCACTTTGCCATCCTTCTTATCCACCAAATATTTAGTGCATTTTTCTGCTTCCAGTGACCATTTCCTTTGAAGTAGAAGCACTTAGTTTCAGGTTTTGGTCCAGCTTTGGGCTTCTTCACGGGAGTGACAACTTGCTTGCCATTCTACATGAAGTTCCCCTTCTTTCCCTTTGCCCTTTTCTTGAAACTAGTGGTCTTGTTAATCATCAACACTTGATGCTCTTACTTGATTTCTACCTTCATCGATTTCATCATCATGAAAAGTTCGGGAATCGTTTTTGTCATCCCTTGCATACTATAGTTCATCACGAAGTTCTACTAACTTGGTGATGGTGACTAGAGAACTCTGTCAATCACTATCTTATCTAGAAGATTAACTCCCACTTGATTCAAGTGATTGTAGTACCCAGACAATCTGAGCACATGCTCACTGCTTGAGCTATTCTCCTCCATCTTTTAGCTATAGAACTTGTTGGAGACTTCATATCTCTCAACTCGGGTATTTGCTTAAAATATTAACTTCAACTCCTGGAACATCTCATATGGTCCATGACGTTCAAAATGTCTTCGAAGTCCCGATTCTAATTCGTTAAGCATGGTGCACTAAACTATGAAGTAGTCATCATATTGAGCTTAGCCAAATGTTCATAATGCCTGCATCTGCTCCTGCAATAGATCTGTCACCTAGCGGTGCATCAAGGACATAGTTCTTATGTGCAGCAATGAGGATAAACCTCAGATCACGGACCCAGTCTGCATCATTGCTACTATCATCTTTCAACTTAGTTTTCTCTAGGAACACATATAAAACATAGGGAAGCAATAATGCGAGCTATTGATCTACAACATTATTTGCAAAATACTATCAGGACTAAGTTCATGATAAATTAAAGTTCAATTAATCATATTACTTAAGAACTCTCACTTATATAGGCATCCCTCTAATCATCTAAGTGATCACATGATCCAAATCAACTAAACCATGTCCGATCATCACGTGAGATGGAGTAGTTTTCAATGGTGAACATCACTATGTTGATCATATCTACTATATGATTCACGCTCGACCTTTCGTTCTCAGTGTTTCGAGGCCATATCTGCATATGCTAGGCTCGTCAAGTTTAACCTGAGTATTCTGTGTGTGCAAAACTGTCTTACACCCGTTGTATTTGAACACAGAGCTTATCACACCCGATCATCAGGTGGTGTCTCGGCACAAAGAACTTTCGCAACGCTGCATACTCAGGGAGAACACTTATACCTTGAAATTTAGTGAGAGATCATCTTATAATGCTACCGTCAATCAAAGCAAAATAAGATGCATGAAGGATAAACATCACATGCAATCAATATAAGTGATATGATATGGCCATCATCATCTTGTGCTTGTGATCTCCATCTCCAAAGCACCGTCATGATCACCATCATCACCGACGCGACACCTTGATCTTCATCGTAGCATCGTTGTCGTCTCGCCAACTATTGCTTCTACGACTATTGCTACCTCTTAGTGATAAAGTAAAGCAATTACAGGACGATTGCATTGCATACAATAAAGCGACAACCATATGGCTCCTACCAGTTGCTGATAACTCTGTTACAAAACATGATCATCTCATACAATAAAATTTAGCATCCTGTCTTGACCATATCACATCACAACATGCCCTACGAAAACAAGTTAGACGTCCTCTACTTTGTTGTTGCAAGTTTTATGTGGCTGCTATGGGCTGAGCAAGAACCGTTCTTACCTACGCATCAAAACCACAACGATATTTCGTCAAGTTAGTGATGTTTTAACCTTCTCAAGGACCGGGCATAGCCACACTCGGTTCAACTAAAGTTGGAGAAACTGACACTCGCTAGCCACCTATCTGCAAAGCACGTCGGTAGAACCAGTCTCTCGTAAGCGTACGCGTAATGTCGGTCCAGGCCGCTTCATCCAACAATACCGCCGAACCAAAGTATGACATGCTGGTAAGCAGTAAGACTTGTATCGCCCACAACTCACTTGTGTTCTACTCGTGCATATAACATATAACATCTACGCATAAACCTGGCTCGGATGCCACTGTTGGGGAACGTAGTAATTTCAAATAAATTCCTACGCACACGCAAGATCATGGTGATGCATAGCAACGAGAGGGGGAGAGTATCGTCCACGTACCCTCGTAGACCGAAAGCGAAAGCGTTAGCACAACGCGGTTGATGTAGTCGTACGTCTCCATGATCCGACCGATCCAAGTACCGAACGTACGGCACCTCGGAGTTCAGCACACGTTCAACTTGATGACTGATATGTCTCCAACGTATCTATAATTTTTGATTGTTCCATGCTATTATATTACCTGTTTCGGATGTTTATGTGCTTTATTTTACACATTATTATCATTTTTGGGACTAACCTACTAACCGGAGGCCCAGCCCGTATTGCTGTTTTTTTGCCTATTTCAGTATTTCGAAGAAAAGGAATATCAAACGGAGTCCAAACGGAATGAAACCTTCGGAAGCGTGATTTTTGGAACGAACGTGATCCAGAGGATTTGGAGTGCAAGTCAAGAAGCAGCCGAGGCGGCCATGAGAGGGTAGGGCGCCCCCCCTATAGGGCGTGCCCCCTGTCTCATCGGCCCCTCAGGTGGCCACCGACGTACTTCTACCTCCTATATAAGCCTACATACCCCGAAAACATCCAGGGAGCCACCAAAGAAATATTTCCGCCACCGTAACCTTCTGCATCCGCGAGATCCCATCTTGGAGCCGTCGCCGGTGTTCTGCCGGAGGGGGATTCCACCACGGAGGGCTTCTACATCAACACCATAGCCCTTCCGATGAGTTGTGAGTAGTTTACCATAGACCTTCGGGTCCATAGTTATTAGCTAGATGGCTTCTTCTCTCTTTTTGGATCTCAATACAATGTCCCCCCCTCTCTTGTGGAGATCTATTAGATGTAATCTCTTTTTGCAGTGTGTTTGTCGAGATCCGATGAATTGTGGGTTTATGATCAAGTTTATCTATGAATAATATTTGAATCTTCTCTGAATTCTTTTATGTATGATTGAGTTATCTTTGCATGTCTCTTCGAATTATCGGTTTGGTTTGGCCTACTAGATTGATCTTTCTTGCCATGGGAGAAGTGCTTAGCTTTGGGTTCAACCTTGCGGTGTTCTTACCCAGTGACAGAAAGGGTTGCAAGACACGTATTGTATTGTTGCCATCGAGGATAAAAATATGGGGTTTATATCATATTGCTTGATTTTATCCCTCTACATCATGTCATCTTGCTTAATGCGTTACTCTGTTCTTATGAACTTAATACTCTAGATGCATGCTGGATAGCAGTCGATGTGTGGAGTAATAGTAGTAGATGCAGGCAGGAGTCGGTCTACTTGTTGCGGGCGTGATGCCTATATACATGATCATGCCTAGATAATCTCATAATTATTCGCTTTTCTATCAATTGCTCGACAGTAATTTGTTCACCCACTATAGTACTTATGCTATCTTGATAGAAGCCACTAGTGAAACCTATGGCCCCCGGGTCTATCTCTTATCATATTTGCTTGAAATCTACTTTTATTTGCATCTTTATTTTCTGCATCTATATTATAAAATACCAAAAATATATTTATCTTATCTTATTATCTCTATTCGATCTCACTTTCGCAAGTGGCCGTGAAGGGATTGACAACCCCTTTATTGCGTTGGTTGCGAGTTCTTTGTTTGTTTGTGTAGGTGCATGGGACTTGTGAGGAGCCTCCTACTGGATTGATAGTCAAGACATACCAAGTACCCATCACAAACTCATCTCCCTCGCATTTACATTATTTTCCATTTGCCTCTCGTTTTCCTCTCCCACACTTCACCCTTGCCGTTTTATTCGCCCTCTCTTTCCCAATCTCCTCCTCTCTTTCGTTTGCCTCTTTCTGTTCGCTTGTGTGCCTATTTGTCCTTATGGCTTTGCCCAAGAGTACCGACCTCCTTCTTAGAAGGATGGATGAGATTGAATCGAATATTAGAAGCTTTATGAATTTGCAATTTGAGCATAATAATTTCTTCAGAAAAGAGCTTAAAGAACAAAAAGGGTTTTTGAGTTTTATGAATAAGGAGCTTGATGATATGGACAAAGAATTTTATGGTGTGAATGCTCAAATTACCCGGCTTGAAAATGCTATAGCCAAAATTTCTGATAAGCAAGCCACCTTAGTTAATAAGATGGCTACCAAACCAGAAAAGTTGTTTTGCAATATGAATCTTGAAAATTATGGGACTGAAGATGAGTCAACTTTACCAAAAAGGCGTCCCAAAAATTCGGAGTTTTTAGATCTTGATGCTAAATTTGGTAAAAGTAGGATTGGAGAGGTCATGAATTTAAATAGCATTGCACCCACTATCTCGGATTTCAAGGAATTTGATTATGATAATTGTTCTTTAGAAAGTTGTATTTCCTTGTTGCAATCCGTTGTTAATTCTCCACATGCTTATAGTCAAAATAAAGCTTTTACCAAACATATCGTTGATGCCTTGATGCAATCTTTTGATGAAAAACTTAATTTGGAAGTTTCTATACCTAGAAAACTTAATGATGAGTGGGAACCTACTATAAAGATTAGAATTAAAGATCATGAGTGTTTTGCTTTGTGTGATTTGGGTGCTAGTGTTTCCACGATTCCGAAAACTTTATGTGATATTCTAGGTTTCCATGATCTTGATGATTGCTCTTTAAATTTGCACCTTGCGGATTCCACCATTAAAAAGCCAATAGGAAGGATCAATGATGTCCTTATTTTTGCAAATAGAAATTTTGTGCCCGTTGATTTTATCGTTCTCGATATAGATTGCAATCTTTCTTGCCCTATTATTCTTGGTAGACCATTCCTTAGAACGATTGGTGCAATTATTGATAAGAAGGAAGGGAATATTAGATTCCAATTTCCATTAAAGAAAGGAATGGAGCACTTTCCAAGAAAGAAAGTCAAATTACCTTATGAATCTATTATGTGAGCTACCTATGAACCAAGTGTCAAAGATGGCACTACTTAGATCTATCTTCGCTTTTATGCCTAGCTAGGGGCGTTAAACGATAGCGCTAGTTGGGAGGCAACCCAATTTTCTTTATGTTATTTGTTTTTGTTCCTGTTTAGTGATAAATTTTGCTTCTACTTTCTGTTTAGATGTGTTTTTATCTTTTAATTAGTGTTTGTGCCAAGTAGAACCTATAGGATAACCTATGATGATAGTTGATTTGATTCTGCTGAAAAACAGAAACTTTGCGCTCACGAGAAAAAATTCAATAAATCATAGAAACGAGATTTTGCATTGATTCTTTTTGCTGCTGATCAATAAACAAATTTTTTAGAACATCCAATTTTTTAGTATTTTTAAGGTTCCAGAAGTTTGCTTTAGTTACAGATTTCTACAGACTGTTCTGTTTTTAACAGATTCTGTCTTTCGTGTGTTGTTTGCTTATTTTGACGCATCTATGGCTAGTATGTAAGGGTATGAACCATAGGGAACTTGGAATACAGTAGGTTTAACACCAAAATAAATAAATAATGAGTTCATTACAGTACCTTATGTGGTGGTTTTGTTTTCTTTCACTAACGGAGCTTATAAGATTTCCTGTTGAGTTTTCTGTTGTGAAGTTTTCAAGTTTTGGGTTAAGCTTTTATGGACTATGGAATAAAGGGTGGCAAAGAGCCTAAGCTTGGGGATGCCCATGGCACCCCAAGATATTTAAGGATAGCCAAAAGCCTAAGCTTGGGGATGCCCCGGGAAGGCATCCCCTCTTTCGTCTTCGTTCATTGGTAACTTTACTTGGAGCTATATTTTTATTCGCCACATGATATGTGTTTTGCTTGGAGCGTCGTGTGTTATATTAGTCTTTGCTTTTTAGTTTACCACAATCATCCTTGCTGTACACACCTTTTGGGAGAAGCCTATTTGATTATAATTTATTAGAATATGCTATGTGCTACGCTTATATCTTTTGAGCTTGATAGTTTTTGCTCTAGTACTTCACTTATATCTTTTAGAGCATGGCGGTGGATTAATTTTGAAGAAATTGCTAGTATCTCATGCTTCACTTATATTATTTTGAGAGTATCTTAGAACAGCATGGTATTTGCTTTGGTTATGAATTTGGTCCTAGAATGATGAGCATCCAAGTTGGGTATATTAAAAGTTATCATAGAAAATAAATTGGATGCTAGGATCAATTTGATGCTTGATAATTGTTTTGAGATATAAAGGTAGTAATGTTAGGGTCATGCTAGTGGATAATTATGAAATTGAGAAATACTTTTGTTGAAGTTGGCAAGTCCCGTAGCATGCACGTATGGTAAAAGTTGTATGACAAATTTGTTGCATGGGGTGCTCATTTGAGTGTCTTCCTTATGAGTAGCAGTCGGGGACGAGCGATGGACTTTGTCCTACCAATCTATCCCTCTTGGGGCATGGGTAGTAGTACTTTGCTTCGAGGGCTAAGTAGACTTTTGCAATAAGTATATGAGTTCTTTATGACTAATGTGAGTCCATGGATATACGCACACTCATCCTTCCACTTTGCTAGTTTCTATTTTACCGCGCAACTTTCGCCGGTAGCATAAACCCATTATTTACCCTCCTCAAAACAGCCACCATACCTACCTATATGACATTTCCATAGCCATTCCGAGATATATTTCCATGCAACTGTCCATCGTTTCGTTTATTATGACACGTTTCAGCATTGTCATATTGCTCTTTGCATGATCATGTAGTGGACATCGTATTTGTGGCAAGGCCACCTTCATAATTTTCATACATGTCACTCTTGATTCATTGCATATCCCGGTACACCGCCGGAGGCATTCATATAGAGTCATATTTTGTTCTAGCTTTGAGTTGTAATTCTTGAGTTGTAAATCCATAAAAGTGTGATGATCTTCATTATTGGAGCATTGTCCCAGTGAGGAAAGGATGATGAAGACTATCCCCCACAAGTCGGGATGGGACTTCGGACTTTATAAAAATAAAAGAGGCCAAAGAAGCCCACAAAAAAGATAAAGAGAAAAAAAAGAGAAAGAAAAAAAAGGGAAAGAAAAAAAAAGAAAAAAAAGAAGAGAAAAAATGAGAGAAAAAGAGAGAAGGGACAATTTCTACTATCTCTTTTTCCACACTTGTGCTTCAAAAATAGCACCATGATCTTCATGATAGAGAGTCTCATATGTTGTCACTTTCATATACTAGTGGGAATTTTTCATTATAGAACTTGGCTTGTATATTCCAATGATGGGCTTCCTCAAAATGCCCAAGGTCTTCGTGAGCAAGCAAGTTGGATGCACACCCACTTAGTTTCTTTTGTTGAGCTTTCATATATTTATAGCTCTAGTGCATCTGTTGCTTGGCAATCCCTACTCACTCACATTGATATCTATTGATGGGAATCTCCATAGCCCGCTGATACGCCTAGTTGATGTGAGACTATCTTCTCCCACTTTTTGTCCTCACAACCACCACAGTAGACCACCATAGTGCTATGTCCATGGCTTGCGCTCATGCATTGCGTAAGAGTTGAAAAAGCTGAAGAGTGTTAAAAAGTATGAATCAATTGCTCGGCTCGTCATCGGGGTTGTGCACGATGGGAGTATTTTGTGTAATGAAAATGAAGCATAGCCTAACTATATGATTTTGTACGGATAAGCTTTTTTGGCTATGTTATTTTGATAGGACATGATTATTTGTTAGTATGCTTTGAAGAATTATTATTTTTATGTTTTATAATCTTTTATCTTGAGTCATTTGGATTTGAACATTCATGCCACAATAAAGAAAATTATATTGAGAATTATGCTAGGTAGCATTCCACATCAAAAATTCTGTTTTTATCATTTACCTACTCGAGGACAAGCAGGAATTAAGCTTGGGGATGCTTGATACGTCTCCAACGTATCTATAATTTTTGATTGTTCCATGCTATTATATTACCTGTTTTGGATGTTTATGGGCTTTATTTTACACATTATTATCATTTTTGGGACTAACCTACTAACCGGAGGCCCAGCCCGTATTGCTGTTTTTTTTGCCTATTTCAGTATTTCGAAGAAAAGGAATATCAAACGGAGTCCAAACGGAATGAAACCTTTGGAAGCGTGATTTTTGGAATGAACGTGATCTAGAGGATTTGGAGTGCAAGTCAAGAAGCAGCCGAGGCGGCCACGAGAGGGTAGCCCCCCCATAGGGTGCGCCCCCTGTCTCGTGGGCCCCTCAGGCGGCCACTGACGTACTTCTTCCTCCTATATAAGCCTACATATCCCGAAAACATCCAGGGAGCCACCAAAGAAATATTTCCGCCATCGTAACCTTCTATATCCGCGAGATCCCATCTTGGAGCCATCACCGGCGTTCTGCCGGAGGGGGATTCCACCATGGAGGGCTTCTACATCAACACCATAGCCCTTCTGATGAGTTGTGAGTAGTTTACCACAGACCTTCGGGTCCATAGTTATTAGCTAGATGGCTTCTTCTCTCTTTTTGGATCTCAATACAATGTTCTCCCCCTCTCTTGTGGAGATCTATTCGATGTAATCTCTTTTTGCGGTGTGTTTGTCGAGATCCGATGAATTGTGGGTTTATGATCAAGTTTATATATGAATAATATTTGAATCTTCTCTGAATTCTTTTATGTATGATTGAGTTATCTTTGCAAGTCTCTTCGAATTATCGGTTTGGTCTGGCCTACTAGATTGATCTTTCTTGCCATGGGAGAAGTGCTTAGCTTTGGGTTCAATCTTGTGGTGTTCTTACCCAGTGACAGAAAGGGTTGCAAGACACGTATTGTATTGTTGCCATCGAGGATAAAAAGATGGGGTTTATATCATATTGCTTGAGTTTATCCCTCTACATCATGTCATCTTGCTTAATGCGTTACTCTGTTCTTATGAACTTAATACTCTAGATGCATGCTGGATAGCAGTCGATGTGTGGAGTAATAGTTGTAGATGCAGGCAGGAGTCGGTCTACTTGTTGCGGACGTGATGCCTATATACATGATCATGCCTAGATAATCTCATAATTATTCGCTTTTCTATCAATTGCTCGACAGTAACTTGTTCACCCACCGTAGTACTTATGCTATCTTGAGAGAAGCCACTAGTGAAACCTATGGCCCCCGGGTCTATCTCTTATCATATTTGCTTTCAATCTACTTTTATTTGCATCTTTATGTTCTACATCTATATTATAAAATACCAAAAATATATTTATCTTATCTTATTATCTCTATTAGATCTCACTTTCGCAAGTGGTCGTGAAGGGATTAACAACCCCTTTATTGCGTTGGTTGCGAGTTCTTTGTTTGTTTGTGTAGGTGCGTGGGACTTGTGAGGAACCTCCTACTGGATTGCTACCTTGGTTCTCAAAAACTGAGGGAAATACTTACGCTACTGTGCTGCATCACCCTTTCCTCTTTAAGGAAAACCAATGCAAGCTCAAGACATAGCAATGACATCCCGTGAATTTCGATCCAGCAGAGCTTCACGAGAGAGTTTTGTCAGCACGACGGCGTGGTGACGGTGATGATGTTGCTACCGACGCAGGGCTTCGCCTAAGCACCGCTACGATATGATCGAGGTGGAATATGGTGGAGGGGGCACCGCACACGGCTGGAATAGACTAATAGATCAATTTGTGTGTCTAGAGGTGGCCCTTGCGTCAGTATATAAAGGAGGAGAGGAGGGGAGGGACTGGCCCTCTCTATGCCGCGCCTTGGGTGTCCTACTCCCACGGGGAATAGTATCCCCCCCTTCCATGTAGTAGGAGTAGGAGTCAAGGAATGGGAAAAGAGAAGAGAAGGAAGGAGGGGGCGCAACCCCTCCCCCTAGTCCAATTCGCACTAGGCCTTGGGGGGGGTGCGCAGCCTCCCCTCTCTCTTTCCCCTAAAGCCCAATAAGGCTCATATACTCCCCGGTGAATTCCCGTAACTCTCCGGTACTCCGATAAATACCCGAATCACTCGGAACCTTTCCGATGTCTGAATATAGTCGTCCAATATATCGATATTTACGTCTCGACCATTTCGAGACTCCTCGTCATGTCCATGATCTCATCCAGAACTCCGAACTACCTTCGTTACATGAAAACATATAACTCATAATATAAACCGTCACCGAACGTTAAGCGTGCGGACCCTACGGGTTCGAGAACTATGTAGACATGACTGAGACTCATTTCCGGTCAATAACCAATAGCGGAACCTGGATGCTCATATTGGCTCCCACATATTCTACGAAGATCTTTATCGGTCAAACCGCATAACAACATACGTTGTTCCCTTTGTCATCGGTATGTTACTTGCCCGAGATTCGATCGTCGGTATCTCAATACCTAGTTCAATCTCATTACCGGCAAGTCTCTTTACTCGTTCCGTAATGCATCATCCCGCAACTAACTCATTAGTAACATTGCTTGCAAGGCTTATGGTGATTTGCATTAGTGAGAGGGCCCAGAGATACCTCTCCAACAATCGGAGTGACAAATCCTAATCTCGAAATACGCCAACCCAACAAGTACCTTCGGAGACACCTGTAGAGCACCTTTATAATCACCCAGTTACGTTGTGACGTTTGGTAGCACACAAAGTGTTCCTCCGGTAAACGGGACTTGCATAATCTAATAGTCATAGGAACATGTATAAGTCATGAAGAAAGCAATAGCAACATACTAAACGATCAAGTGCTAAGCTAACAGAATGGGTCAAGTCAATCACATCATTCTCTAATGATGTGATCCCGTTAATCAAATGACAACTCATGTCTATGGCTAGGAAACTTAACCATCTTTGATTCAACGAGCTAGTCAAGTAGAGGCATACTAGTGACATTATGTTTGTCTATGTATTCACACATGTACTAAGTTTCCGGTTAATACAATTCTAGCATGAATAATAAACATTTATCATGATATAAGGAAATATAAATAACAACTTTATTATTGCCTCTAGGGCATATTTCCTTCAGAAATGCAGGGATAGACCCTTAGGAATGATGATAGTGGTAAAAATGTCTGCCTGGACATTAGTGTGAAAACGAGTGTCTTGGGAGTCGCTAACAACAGAGAATTGGTCAATATCATGACGAAGCTTAAGATAAGAAGCTATGGGAACCTCATTGAACCTTTCAATGTTGCGGCCGAGAGGAAGTGGAGGTTCAAGAAAGATGCGGCGGGCATCACCTTGAGGTTGCACCGGAGGAGGAGGAGGCATGAAGGTGGGCCGTCGAGTTCCTGGCTTGGGGGCAGTAGTGCGAACAACAACAAACTCGGCCCGCTCCGTAGACTTCAGGTCATCTTCATAGTTGGATTCCTCTGTTGAGGAGTCGCTAGCAGGGCTGTGAGGGTGGGCGGGACGCTTCCGAGGATGACCCTTCTCTTGCGAATCATTGGAGCCACCAGGACAAGATGAACAAGATGGCCCACCAGTGACCTGCTTGCGTGCGGAGTGCTTGGTTCTTGGCATCTCGGCCTAGGGGAGGAAGAAAAAACAAATCACCTATCCACCTTCACAGATCGAAGAGAGGTTCGATTGATGAGGGGAGAAATAAGAGGATGTGCTACCTCGGAAGGATGAACGAGAAGGGGAGGGGATCCACGGGGCGGTGCAGGAGCCATGACGGCGACCGGGACGACCCAGCCTATGGAGAGATGGCGAGAAGCACGACCGGCGCGCGACCACATCAAGGAGAGTGAGCAGCGGCGGTGGAGAGGAGATGGGGAACGGGCAAGGTTAGGTTTAGGAACTGCTCAACAAACACCCTCCGCTTATATAGGCAGGCCAAGATTTGACCGGACAACCAGTGCGGGGCGGACGTCCGGGGCCTGCCAGGTAGCGGACGACCAGTAAAAACGGACGTCTGATGCTATAGGACAGGGGCGAAATTAATGGAAGTCCGGACTCACCGGACATCCGGTATGAGTGAGGAGTCCTGGATTAAGGGGTCCTCGGATAGCCGGACTATTGATGTGGGCCGGACTGTTGGGCTATGAAGATACAAGACTGAAGATTCTCTCCCGTGTCCGAATGGGACTATCCTTGGCGTGGAAGGCAAGCTTGGCGACCGGATATGTAGATTCCTTTCTCTGTAACCGACCTTGTACAACCCTAGTCCCCTCCGGTGCCTATATAAACCAGAGGGTTTAGTCCGTAGAGGCATAGACATACACAATCATAATCCTCATAGGCTAGACTTCTAGGATTTAGCCATTATGATCTCAAGGTAGATCAACTCTTGTAATACTCATATCATCAAGATCAATATAGCAGGAAGTAGGGCATTACCTCGATAGAGAGGGCCCGAACCTGGGTAAACATCATGTCCCCCGCCTCCTGTTACCATCGTCCTTAGACACACAACTCGGGACCCCCTACCCGAGATCTGCCGGTTTTGACACCGACACATCATCGGGGGCTCTGCCACCAAAATAACACCATCGGCCCATCTTATTATGGCAGTAATTGCCCCATGGACCGAACCCTTCTTGGCCTACCTTAATAGGCGAGAACTCCCAGAGGATCAAAATGAAGCGCATTGCATTGTCCGGCGCTCGAAAGCCTACAAGGTCCACGAAGGAGAACTCTACAAGAAAAGCGCTACCGGAGTACTTCAAAGATGTATCTCCGAGGAAGAGGGGAGGCAGCTCTTGGCTGAAATTCATGCCGGTCTCAGCGGTGACCATGCCACAGCTCGGGCCCTTGTAAGCAAGGCCTTCCGTACAGGATTTCATTGGCCGACCACCCGAGCAGACGCACAGGACCTTGTCCAACATTGCGTCGGATGCCAACTTTTCGCCAACCAAAGCCATATGCCACCCACTGCTCTTCAAACAATCCCCATAACTTGGCCTTTTGCTGTCTGGGGGCTTGATATGGTCGGACCCCTTAAGGGAGGAAGCCATAAGAAAAAAATACTTGTTGGTCGTGATGGATAAATTCACTAAGTGGATAGAGGGCATACCAGTTAAAACGGCCGAATCTAGACCAGTGATAGACTTCATATCCGGTGTTGTACACTGTTACGGTGTTTCTCACAGCATCATCACTGATAACGGCTCCAATTTCACAGCCAATGAGGTGAAAACCTGGTGCAGTAATCTGGGCATCAAGCTCGATTACGCCTCCATCTATCACCCTCAAACAAATGGTCAAGTCGAGCGAGCCAATGGTCTTATTAGAGCGACATTAAGCCCAGATTAGTGTGGTCTTTGAAAGAGTCAGACACGCACTGGGTTGAGGAGCTCGATGATACGTCTTCGTCGTATCTACTTTTCCAAACACTTCTGCCCTTGTTTTGGACTCTAACTTGCATGATTTGAATGGAACTAACCCAGACTGACACTGTTTTTAGCAGAACTGCCATGGTGTTATTTTTGTGTAGAAATAAAAGTTCTCGGAATGACCTGGAAATCCACTGACCTACTTTTCAGAATTCATAAAAAATACTGGCAAAAGAATCAGCATCAGGGGGCCCACACCCTGTCCACGAGGGTGGGGGGCGCGCCCCCTCCCCTAGGGCGTGCCCCCTGCCTCGTGGGCCCCCTGGACATCCACCGACCTCAACTCCAACTCCATATATTTGCTTTCGCGGATAAAAAATCAGAGAGAAAGAATTATCGCGTTTTATGATACGGAGCCGCCGCCAAGCCCTAAACTCTCTTGGGAGGGCTGATCTGGAGTCCATTCGGGGCTCCGGAGAGGGGAATCCATCGCCGTCGTCATCATTAACCATCCTCCATCACCAATTTCATGATACTCACCGCCGTGCATGAGTAATTCCACTATAAGCTTGTTAGACGATGATGGGTTGGATGAGATTTACCATGTAATCAAGTTAGTTTTGTTAGAGTTTGATCCCTAGTATCCACTATGTTCCGAGATTCATGTTGTTATGACTTTGCTATGCTTAATGCTTGTCACTAGGGCCCGAGTGCCATGATTTCATATCTAAACCTATTATGTTTTCATGAACATATGTGAGTTCTTGATCCTATCTTGCAAGTCTATAGTCACCTATTATGTGTTATGATCCGTTAACCCCGAAGTGACAATAATCGGGACACTTACCGGTGATGACCGTAGTTGAGGAGTTCATGTATTCACTAAGTGTTAATGCTTTGGTCCGATACTCTATTAAAAGGAGGCCTTAATATCCCTTAGTTTCCATTAGGACCCCACAGCCATGGGAGGGTAGGACAAAAGATGTCATGTAAGTTCTTTTCCATAAGCACGTATGACTATATTCGGAATACATGCCTACATTACATTGATGATTTGGAGCTAGTTCTGTGTCACCCTATGTTATAACTATTACATGAGGAATCGGATCCGACATAATTATCCATCACCGATCCAATGCCTACGAGCTTTTCACATATTGTCCTTTGCTTAGTTACTTTGTCGTTGCCACTATTACAATTATTACAAAACTGCTACTGTTACTTTTGCTACTATTACCATTACTTCCATACTACTTTGCTACTAAATACTTTGCTACACATACTAAGTTATCTAGGTGTGGTTGAATTGACAACTCAACTGCTAATACTTGAGAATATTCTTTGGCTCCCCTTATGTCGAATCAATAAATTTGGGTTGAATACTCTACCCTCGAAAACAGTTGCGATCCCCTATACTTGTGGGTTATCAAGACTATTTTCTGGCGCTGTTGCCGGGGAGCATAGCTTTATTCTTTGAGTCACATTGGATTTATATCTTCTGATCACTATGAAGAACTTGAAAGATGAAAGAACTAAGATTTATCCCTCAACTACGAGGGGAGGTAAGGAACTGCCATCTAGCTCTGCACTTGATTCTCCTTCTGTTATGAGTAAACTTGCGACACCTAAACCTACTTTTGCTATTAATTTTGATATGTTGCATGTTATTGATGATGCCACTTCTGCTATGCATGATACTTATGATGAAACTACTTCTATGCTTGATACTACTGTGCCATTAGGTGAATTTCTTGATGAACAACTTGCTAGAGCTAGGGAGAATGAAATTATTGAAACTGATAATATTGATGATAGTGATGATGAAGGTTCTCCCCCTAAATATGAATTGCCTGTTGTTCCTGAGGGTTATGTTATGGATGAAGAAACTGCTAGAGATTTTCTTGCTTGCAATGATAGATCAGATCTTAAGAAATTATTAGCTAAGCTGAAACAAAAGTCTCTGAATGCTAGAATGAAACATGACCCTGCTTTTGCTACTTCACCTATCTTTGTTACTGATAAGGATTATGATTTCTCTGTTGATCCTGAGATAATTACTTTGGTTGAATCTGATCCTTTTTATGGCAATGAATTTAAAACCGTAGTGGCACATCTTACTAAGTTAAATGATAGAGCCACCCTGTTTACTAATGATGAGAAATCTCGCTATTATTATATCCTTAAAATATTTCCTTCATTAAAGGGTGATGCTAAGAAATGGTTTAATTCTCTTGATCCTGGTTGTGTGCGTAGTCCCCAGGATATGATTTATTACTTCTCCACTAAATATTTCCTAGCTAATGAGAAACAAGCTGCCTTAAGGGAGATATATAATTTTGTGCAAATCGAAGAAGAGAGTCTCCCACAAGCTTGGGGGAGGCTTCTCCGATTACTTAATGCTTTGCCTGATCATCCTCTTAAGAAAAATTAAATACTTGATATCTTTTATAATGGACTAACCGATGCTTCCAAGGACCACCTGGATAGTTGTGCTGGTTGTGTTTTCAGAGAAAGGACAACTGACCAAGCTGAATTGCTATTGAATAATATGTTGGCAAATGAAAATAATTGGACACTTCCTGAACCAACTCCTAAGCCAACTCCAAAGAAAAGAGGTATTCTATTTCTCAGTCCTGAAGATATGCAAGAGGCAAAGAAATCTATGAAAGAGAAAGGTATTAAAGCTGAAGATGTTAAAAATTTACCTCCTGTCGAAGAAATACATGGCCTTAATATACCACCTAAAGAAATACAAGGTCTTGATAACCCGACACGGGTAGTGAAGGTAAACTCTCTTTATGGATATGATAAAGTTGAAATCCCGTCTACTAAGTTTGCTAGCCGATGCTTTGATGAATTTGATGATTTTATGGATAAACAAGGAAATTTCAATGATTATGTTAGTAGACAATTGAAAAATAATTCTTACATGATTGGACGCTTGAGTGATTATACGTCTAGAGTTAAGGGTGAACTTAAACTCAGTAGTAAACATGCTTCTATGGTTACCACTCAAGTAGAACAAGTACTTAAGGCTCATAGTGATTTGCTTGATGAATTAAATAATAAACATGATTTTGTTGTTAGAGTGGCTACTAGAACTGGTAAAATGAATCAGGAACCTTTATATCCTAAAGTCCACCCTAAGAGAATTGAGAAAGATTCTCAGAAAAATAATTTAGATGCTCCTAGTCCTTCTAAAAAGAAGAAAAAGAAAAATGATAGGACTTTGCATGCTTCTAATAAACCTGTTGTAGACACACCTGCGAATCCTAATGATATTTCTATCTCTGATGCTGAAACACAATCTGGTGATGAACATGAACCTAGTGATAATACTAATAATGATGTTCATGTAGATGCTCAACCTAGCAATAACAACGATATAGAAATTGAACCTGTTGTTGATCTTGATAACCCACAATCAAAGAATCAACGGTATGATAAGAAAGACTTCGTTGCTAGGAAGCATGGTAGAGAAAGAGAACCATGGGTTCAGAAGCCCATGTCGTTCCCTCCTAAACCATCCAAGAAAAAGGATGATGAGGACTTTGAGCGCTTTGCTGAAATGATTAGACCTATCTTTTTGCGTATGCGCTTGACCGACATGCTTAAGACGAACCCTTATGCTAAGTACATGAAAGATATCATTACAAATAAAAGAAAGATACCTGAAGCCGAAATCTCCACCATGCTTGCTAACTATACCTTTAAGGGTGGAATACCTAAGAAACTTGGTGATCCAGGAGTACCCACTATACCATGCTCCATTAAGAGAAATTATGTTAAAACTGCTTTATGTGATTTAGGAGTCGGTGTTAGTGTTATGCCTCTTTCCTTATATCGTAGACTTGAATTAAATAAGTTGACTCCTACTGAGATATCTTTGCAAATGGCCAATAAATCAACTACTATACCTGTCGGTATTTGTGAGGACGTGCCTGATGTTGTTGCAAATGTTACTACCTTAACAGACTTTGTCATTCTTGATATTCCTGAGGACGACAGTATGTCGATTATCCTTGGTATACCCTTTTTAAATACTGCAGGTGCTATTATTGATTGCAACAAAGGCAATGTCACATTTCATGTTAATGGTAATGAGCATATGGTACACTTTTCGAGGAAACAACCTCAAGTTCACAGCATAAATTCTATTGGTAAAATTCCATCAATTATATTTGGAGGTTTTGAATTTCCTCTTCCTACTGCAAAGAAGAAGTATGATATTCTTATTATTGGGGATGTTCATATCCCGTTGAGGTAACCTAGCGTCATTTCGAAATTTCTCCGGTTTCATGCGATTCAGAATGAGTTTGTTAACAAGACTTGATCAACCTTGTTAGTGGATTCCTTTTGACGAGCATGAGATGGATGAAGTTAGAAGGCACAACCTTCTGTACCCTCTCTTTACTTCCTGTTACTTAGAATAAATAAAGTAGAAATAGTATATTTTGTCTGTTTTCTGAATTATCCATTCAATAAAAAAATATCCCGAAAATAAAAGTTCTCCAAATGCCCTGCCAATTTAATATGATTTTTTCTGGAATATTTAAGAATATCTGGTACCGAGAACACATCAGGGGGAGCAAGCACCTGGCCACAAGGGTCCAGGGCGTGCCCACCCCTACAGGGCGCGCCTCATGGTGTGCATCGGTTTTTTCGGTTTGATTCGGTTCGGTTTATACGGTTTTTGGTTTATACGGTTTTTATACTTCGGTTTATACGGTTTTATACATAGATACGGTTCGGTTTCGGCAATTAAGCATTTAAGTTCGGTTTGGTTTCGGTAATAACCAAAATAACCAAAGTTGACGCGAATTTTTGAATGACATGTAATTGTTTTATCACATTATTCAATCTATGTATGTAGATTAGTTTTTTTTCTTCTAAGAACTGTGATGGCTGACATGATTTGGCTGCATATGTGCGTACTCCGTGCTCCAGATCGAGGCATCTATGACCAATGAGGCGTTGACAGAGATGTATGTACATGTACTAGGAAAATTTGAGAACAAAACAGAGGAAGAGCACAACATGCGCTAGCCTCCAGGTTTTTTTACGTGAAACAAATATGCCACGAAACACCACATTGCTAGCCTCTAGCCTCCACGCTCCTTTTTTTTTGAGAAAAAGCCTCCACGCTCCTGGTCCAAGGCTCCAAGCACAGCGCCAGCCTCCATCTAATGCACTAGGCAGCCCAAGGCCCAGTTCCAAGCACCAGCCTCCAGCAGTCCAGCTCATGCGCTAGCCGCGCTGCACAATTTAGTCCCACCTCACGGAGCGAGCAACAATGAGACGGGTGGATGGCTATAAAAGGAGGGATGACGGGAAGGATCAACGCAACACTGCGGTTGTTCAACACACAGTGGAGCTATTTTCGGTTTTTCGGTTTAACTGAAAACCATCGGTTTCTAACCGAAAAAACAGTATGTTAAACGGTTTCCATATTTGGGAACTGAAACTGAACCTGAAACCTGAAAAAACCGAAATTTCAGTTCGGTTCGGTTTTTTTGGTTTGGTTTTTGGTTTTCGGTTCGGTTTTGCACAGGCTGAGGCGCGCCCCCTACCTCGTGGGCCCATGGTGGCCCCCCTCCACTTATTCCTGCACCCACACTCTTCTTCTTCGTCCCAAAAAATCACTATCCAGCTCAAGCACGAGTTCTAGCTCATTTTGCTGCCATTTTCGATCTCCTTGCTCAAAGCTCCATTCACAAAACTGCTTTGGAGGATTGTTCTTTGGTATGTGACTCCTCCAATGATCCAATTAGTTTTTGTTCTAGTGCTTTATTCATTGCAAATTCTTCCTGCTAAGGTGACCCTGTTCTTGAGCTTTCATGTTAAATTTATGAAGTCCCAAGTAATTCTAATGCATGATAGAGGCTCTAGGCACTTGTGGGAGTAGTTGCTATCAATTTTATTGAGTTTGATTCACTTTTATTTTGAGTTACTAAAAATTTCAGAAATTTTGCAGAGGAAAAAATATGTCCAGGAAAATGTATCAAGGTGGGTTCTTCAAGGAAGAAAGGACCCAGGCTTGCAATACGTGAGCAGGATGATGAACCACCAAGGGTAGCTGACGTGCGGCCTTGTGAATGTCCGTCATAGGAATTTATGGTCAAAGTGGGCATCAAGGATGAATTTGATGCATATGTGCGTAATGCTGACCTTGAGGACTTCATGCAAGACAAGTGTCCTCAATACCACTATTTGACTGATTCTTTTGTGAGAAGGTTTAAATTTACATCTTCGCGCAATTCTTAGAATGTCCTGTTTGATCTTTATGATAAATCTTATACCATGGACTTAGAAGACTTTACTACCGCTTGTAAACTCCCGCAGTGGGGCAGTGTTAATGAACCTCATAAATATGAATATAAAGACTTTCTTGCTAGTATCACTGTGGGAGAATCCAGAGAAATAGCACAAGCTACCATAGGGAGCATTCATTTTCCTGCTATACATTATTTTGCTCTCTTCATTGGTAGATGCATTAACGGTAAAGATGAAGCATGCCACATGTGTGTCCCTGATCTTTGTGTTCTCAAGAGTGTTGTATTAGGTGATAAACAATACAACTTGGGGGCAATTGTTGCACGTAGGTTGCATCATAATGGTTTAGCTGGATACTTGTTTGCAGGAATTTATGCGACCCGTATGGCTAATTATCACGGTATACCTGTGCATGAAAATGATACGGGGTTGCTTCCCGCTTATTTAGATTATAATGCAATGGTTAGTCATCATTTTCTTGAGAGGAATGAACAATCCCTCCAGTATCGAATAATCTTTGACAAACATCGTGATGTCCATATTACTCTCCCTGCTCCTGCCCTCTTTGACTATCAGGCAAAAGGAAGATATGTTATAACCAGGGAGGAGGCGAATGAGTACGAGAGGAGGACAGAAGCGGCTCGCCGCCATGCTGCAGCCCAGGAGGCAATGGCTACTGCATCTCAGTACGACCCCAATTACAACTATGATATCAACCAGGCAATCCATGGCCATAGACCAACTTAGGCCAAAAGCCTAAGCTTGGGGAAGTACGTATTCCTCACCGACTTTACATTCATGTTCACACATTCATTCTAGTGTCGGTGCTCATACTCTTTCATTGTACTATCCATGCTAGTTTATTTTATTTTATTTCTTTCTTCTTGTGTGTTTGAATAATCTTGAGAGAAACAAACAAAATTAGTAATAGATTTTAGCTAGTGTATTTTCCATGCATGTAGTAGTACTAACTAAAAGAAAAACTCAAAAAGATTCCTCATTATTCTTTTTCCTTGTTGGGAGCTTTCCCGTGTAAATAGTTTTATTTCTTTTCTTTTCCTTTGGGGGGTCAAGAGGAGAAGACCATAATGAAAATGTCTAAGTGGCTCTCATATGCATGATTTTTTATTTAACCAAGAGCCCATATTACTTTGTCTTCTCTCTTCAAATGAATGCTTGCAGATTCCAGCTTAGTCCAATGCATGTGCACTATTATTATTATTCACACCGTTCGGTCATGCAAGTGAAAGGCGATAATGATGATATATGATGAAATGATTGAGATAAGAGGAGCTTGTATGAACTCGACCTCTCTTGTTTTTGTAAATATGATTAGTTCATCGTTCCTGATTCAGCCTATTATGAATAAACATGTTTGCAATGACAATTAGGGACTATAGTTGCTTATGCCATTCTTAATCAGCTAGGGGCTTATAATGGTTTACCTTGCGTGCCAACATGCTATTAAAATGGTTGTGATGTGGTATGATAGGGTGGTATCCTCCTTTGAATGACTTGAGTGACTTGACTTGGCACATGTTCACGCATGTAGTTGAAACAAAATCAACATAGCCTTCACGATATTTATGTTCATGGTGGATTATATCCTACTCGTGCTTGCACTCAGTATCTATTAATTTTAATGCATGTTCATGACTGTTGTCGCTCTCTCAGTTGATCGCTTCCCAGTCTTCTTCTAGCCTTCACTTGAACTAAGCGGGAATACTACTTGTGCATTCAATTACATAAATCCCAAAGTTATTCCATGTGAGTCCACCATACCTTCATATATGCGGTATCTACCTGCCGTTCCAAGTAAATTTGTATGTGCCAAACTCTAAACCTTCAAATGAAATTCTGTTTTGTATGCTCGAACAGCTCATGTATCAACTAGGGGCTGTCTGTATCTTCCATGTTAGGCGGGTTATTCTCAAGAGGAGTGGACTCCGCTCCTCAATCACGAGAAAATGGCTGGTCACCGGGATGCCCAGTCCCATGCTCAAATCAAATCAAAATAATTAAACAAAACTCCCCCAGGATTGTTGTTAGTTGGAGGCACCCGTTGTTTTGGGCAAGCCATAGATTGATGCTTGTTGCTGGAGGGGGAGTATAAACTTTACCATTCTATTTGGGAACCACCTATAATGTGTGTAGCATGGAAGATATCGAGATCTCTCAGTTGTTATGTTGATAATGAAAGTATACCACCCAAAATATTATTATCTTTGTTTCAAAAATCGAGCTCTAGCACCTCTATAAATCCCTGCTTCCCTATGCGAAGGGCCTATCTATTTACTTTCATGTTGAGTCATCACCCTCTTATTTAAAATCACCCGCTAGAGAGCACCACTGTCATTTGCATGCATTACTATTAGTTTATATTGGGTATGACTATGACTGGATCTCTTTTACCATGAATTACAATGTTTAGTCAGTCCTTGTTCTTTAAAGGTGCTCTGCATTTATGTTTTGCGGTCTCAGAAAGGGCTAGCGAGATACCATCTTGTTATATCATATTATGATTGTTTTGAGAAAGTGTTGTCATCCGAGTTTTATTATTATTGCTCGCTAGTTGATTATGCCATTGATATGAGTAAACATGAGACCTAAGCATTATTGTGAATATGGTTAGTTCATAATCTTTGCTGAAAACTTGAATGCTGGCTTTACATATTTACAACAACAAGAGCAAACAAAGTTTGTAAAAGTTTTTATTTACCACTTTTAGTTTATCAACTGAATTGCTTGAGGACAAGCAAAGGTTTAAGCTTGGGGAAGTTGATATGTCTCCGTCGTATCTACTTTTCCAAACACTTTTGCCCTTGTTTTGGACTCTAACTTGCATGATTTGAATGGAACTAACCCGGACTGACGCTGTTTTCAGCAGAACTGCCATGGTGTTATTTTTGTGCAGAAATAAAAGTTCTCGGAATGACATGGAAATCCACGGAGCAACTTTTCAGAATTAATAAAAAATACTGGCGAAAGAATCTGCGTCAGGGGGCCCACACCCTGTCCACGAGGGTGGGGGCGCGTCCCCTCCCCTAGGGCGCGCCCCTTGCCTCGTGGGCCCCCTGGACGTCCACCGACCTCAACTACAACTCCATATATTTGCTTTCGCAGAGAAAAAAATCAGAGAGAAAGAATTATCGCATTTTACAATACGGAGCCACCGCCAAGCCCTAAACTCTCTCCGGAGGGCTGATCTGGAGTCCGTTCGGGGCTCAGGAGAGGGGAATCCGTCGCTGTCGTCATCATCAACCATCCTCCATCACCAATTTCATGATGATCACCGCCATGCGTGAGTAATTCCATCGTAGGCTTGCAGGACGGTGATGGGTTGGATGAGATTTACCATGTAATCAAGTTAGTTTTGTTAGGGTTTGATCCCTAGTATCCACTATGTTCCGAGATTCATGTTGCTATGACTTTGCTATGCTTAATGCTTGTCACTAGGGCCCGAGTGCCATGATTTCATATCTAAACCTATTATGTTTTCATGAATATATGTGAGTTCTTGATCCTATCTTGCAAGTCTATAGTCACCTATTATGTGTTATGATCCGTTAACCCCGAAGTGACAATAATCGGGACACTTACCGGTGATGACCGTAGTTTGAGGAGTTCATGTACTCACTAAGTGTTAATGCTTTGGTCTGGTACTCTATTAAAAGGAGGCCTTAATATCCCTTAATTTCCATTAGGACCCCGCTGCCACGGGAGGGTAGGACAAAAGATGTCATGCAAGTTCTTTTCCATAAGCACGTATGACTATATTCGGAATACATGCCTACATTACATTGATGAACTAGAGCTAGTTCTGTGTCACCCTATGTTATAACTATTACATGAGGAATCGCATCCGACATAATTATCCATCACCGATCCAGTGCCTACGAGCTTTTCACATATTGTCCTTTGCTTAGTTATTTTGTCGTTGCCACTGTTACAATTACTACAAAACTGCTACTGTTACTTTTGCTACTATTACCGTTACTTCCAT
The DNA here is from genome assembly GCF_002162155.2 of Triticum dicoccoides. Classification (NCBI taxonomy): domain Eukaryota; kingdom Viridiplantae; phylum Streptophyta; class Magnoliopsida; order Poales; family Poaceae; genus Triticum; species Triticum dicoccoides. The sequence goes on from NC_041385.1 coordinate 730,847,804, forward strand.
ACTACTTTGCTAATAAATACTTTGCTACAGATACTAAGTTATCCAGGTGTGGTTGAATTGACAGCTCAACTGCTAATACTTAAGAATATTCTTTGGCTCCCCTTGTGTCAAATCAATAAATTTGGGTTGAATACTCTACCCTCGAAAACTGTTGCGATCCCCTATACTTGTGGGTTATCACTCGACTCTATACTCTGGGGGCTGCGGACCATGCCGAATCGCACTACCGGATACACACCCTTCTTCATGGTGTACGACATAGAGGCTGTGTTGCCCTGCGATATTATTCGTGACTCACGTCGAGTGCGCATGTACGAAGAGAGAGAGGCCAAGCTTAATCGGCAGGACAGTTTAGATGCCCTGGAAGAGGAGCGCGACGTCGCAAAAGCCCGTTCCACATTTTATCAACAACATGCTCGCAGATATCAAAGCAGAGAAGTACGGGCCAAGACTTATAATATTGGCGAACTCGTTCTACGTCTATCGGAGAAGAAAAAGGACAAACACAAGCTCAAGTGGGAGGGTCCCTTCATCATTGATAAAGTTCTCACCGGAGGAGTGTACCGCCTGCGTGATGCATCAGATAATCGCCTCGAGCCGAACCCATGGAACGCAACCAGACTCCGAAGATTCTACGCCTAGCACCAAACTCTTTTTTCGTCTCCTTCCCTTTTTTCCTTTCTTTTATTTATTTCTTAGCTCTCTTTTCGCTTTTTCTTTTATAGCTTTAAAGCTTTCGTGTGGCTAGACCACACACTTACGAGGCACTCATCTTCAAGTATGTACGTCCATTATACCTGGGGGCTTCATGTACAGAAGCTTATTATAATTATTTTCTGAGCATCAAGCTCACTACATATGTGTCTTTTCTCTGTATGTACCTTTTCTCCGCCATTATATGCATCGATATGACTTAAGTTTTGCCCAAGCTGGGTTGCCTAGCTCATGTGCTTATGCCCTACGTTCCCATTAGTTCGGCTAGGGCATAAAGGGAGCACCTCTCGATTGTTACTGCCGGGTCATCCGGATGTGTACCTCAGACTGGGTGAAGCCGAAAGCTAGCGTTCTTAAGGGAATATTCGGTTGATGGAGTAAAGATGTTTTTACTCATTACACTATGAACCCCCACATGTTACATATACTACGACTTTTCAATCACAGTTCGGACATGCACATTAATGCATGCGTACCCAGGGAAAGGAACCCTTAACGGAACTATTCTCTCTGGAAGATGTTTCTTACTATCACAATGTAATATAACATAGCTAGTTGGGTACTTGTCTATTCAAGCAACTATGACCCCTATGCCTGGTTTCCACGCATACCCCGGTTTATATTACTGAGCGGGTATTCGGAAACACTCCGGACTGTTGGGTTCGGAGGCCGAAGCGAAAAGGTTTGCCATGAAAAATGTTTTACAATACGGCTAGGGACAAACTTGTCCATTGAAGTACATAGTCACTTGGACTTAAAAGCTTCTTCTTCTATGCCATCCAATAGGTTGTCTAGCTTACAATCCTGCTGGGAATATTCTGCGGCTAATTTTACCTGGTCATACACCAGACTAGCTGGAATTTCTTTCCCATATGACCCTAAAGGTCCGACTCGGGACATATGATTCGGATCGAGCTTGGTATATCGTGTTTTCACCATGGCCCAGGCTTCTCGTGCACCTTCTCGACAGGTCGATATCTTCCATAACCGGAAATGCTGATGCGCTCTCTTGAATAGCTGTACAAGCTCCTCCATACTTCCTGGTAGGGAGGCGGACGACCATAAGGCGTTTGCGACGCTCCGCATTGCCTGTCGAGCTTGCTCATGTAGTTGCGAGAGCTCTTGTAGCAGATCGCCTGAGGATCCGGACATCTCCTCTTCGGAGCGGCCAGTTAGCATACCTACAGACATAACTCTGTTAGTTCCTTCCCTCGCTGAATTATGCAGAGGTAAGTTTGAACACATACTAAATATGCCGCCTCGCAGCCATTTATTTTCTTTCATGGAGTAAGCCAGTTGGGCCCGAACATCTTTCAACTCTTCGCCCAGCTGAGTATTGGAATCTTGGAGTTTGTTTTTCTCCTCCCTGACCCGTGTAAGTACACGCTCACCAGCAGCGAGCTGCCTTTTGGTCTTTTATGCGCCCCCTTGCGCGGCTTCCGGTACCCCTCCCGGATTATCTGGTGATACTATCATCAGATATGCAACTGTGTTAAGCATTACTGGTGTATATATAATTTTATTTTTCTTGATAGAGGGACACATTACCAGTTGGGGCCTTCTTGGATTCCTCCAGTTCGACAGTTGCGGCAGCAAGCTGGGTCCGACATTGTTCTAGCTCTTGAGATAACAAATTGTTCTTCTCAGTTTGCACCTGGTTACACAATGATCCTTAAATTAGTTGTACCAACTTCTTCAAGTCTCAGGGGCTACTGGTATATATATAATTACTAGATTTGAACAGGTGTGTACTTACCCGCACATCTTTCAAATATTGTTCAGTGGCTCTTGTAAGCCCATCTTGAGCAGCTCGGATGTATGCATCACCAGAGCTGAAGGCATTGAACGCCTCGTTTGAAAAGTTGTGGTCTCGAAGAGTTGCCTGCCGGCGTCGATGATTCAGGGCACTTTCCACTTCAGAGTTTGTAACGGATAAGTCATCTGAATTCTCTGCTGAAGGACAACCCGACGTCACCCCTGTGTCATCCTCTGTCCTAAAGACGGGATTTGGAATCCGGCTGGTGGAGGCATGACTTGTAGGATCCCCGGACTTAGTTTGGTGGATGTTTTTCCTGATGAGACACCATGAACAGTGTCACACTTCAATATGATAGCCAAGGAGCAGGTTTTACAAACCGTACCTCGTTGAAAGAGGCTCAGTCGTATTCGCCTTCCTCTTCGGAGGGCTGTCCGGCGTGGGCGCCGCTCTCTTGTGAGTCGCCTCAAGTGCAACATGGCGCGCCGAGCACCTCCCCTTTAGAGCACGAGACAGTGCGGGGTGGGGGGTGAGGCATAACGTGAGAGTTATCCTTGAAGAAATAACTCCTGGTTACTTACGTGTGAGGCAGGAAGAAGACCGGGATAGTCGGCGATAATAGCCACTTCCGTGCCGTCATGGCTCGCCTGGTAAAACACCCCGTCCTCGAGCTCCACAAATATGTTCAGATCCTCTTCGAATCCAGGGTCGAGGTCCCGATTATGGTCCTTTGACTGTGGAGCAGGGCTCTTGAGCTCCTGATAACCCACAAGTATAGGGGATCGAAAATCGCAGCAAAACGAGCTAGAACTCGTGCTTGAGCTGGATGGGGATTTTTTTGGGAGGAAGAAGAAGTGTGTGGGTGCAGGAATAAGTGGAGGGGAGCCACCATGGGCCCACGAGGCAGGGGGGCGCGCCCTGTAAGGGTGGGCGCGCCCTGGACCCTCGTGGTCAGGTGCTTGCTCCCCTGATGTGTTCTCAGTGCCAAATATTCTCAAATATTCCAGAAAAAATCATATTAAATTGGCATGGCTTTTGGAGAACTTTTATTTTCGTGATATTTTTTATTGCATGGATAATTCAGAAAACAGACAAAGTATACTATTTCTACTTTATTTATTCTAAGTAACAGAAAATAAAGAGAGGGTACAGAAGGTTGTGCCTTCTAGTTTCATCCATTTCATGATCATCAAAAGGAATCCACTAACAAGGTTGATCAAGTCTTGTTAACAAACTCATTCCGAATAACATGGAACCGGAGAAATTTCGAGGTGGCACTAGGTTACCTCAACGGGGATATGAACATCCCCAATAATAAGAATATCATACTTTTTCTTTGCAGTAGGAAGAGGAAATTCAAAACCTCCAAATATAATTGATGGAATTTTACCAATAGAATTTATGCTGTGAACTTGAGGTTGTTTCCTTGGAAAGTGTACCGTATGCTCATTACCATTAATATGAAAGGTGACATTGCCTTTGTTGCAATCAATAACAACACCTGCAGTATTTAAAAAGGGTCTACCAAGGATAATCGACATACTGTCGTCCTCAGGAATATCAAGAATGATGAAGTCTGTTAAGATAGTAACATTCGCAACAACAACAGGCACGTCCTCACAAATGCCGATAGGTATAGCAGTTGATTTATTAGCCATTTGCAAGGATATATCAGTAGGTGTCAACTTACTTAATTCAAGTCTACGATACAAGGAAAGAGGCATAACACTAATACCGGCTCCTAAATCACATAAGGCAGTTTTAACATAATTTCTTTTGATGGAGCATGGTATAGTGGGTACTCCGGGATCACCAAGTTTCTTAGGTATTCCACCTTTAAAGGTATAGTTGGCAAGCATGGTGGAGATTTTAGCTTCAGGTATTTTTTCTTTTATTTGTAATGATATCTTTCATGTATTTAGCATAAGGGTTTGTTTTAAGCATATCAGTTAAGCGCATATGTAAGAAAATAGGTCTAATCATTTCAGCAAAGCGCTCAAAGTCCTCATCATCCTTTTTCTTGGATGGTTTAGGAGGAAAAGGCATGGGTTTCTGAACCCATGGTTCTCTTTCCCTACCATGTTTCCTAGCAACAAAATCTCTCTTATCATAACGTTGATTTCTTGATTGTGGGTTATCAAGATCAACAACAGGTTCAATTTCTATATCATTGTTATTACTAGGTTGAGCATCTACATGAACATCATTATTAGCATTATCATTAGGTTCATGTTCGTTTCCAGATTGTCTTTCAGCATCAGATATAGAAGTATCATTAGGATTCGCAGGTGTTTCTACAATAGGTTCACTAGAAGCATGCATAGTCCTATCATCTTTCTTTTTCTTCTTTTTAGAAGAACTAGGAGCATCTAAATTATTTCTCTGAGAATCCTGTTCAATTCTCTTAGGGTGGCCTTCGGGATACAAAGGTTCCTGAGTCATTTTACCAGTTCTAGTAGCCACTCTAATAGCAAAGTCATGTTTATTATTTAATTCATCAAGCAATTCATTCTGAGCCTTAAGTACTTGTTCAGCTTGAGTGGTGACCATAGAGACATGTTTACTAGTGAGTTTAAGTTCACCCTTAACTCTAGACATATAATCACTCAAGCGTCTAATCATATAAGCATTATTTTTCAATTGTCCACTAACATAGTCATTGAAATTTGTTTGTTTATCCATGAAATCATCAAATTCATCTAAGCACTGGCTAGGAAATTTAGTAGACGGGATTTCAACTTTATCATACCTATAGAGAGAATTTACCTTCACTACCTGTGTCGGGTTATCAAGACAATGTGTTTCTTCAACAGGCGGTATATTAAGACCATGTATTTCTTCAATAGGAGGTAGATTCTTAACATCTTCAGCTTTAATACCTTTTTCTTTCATAGATTTCTTGGCCTCTTGCATATCTTCAGGACTGAGAAATAGAACACCCCTCTTCTTCGGAGTTGGTTTAGGAATAAGCTCAGGAGTTGGCTCAGTTGGCTCAGGAGTTGGCTCAGGAAGAGTCCAATTATTTTCATTAGTCAACATATTATTTAATAGTAATTCAGCTTGGTCGACTGTCCTTTCCCTAAAAACACAACCAGCACAACTATCCAAGTGGTCCTTGGAAGCATCGGTTAGTCCGTTATAGAAGATATCAAGTATTTCGTTTTTCTTAAGAGGATGATCAGGCAAAGCATTAAGTAATCGGAGAAGCCTCCCCCAAGCTTGTGGGAGACTCTCTTCTTTAATTTGCACAAAATTATATATTTCCCGCAAGGCAGCTTGTTTCTTATGAGCAGGGAAATATTTAGCGGAGAAGTAGTAAATCATATCCTGGGGACTATGCACACAATCAGGATCAAGAGAATTAAACCATGTCTTAGCATCACCCTTTAATGAGAAAGGAAATATTTTAAGAATATAATAGTAGCGGGATTTCTCATCATTAGTAAACAGGGTGGCTATATCATTTAACTTGGTAAGATGTCCCACAACAGTTTCAGATTCAGTGCCATAGAAAGGATCAGATTCAACTAAAGTAATAATCTCAGGATCAACAGAGAATTCATAGTCCTTATCAGTAACAACGATAGGTGAAGTAGCAAAAGCAGGGTCATGTTTCATTCTAGCATTCAAAGTATTTTGTTTCAGCTTAGCTAATAATTTCTTAAGATCTGATCTATCATTGCAGGCAAGAAAATCTCTAGCAGTTTCTTCATCCATAACATAACCCTCAGGAACAACAGGCAATTCATATTTAGGGGGAGAACCTTCATCATCACTATCATCAATATTATCAGTTTCAATAATTTCATTCTCCCTAGCTCTAGCAAGTTGTTCATCAAGAAATTCACCTAATGGCACAGTAGTATCAAGCGTAGAAGTAGTTTCATCATAAGTATCATGCATAGAAGAAGTGGCATCATCAATAACATGTGACATATCAGAATTCATAGCAGTAGCAGGTTTAGGTGTCGCAAGCTTACTCATAACAGAAGGAGAATCAAGTTCAGAGCTAGATGGCAGTTCCTTACCTTCCCTCGTAGTTGAGGGATAAATTTTAGTTCTTTGATCTTTCAAGTTCTTCATAGTGATCAGCAGATATAAATCCCAAGTGACTCAAAGAATAGAGCTATGTTCCCCAGCAATGGCACCACAAAATAGTCTTGATAACCCACAAGTATAGGGGATCGCAACAGTTTTCGAGGGTAGAGTATTCAACCCAAATTTATTGATTCGACACAAAGGGAGCCAAAGAATATTCTTAAGTATTAGTAGTTGAGTTGTCAATTCTGTTGGGGAACGTTGCAGAAAATTAAAAAAAATTCTACGGTTTCACCAAGATCCATCTATGAGTTCATCTAAGCAACGAGTCAAGGGAGTGAGTTTGCATCTACATACCACATGTAGATCGCGTACGGTAGCGTTAGATGGAGCGGTGATGATGGAGTCGTACTCGCCGTGATTCAGATCACCGAAGATCCTAGTGCCGAACGGACGGCACCTCCGCGTTCAACACACGTACGGTGTGTGTGACGTCTCCTCCTTCTTGATCCAGCAAGGGGGAAGGAGAGGTTGATGATGATGGCTCCAGCAGCAGCACAACGGCGTGGTGGTGGTGGAACAGCAGCACTCCGGCAGGGCTTCGCCAAGCACGCGACGGAGGAGGAAGAGGTGTAGCAGGGGGAGGGGGCGCCAGGACTTCAGGGTGCGGCTGCCCCTCTCCCCCCTCCCTTTATATAGGCCCCCAAGGGGGGGCTCCGGCCCTGGGAGATTCAATCTACCAAGGGGGCGGCGGCCAAGGGGGGAGGAGTGCCCCCCCCAAGGCATGTGGTGTGCCCCCCCCCCACCCTAGGGTTTCAACCCTAGGCGCAGGGGGTGGGCCTAGGGGGGCGCACCAGCCCACTATGGGCTGGCTCCCCTCCCACTTCAGCCCATGGGGCCCTCCGGGATGGGTGGCCCCACCCGGTGGACCCCCGGGACCCTTCCGGTGGTCCCGGTACAATACCGGGTGACCCCGAAACTTTCCCGATGGCCGAAATACCACTTCCTATATATAATTCTTTACCTCCGGACCATTCCAAAACTCCTCGTAACGTCCGAGATCTCATCCAGGACTCCGAACAACATTCGGTATACTGCATACTCATATTCATACAACCCTAGCGTCACCGAACCTTAAGTGTGTAGACCCTACGGGTTCGGGAGACACGTAGACATGACCGAGACGGCTCTCGGGCAATAACCAACAGCGGGATCTGGATACCCATGTTGGCTCCCACATGCTCCTCGATGATCTCATCGGATGAACCACGATGTCGAGGATTCGAACAACCCCGTATACAATTCCCTTTGTCATTCGGTACGTTACATGCCCGAGACTCGATCGTCGGTATCCCAATACCTCGTTCAGTCTCGTTACCGGCAAGTCACTTTATTCGTACCGTAATGCATGATCCCGTGACCAAATACTTGGTCACTTTGAGCTCATTATGATGATGCATTACCGAGTGGGCCCAGAGATACCTCTCCGTCATACGGAGTGACAAATCCCAGTCTTGATCCGTGTCAACCCAACAGACACTTTCGGAGATACCTGTAGTGCACCTTTATAGTCACCCAGTTACGTTGTGACGTTTGGTACACCCAGAGCTCTCCTACGGCATCCGGGAGTTACACGATCTCATGGTCTAAGGAAGAGATACTTGACATTGAAAAAGCTCTAGCAAAACGAACTACACGATCTTGTGCTATGCTTAGGATTGGGTCTTGTCCATCACATCATTCTCCTAATGATGTGATCCCGTTGTCAATGACATCTAATGTCCATAGTCAGGAAACCATGACTATCTGTTGACCAATGAGCTAGTCAACTAGAGGCTCACTAGGGACATGTTATGGTCTATGTATTCACACGTGTATTATGATTTCCGGATAATACAATTATAGCATGAATAAAAGACGATTATCATGAACAAGGAAATATAATAATAATGCTTTTATTATTGCCTCTAGGGCATATTTCCAACAGTCTCCCACTTGCACTAGAGTCAATAATGTAGTTACATTGTGATGAATCGAACACCCATAGAGTTCTGGTGTTGATCATGTTTTGCTCGCGAGAGAGGTTTAGTCAACGGATCTGCGACATTCAGATCCGTATGTACTTTGCAAATATCTATGTCTCCATCTTGAACATTTTCACGGATGGAGTTGAAACGACGCTTGATGTGCCTGGTCTTCTTGTGAAACCTGGGCTCCTTGGCAAGGGCAATAGCTCCAGTGTTGTCACAGAAGAGTTTGATCGGCCCCGACGCATTGGGTATGACTCCTAGGTCGGTGATGAACTCCTTCACCCAAATTGCTTCATGCGCTGCCTCCGAGGCTGCCATGTACTCCGCTTCACATGTAGATCCCGCCACGACGCTCTGCTTGCAGCTGCACCAGCTTACTGCTCCACCATTCAACATATACACGTATCCGGTTTGTGACTTAGAGTCATCCAGATCTGTGTCGAAGCTAGCGTCGACGTAACCCTTTACGACGAGCTCTTTGTCACCTCCATAAACGAGAAACATGTCCTTCATCCTTTTCAGGTACTTTAGGATATTCTTGACCGCTGTCCAGTGTTCCTTGCCGGGATTACTTTGGTACCTTCCTACCAAACTTACGGCAAGGTTTACATCAGGTCTGGTACACAGCATGGCATACATAATAGATCCTATGGCTGAGGCATAGGGGATGACGCTCATCTCTTCTTTATCTTTTGCCGTGGTCGGGCATTGAGCCGAGCTCAATCTCACACCTTGCAATACAGGCAAGAACCCCTTCTTGGACTGATCCATTTTGAACTTCTTCAAAATCTTATCAAGGTATGTGCTTTGTGAAAGACCTATGAGGCGTCTCGATCTATCTCTATAGATCTTGATGCCTAATATATAAGCAGCTTCTCCAAGGTCCTTCATTGAAAAACACTTATTCAAGTAGGCCTTGATGCTGTCCAAGAATTCTATATCATTTCCCATCAAAAGTATGTCATCTACATATAATATGAGAAATGCTATAGAGCTCCCACTCACTTTCTTGTAAACGCAGGCTTCTCCATAAGTCTGCATAAACCCAAACGCTTTGATCATTTCATCAAAGCGAATGTTCCAACTCCGAGATGCTTGCACCAGTCCATAAATGGATTGCTGGAGCTTGCATACTTTGTTAGCATTCTTAGGATCGACAAAACCCTCCGGCTGCATCATATACAGTTCTTCCTTAAGATGCCCGTTAAGGAATGCCGTTTTGACGTCCATCTGCCATATCTCATAATCATAGTATGCGGCAATTGCTAACATGATTCGGACGGACTTAAGCTTCGCTACGGGAGAGAAAGTCTCATCATAGTCAATCCCTTGAACTTGCCGATAACCCTTAGCGACAAGTCGAGCTTTATAGATGGTGACATTACCATCCGCGTCCGTCTTCTTCTTAAAGATCCATTTGTTTTCTATCGCTCGCCGATCATCGGGCAAGTCAGTCAAAGTCCATACTTTGTTTTCATACATGGATTCTATCTCGGATTTCATGGCTTCTAGCCATTTGTTGGAATCTGGGCCCGCCATCGCTTCTTCATAGTTCGAAGGTTCACCGTTGTCTAACAACATGATTTCCAGGACAGGGTTGCCGTACCACTCTGGTGCGGAACGTGTCCTTGTGGACCTACGAAGTTCAGTAGCAACTTGATCCGAAGTACCTTGATCATCATCATTATTTTCCTCTTCAGTTGGTGTAGGCATCACAGGAATATTTTCCTGAGCTGCACTACTTTCCCGTTCAAGAGGTAGTACTTCATCGAGTTCTACTTTCCTCCCACTTACTTCTTTCGAGAGAAACTCCTTTTCCAGAAAGGATCCGTTCTTGGCAACAAAGATCTTGCCCTCGGATCTTAAGTAGAAGGTATACCCAATGGTTTCTTTAGGGTATCCTATGAAGACGCATTTTTCCGACTTGGGTTCGAGCTTTTCAGGTTGAAGTTTCTTGACATAAGCATCGCATCCCCAAACTTTTAGAAACGACAGCTTAGGTTTCTTCCCAAACCATAATTCATACGGTGTCGTCTCAATGGATTTAGACGGTGCCCTATTTAAAGTGAATGTAGCTGTCTCTAGAGCGTATCCCCAAAATGATAGTGGTAAATCGGTAAGAGACATCATAGATCGCACCATATCCAATAGAGTGCGATTACGACGTTCGGACACACCGTTTCGCTGAGGTGTTCCAGGCGGCGTGAGTTGTGAAACGATTCCACATTTTCTTAAGTGTGTACCAAATTCGTGACTTAAATATTCTCCTCCACGATCCGATCGTAAGAATTTTATCTTTCGGTCACGTTGATTCTCTACTTCATTATGAAATTCCTTGAACTTATCAAAGGTCTCAGACTTGTGTTTCATCAAGTAGACATACCCATATCTACTCAAGTCATCTGTGAGAGTGAGAACATAACGATATCCTCCGCGAGCCTCAACACTCATTGGACCGCACACATCGGTATGTATGATTTCCAACAAGTTGGTTGCTCGCTCCATTGTTCCGGAGAATGGAGTCTTGGTCATTTTGCCCATGAGGCATGGTTCGCATGTGTCAAATGATTCATAATCGAGAGACTCTAAAAGTCCATCAGCATGGAGCTTCTTCATGCGCTTGACACCAATGTGACCAAGGCGGCAGTGCCACAAGTATGTGGGACTATCGTTATCAACTTTACATCTTTTGGTATTCACGCTATGAATATGTGTAACACTACGTTCGAGATTCATTAAGAATAAACCATTGACCATCAGGGCATGACCATAAAACATATCTCTCATATAAATAGAACAACCATTATTCTCGGATTTAAATGAGTAGCCATCTCGTATCAAACAAGATCCAGATACAATGTTCATGCTCAAACTTGGCACCAAATAACAATTATTAAGGTTCAAAACTAATCCCGTAGGTAAATGTAGAGGTAGCGTGCCGACGGCGATCACATCGACTCTGGAACCATTCCCGACGTGCATCGTCACCTCGTCCTTCGCCAGTCTCCGCTTATTCCGCAGCTCCTGCTGTGAGTTACAAATATGAGCAACGGTACCAACATCAAATACCCAGGAGTTACTACGAGTACTGGTAAGGTACACATCAATTACATGTATATCAAATATACCTTTGGTGTTGCCGGCCTTCTTATCCGCTAAGTATTTGGGGCAGTTCCGCTTCCAGTGACCCTTCCCCTTGCAATAAAAGCACTCAGTTTCACGCTTGGGTCCATTCTTTGACTTCTTCCCGGCAACTGGTTTACCGGGCGCGGCAACATCTTTGCCGTCCTTCTTGAAGTTCTTCTTACCCTTGCCCTTCTTGAACTTAGTGGTCTTATTGACCATCAACACTTGATGTTCTTTCTTGATTTCAACCTCTGCTGATTTCAGCATCGAGAATACTTCAGGAATGGTCTTCACCATCCCCTGCATATTGTAGTTCATAACAAAGCTCTTGTAGCTTGGTGGGAGCGACGGAAGGATTCTGTCAATGACCGCCTCATCCGGGAGGTTAATGTCCAGCTGGGACAGGTGGTTGTGCAACCCAGACATTTTGAGTATGTGCTCACTGACAGAACTATTTTCCTCCATCTTACAACTATAGAACTTGTCGGAGACTTCATATCTCTCGACCCGGGCATGAGCTTGGAAAACTAGTTTCAGCTCCTCGAACATCTCATATGCTCCATGTTGCTCAAAACGCTTTTGGAGCCCTGGTTCCAAGCTGTAAAGCATGCCACACTGAACGAGGGAGTAATCATCAGCACGAGACTGCCAAGCATTCATAATGTCTTGGTTCTCTGGGATGGGAGCGTCACCTAGCGGTCCTTCTAGGACATATTGTTTCCTGGCAGCTATGAGGATGATCCTCAGGTTCCGGACCCAGTCCGTATAGTTGCTTCCATCATCTTTCAGCTTGGTTTTCTCTAGGAATGCGTTGATGTTCATGTTGACATGAGCGTTGGCCATTTGATCTACAAGACATATTAGCAAAAAGTTTTAGACTAAGTTCATGATAATTAAGTTCATCTAATCAAATTATTTTAATGAACTCCCACTCAGATTAGACATCCCTCTAGTCATCTAAGTGTTACACGATCCGAGTCGACTAGGCCGTGTCCGATCATCACGTGAGACGGACTAGTCATCGTCGATGAACATTCTCATGTTGATCGTATCTTCCATACGACTCGTGTTCGACCTTTCGGTCTCCGTGTTCCGAGGCCATGTCTGTACATGCTAGGCTCATCAAGTTAACCCTAAGTGTTTTGCATGTGTAAAACTGTCTTACACCCGTTGTATGTGAACGTAAGGATCTATCACACCCGATCATCACGTGGTGCTTCGAAACGACGAACTTTAGCAACGGTGCACAGTTAGGGGAGAACACTTCTTGAAATTTTTGTAAGGGATCATCTTATTTACTACCGTCGTTCTAAGTAAACAAGATGCATAAACATAATAAACATCACATGCAATTATATAATAGTGACATGATATGGCCAATATCATATAGCTCCTTCGATCTCCATCTTCGGGGCTCCATGATCATCTTCGTCACCGGCATGACACCATGATCTCCATCATCATGATCTCCATCATCGTGTCTTCATGAAGTTGTCACGCCAATGATTACTTCTACTTCTATGGCTAACGCGTTTAGCAATAAAGTAAAGTAATTTACATGGCGTTCTTCAATGACACACAGGTCATACAAAAAATAAAGACAACTCCTATGGCTCCTGCCGGTTGTCATACTCATCGACATGCAAGTCGTGATTCCTATTACAAGAACATGATCTCATACATCACAATATATCATTCATCATTCATCACAACTTGTCGCCATATCACATCACATGACAATTGCTGCAAAACCAAGTTAGACGTCCTCTAATTGTTGTTGCATCTTTTACGTGGCTGCAATTGGGTTCTAGCAAGAACGTTTTCTTACCTATGAATAACCACAACGTGATCTTGTCAACTTCTATTTACCCTTCATAAGGACCCTTTTCATCGAATCCGCTTCAACTAAAGTGGGAGAGATAGACACCCGCCAGCCACCTTATGCAACTAGTGCATGTTAGTCGGTGGAACCGGTCTCACGTAAGCGTACGTGTAAGGTTGGTCCGGGCCGCTTCATCCCACAATATCGCTCAAGCAAGATAAGACTAGTAGCGGCAAGCAAGTTGACAAAATCTACGCCCATAACAAAATTGTGTTCTACTCGTGCAATAGAGAACTACGCATAAACCTGGCTCATGATGCCACTGTTGGGGAACATTGCAGAAAATTAAAAAAATTTCTACGGTTTCACCAAGATCCATCTACGAGTTCATCTAAGCAACGAGTCAAGGGAGTGAGTTTGCATCTACATACCACTTGTAGATCGCGTAAGGAAGCGTTAGATGGAGCGGTGATGATGGAGTCGTACTCGCCGTGATTCAGATCACCGGAGATCCTAGCGCCGAACGGACGGCACCTCCGCGTTCAACACACGTATAGTGCGTGTGACGTCTCCTCCTTATTGATCCAGCAAGGGGGAAGGAGAGGTTGATGATGATGGCTCCAGCAGCAGCACAACGGTGTGGTGGTGGTGGAACAGCAGCACTCCGGCAGGGCTTCGCCAAGCACGCGACGGAGGAGGAAGAGGTGTAGCAGGGGGAGGGGGCGCCAGGACTTCAGGGTGCGGCTGCCCCTCTCCCCCCTCCCTTTATATAGGCCCCCAAGGGGGGGCTCCGGCCCTGGGAGATTCAATCTACCAAGGGGGC
>NC_041385.1:730862589-730908255 GCF_002162155.2 Triticum dicoccoides
GGGCGCACCAGCCCACTATGGGCTGGCTCCCCTCCCACTTCAGCCCATGGGGCCCTCCGGGATGGGTGGCCCCACCCGGTGGACCCCCGGGACCCTTCCGGTGGTCCCGGTACAATACCGGGTGACCCCGAAACTTTCCCGATGGCCGAAATACCACTTCCTATATATAATTCTTTACCTCCGGACCATTCCGAAACTCCTCGTGACGTCCGGGATCTCATCCGAGACTCCTAACAACATTCGGTATACTGCATACTCGTATTCATACAACCCTAGCGTCACCGAACCTTAAGTGTGTAGACCCTACGGGTTCGGGAGACACGTAGACATGACCGAGACGGCTCTCGGGCAATAACCAACAGCGGGATCTGGATACCCATGTTGGCTCCCACATGCTCCTCGATTATCTCATCGGATGAACCACAATGTCGAGGATTCGAACAACCCCGTATACAATTCCCTTTGTCATTCGGTACGTTACATGCCCGAGACTCGATCGTCGGTATCCCAATACCTCGTTCAGTCTCGTTACCGGCAAGTCACTTTACTCGTACCGTAATGCATGATCCCGTGACCAAACACTTGGTCACTTTGAGCTCATTATGATGATGCATTACCGAGTGGGCCCAGAGATACCTCTCCGTCATACGGAGTGACAAATCCCAGTCTCGATCCGTGTCAACCCAACAGACACTTTTGGAGATACCTGTAGTGCACCTTTATAGTCACCCAGTTACGTTGTGACGTTTGGTACACCCAGAGCTCTCCTACGGTATCCGGGAGTTACACGATCTCATGGTCTAAGGAAGAGATACTTGACATTGAAAAAGCTCTAGCAAAATGAACTACACGATCTTGTGCTATGCTTAGGATTGGGTCTTGTCCATCACATCATTCTCCTAATGATGTGATCCCGTTGTCAATGACATCTAATGTCCATAGTCAGGAAACCATGACTATTTGTTGACCAACGAGCTAGTCAACTAGAGGCTCACTAGGGACATGTTATGGTCTATGTATTCACACGTGTATTATGATTTCCGGATAATACAATTATAGCATGAATAAAAGACGATTATCATGAGCAAGGAAATATAATAATAATGCTTTTATTATTGCCTCTAGGGCATATTTCCAACAAATTCAACCACAATTGGATAACTTAGTATTTGCAGCAAAGTATTTAGTATCAAAGTAGTATGATAGTAATGGTAACAGTGGTAAAAGTAACGATAGCAATTTTGTAGTAATTGTAACAGTAGTAACGGTAAAGTAAATAAGCAAAGCACAATATGTGAAAAGCTCGTAGGCATTGGATCAGTGATGGATAATTATTTCGGATGCAATTCATCATGTAATAGTTATAACATAGGGTGACACAGAACTAGCTCCAGTTCATCAATGTAATGTAGGCATGTATTCCGAATATAGTCATACGTGCTTATGGAAAAGAACTTGCATGACATATTTTGTCCTACCCTCCTGTGGCAGTGGGGTCCTAATGGAAACTAAGGGATATTAAGGCCTCCTTTTAATAGAGTACCGGACCAAAGCATTAACACATAGTGAATACATGAACTCCTCAAACTACAGTCATCACCGAGAAGTATACCGATTATTGTCACTTCGGGGTTGTCGGATCATAACACATAATAAGTGACTATATATTTGCAAGATAGGATAAAGAACTCACATATATTCATGAAAACATAATAGGTTCACATCTGAAATCTTGGCACTCGGGACCTAGTGAGAAGCATTAAGCATAGCAAAGTCATGGCAACATCAATCTCAGAACATAGTGGATACTAGGGATCAAACCCTAACAAAACTAACTTGATTACATGGTAAATCTCATCCAACCCATCACCGTCCAGCAAGCCTATGATGGAATTACTCACGCACGGTGGTGAGCATCATGAAATTGGTGATGGAGGATGGTTGATGATGACGACGGTGACGAATCCCCCTCTCCGGAGCCCCGAACGGACTCCAAATCAGCCCCCCGAGAGGTTTTAGGGCTTGGCGGCGGCTCCGTATTGTAAAACGCGATGAAACTTCCTCTCTCATTTTTTCTCCACGAAACAGAATATATGGAGTTGGAGTTGAGGTCGGTGGAGCATCAAAGGGCCCACGAGACAGGGGGCGCGCCCAGGGAGAGGGGGCGTGCCCCCCACCCTCGTGGACAGGGTGTGGGCCTCCTGACCTTGATTCTTTCGCCAATATTTTCCTCCTTGAGGCTCTGAGGAAGATAAACTGCACTATCTAGATAAACCGCACTATCTTCCTCCTTGAGGCTCTGAGGGTGCCAGTTGAGACGCTTCTTCAATGGAGCTCTTGAAAATTCAGGAAGACCCCTTCTGACTGGATCGGGAAGAGCGATGTCCTTGATACAAAACCATTTGGAAGGCCACTCTTCGGATGCCTTCTTCAGTGTGCTGAACAGGTATCCGGTCTCGGCAACGCGCCACACTTCGGCTCCGCCTACTTCAAATATTGATCCCTCCTAGTTACGAGGGACGAGGCAGGTTTTCTCCACAAATCAAAGTGGGCTTCATAGCCCAGGAATAGCTCGTAGAAGTCGACATAACCTATAATATGCAGGATGGAGGCAGGAGTAAAACTATGCAGTTGGAGGCCGTAGTACTCCAGGAGGCCTTGGAGGAATGGATGGATTGGAAATCCCACGCCTCTCAATAAATAGGGAACGAAGCACACCCGCTCCCCCCTGGATGGGTTGGGGAAGTTCTCCGCCTGAGCCCCGTCATTGATAGGAATCAATCCTGCTCGAACGGGAGCCAGATCTGCGGGAGGAAGAAATCTATGTGTCTGCAGCTTCTCTAGCTGACTATGGGATATAGAGCACCTCTCCCAATTGCCTTTTTCGGGGCCTTGGGGCAAGAGGAGGAACTGGGAACACGGGCTATGGTGGAATGGTTTCTCCCAGTGAGCTCCGAGGATCTTTCGCTTGGTGTGGAATGGATCTGGAAATCCCAATCTCTTTTATAGACGCCTTTCTTGCATGGACATGGTGGTATGTGCAAAAGTGTCCCAACCTCTCATATTTGCTTGACACGTGGAAGCTGAAGATACGATGGCACAGAAGCCGATGAGCGTGACGTTAAATGGAAAGCCGAATTCTGCTCTTTTAAACAGGTACTTTGAAGAAATCAAAGGAGGAACCCACCTTGCAATGCCGAAGACAATCTGCATGTCGGACACCTTGTCATTGAAGCCTGGTTCGGGGGCTACTGACGGAGTCCCAGATTAAGGGGTCCTCGGACAGCCGGACTATTGATGTGGGCCAAACTGTTGGGCTATGAAGATACAAGACTGAAGATTCTCTCCCATGTCCGGATGGGACTCTCCTTGGCGTGGAAGGCAAGCTTGGCGACCGGATATGTAGATTCCTTCTCTGTAACCGACCTTGTACAACCCTAGTCCCCTCCGGTGCCTATATAAACCGGAGGGTTTAGTCCATAGAGGCATAGACATACACAATCATAATCCTCATAGGATAGACTTCTAGGGTTTAGACATTACAATCTCGAGGTAGATCAACTCTTGTAATACTCATATCATCAAGATCAATATAACAGGAAGTAGGGAATTACCTCGATAGAGAGGGCCCGAACCTGGGTAAACATCGTGTCCCCCGCCTCCTGTTACCATCGTCCTTAGACATACAGCTCGGGACCCCCTACCCGAGATCCGTCGGTTTTGACACCGACAATGAGGAAAACATAGGGGATTTTACGGACGTCCGGCATTAATGGACGTCCGACAGGTGCTAGCACAGAAATTTCTCTTTTGAGAAGAATAAGATGCAATTACTTGTGCTAATGACAATGATAAGGGAGATGATGATTTTTGTACATAGCAAGACACGAGAACACAATATGAAGCAGTAAGTATCCTATGCCAACAACAATAACACATAATGCTCAGACAATGTTCTAACAACAAGAGTGGTGGCTGATGCCACCATGTGTGAGTATATGTGACATGGCACCGCAAAGATTTGAACTTTGGGTGCATAATCACTACTCCATCATTGAAAGCACCAGAGTTAGAATATCATGATAGCTTTGAGAGTGTTTGTTCTTTTTATGCATTACATAGGGTGAGAGTACTCATGAGTTGAGTGTCTCCCCCTAAATATATGCCTACATCAAGACACAAAATGATGAAAATGCATGAATTGGTACTAGATTTCACATAATGCTGTCAAGCTCCAAGATACCAAGTTCACGCCTAAGTTGACAAAACCTTGCTTCATCCAATGGCTTGGTGAAAATGTCTGCATGTTGAATATTTGTACCAACATGATCAATATGAATATCTCCCTTCTCCACATGATCTCTCAAGAAACCTAATATCAATGTGCTTGGTGCAGGTATGATCTTTGGGATTCTCAGCAATATTGATGGCACTTTCATTATCACACAGAAGAGGCACATGTCTATAGGTGATACTGTAATCCTTCAAATTTTGCCTCATCCATAGTAACTGAGTTGCACAACTGGCGGTTGCAATGTATTCAGCTTCAGAGGTGGATAGGGCAACACAGTTTTGCTTCTTTGAAGACCAACTTACCAAGGAGCGTCCAAGAAATTGACATGCACCAAAGGTGGACTTATGATCCACTTTGTCTCCAGCCCAATCCGCATCCGTGTACCGAATGAGATCAAACTTAGCATCCTTGTGGGTACCATAGACCCAACTTTGGGGTGTGAACAAGGTATCTAAGAATATTCTTAACCGCCTTATGATGACTTTCCCTATGGGAATCTTGAAATCTAGCACACATGCATACACTAAACATTATGTCTGGTCTAGATGCACACAGATAAAGCAATGAACCAATCACAAAGCGGTAAATAGATGGGTCAAAAGGAATACCATTTGTGTCTCAAGTGAGTGCAATTTTTGTTGGCATGGGTGTCTTACATGGACTAGCATCAGACATGCCAAACTTCTCTAGGATATCCTTGATGTATTTTGCTTGAGACAACAAGATTCCTTCTTGAAATTATTGAATTTGAAATCCGAGGAAGAACTTCAAGTCCGCATTGAGTGACATTTCAAAATTCTTGGTCATGGAAGCCGCAAACTTCTTGCACAAATGAAAGTTAGGAGAACCAAAAATGATATCATCTACATAGATTTGGCATAAGATCAAATCACCCTTGTCCCTCTTAGTAAAAAGAGTGGGATCGATCACCCCTCTCACAAAACCATCATTGAGTAAAAACTTCTTAAGAAGATCATACCAAGCACAAGGTGCTTGTTTGAGGCCATACAAAGCCTTATGAAGTTTATACACATAGTCTTTATGATCGGGATCAACGAACCCAGGTGGTTGTGATACATATACTTCTTCTTGTAGAGGACCGTTAAGGAAAGCACTCTTCACATCCATTTGATGTAATGTAAAACCATTGAAAGCAGCATAAGCAAGTAAGATGCGAATGGATTCAAGACGGGCAATAGGGGCAAAGGTCTCACCAAAGTCCAAACTTTCAGCCTGTGAGTACCCGTGTGCCACTAACCTTGCCTTGTTACGGATGATTACACCATTCTCATATTGCTTGTTCTTGAAAATACATTTTGTTCCAATGATGTTGTGCTCGGTAGTTGGCCTCTTGACTAATGACGACACTTGGTTGCGTTCAAAACTGTTCAACTCTTCTTGCATAGCAACGAGCCTATCGTTGTCCATCAATGCATATTGTACCTTGAGAGGCTCAACACTAGACACAAACGAGAAGTGAGCACAAAAGTTTGTCAAATGTTTACGAGTGACTCTACCTTCCGATATGCCGGTGAGGATTTTGTCAACATCAACACGACCGGCCACTCGAGGCATGATGGAGGTGAGAGTTTCACGAGGTTCAACTTCATGTCCATCATCCACGTCTTCAACATATGTGTCATTAATGTGTGGTGGAAGATCTTCTTCATCTTGCATTTGTTGAGGTTCAACGTCAATGATTGCATTTTCTTGTTCTTGCCCTTGAGGATGATCTTGTTCTTGATGATTATCATGAAAAGGAACTTGATCATCATCTTGTACTTGGTCTATGGGCATTGGTTGAGCACTAGGTGCTTGTGATGGTATCAGTGTTGAAGTAGTCTGATGATGCGTGAAGCTTCCATCTTCTTCTTCATCATCATGAGGTTCTTGTTTCATTGGAAGAAGTGCGCCAACACCCATGGTCAAGATATCTTGAGAAGAATCTTCTTCACCTACATCACTTAGATCAACTTGCTCCCCATGGGAGCCATTAAATTCATCAAACACCATGTCACAAGTTTCTACAACACGTCCATTGGATTTGTTGTAGACTCTATAGGCGTGAGAGTTTGATCCATAGCCAACAAATATGCCCTCAGTGGTTTTGGATTGAAAATATTCCTAACCGTTCTGTTTTGTTGAGGATGAAACATTTGCACCCAAAAACATGAAAGTACTTGACATTCAGCTCGTTCCCAGTTAGGAGCTCATATGGAGTCTTTTCCAATATAGTGCGCAGGAAGAGCCGGTTTGATGCATGGCATGAGGTGTTGACAGCCTCAGCCCAAAAACTATGTGGCGACTTGTATTCATCCGACATGGACCTTGCCATCTCCACAAGTGTGCGGTTCTTCCTTTCTGCTACACCATTTTGTTGGGGAGTGTATGGAGCTGAATATTGATGCTCAATTCCTTCATCACTAAGAAATTCTTCCAAGGTGCAGTTCTTGAACTCAGAGCCATTATCACTCCTTATTGCCAAGATGTCTTTATCAAACTTATATTGTTCTTGCTTGGCAAAATCAATGAAGGTGATCTTCATCTCGTCCTTGGATTTGAGGAAAAACACCCATGTATATCTTGAGTAATCATTAACAATCACAAGCCCATACTTTTTCCCACCCAGAATATCCCATGAAGGAGGCCCAAAAAGATCCACATGAAGGAGCTCCATAGGCCTTGAAGTAGACACGATATTCTTGGGTGGGTGCTTTGATTGATGTTGCTTCCCGGCTATGCATGCACTACACACACGATCTTTCTCAAAAGAGACATCGGTTAGTCCAAGGATGTGATTACCCTTTAAGAGATCTTGAAGATTTCTCATGCCGACATGGGCTAGCCGGCGATGCCATAGCCACCTCTTGTCGTCCTTTGCCATTAGACAAGTTGCATGGAATGTGCACTCTTTCAAGAAATCAACCGTGTAAAGGTTGCCATCCAACTCTCCAACAAAGGCCAATTCGAGAGTATCTCTCTTAAAGACTTTCACATATGTTAGTCCAAAAAGTGTATCATAACCAACAAAAGCCAACTGGTGAACAGAAAGCAAATGATATTTAAGAGATTGAACAAACATGACATTTGCTAGAGACATGTCATTTGTGATAGCCACCTTGCCCAACCCGAGTACCTATTCTTTTGAACCTCCACCAAACACAATGCTCATAAATGGTTGAATAGCTTCCATAAAATCGTAGGGTAATTTGTTATCTCCGGTCATGTGATTGGTACATCCACTATCAATCACCCATTTTACTCCACCGGAGAAAGAAACCTACACACAATTATGACTTGGTTAGAGGCACCCATTTTGCAATGGGACCTCTCAAGTTAGTCACAAGGGTCTTAGGGACCCAAATAGCATAGAACCAGAATGCATTCCGAGGACCAACAAATTTTGCATAAACTCCTCCATCCTTAGTCTTACAAAGTACATAGGATGGAGGCATGAACTCTTTTGGCTTGTTGAGAGTGGGCAAGCCCCTTGTGGACTTCCCACTAACAACCTTACCTTTCTCCTTGTGCCCTTTGAGGGAGTCCTGGACTAGGGGGTACTCGGACAGCTGGACTATATCTTTTGGCCGGACTGTTGGACTATGAAGATACAAGACTGAAGACTTCGTCCCGTGTCCGGATGGGACTCTCCTTTGCGTGGAAGGCAAGCTTGGCAATTCGGATGTATAGATCTCCTTCTCTGTAACCGACTCTGTGTAACCCTAGCCCCCTCCGGTGTCTATATAAACCGGAGGGTTTAGTCCGTAGGATGACAACAATCATAATCATAGGCTAGCTTCTAGGGTTTAGCCTCTACGATCTCGTGGTAGATCAACTCTTGTAATACTCATATCATCAAGATCAATCAAGCAGGAAGTAGGGTATTACCTCCATCGAGAGGGCCCAAACCTGGGTAAACATCGTGTCCCCAGCCTCCTATTACCATTAGACTTAGACGCACAGTTCGGGGCCCCCTACCCGAGATCCGCCGGTTTTGACACCGACATTGGTGCTTTCATTGAGAGTTCCACTATGTCGTCGTGATAAGGATCGATGGCTCGTCTCGTTGTCAAGGACTACATCACCTCTGGGGGATCCCTGGCCCTAGGCCAAACTCTCCGACTAGGCGGCTTCATCATGACCGCCCGATCGGCTATCGCGCCGACGATGACTTCTCAGGTCATCAAAAACAGCTTCCACATCAACTCGGAACTTGCTGAATAGATGGATCCGATGGAGCTCTCTTCCATGAATGAGCTCTTGGATCGCATCGCCGCTCTGAGTGTTGCTACGGATTATGATCGGATTGGGCTTAAACCCGACCAAAGGGAGATTAACTCTCCGCCGGTCACCCATGAGATAGCGGTAGTGGAAGAGCAACACATGGATTCTCCCTTTATTTTGAGGACGAACTATGTCCGGATTTCTGAGCTCTCCGAGCCGGATACAAGTTCGTGGGAGGACAGGACCCAAACCCCGAACTTAGAATCGGGCGGCGGGCCGGAAAAATTGGGCAACATCCCGGAGCCCGAGCTTCCAAGCTCGGAAGCTTCTTTGCCCCTGGGACTCAGATCGGGTCAGGGTTTGGACTTCAATCTACCTACCCGCCCAGATTCAAGCAATCTTTCCCACTTCAGACAAGAGCCCCAAGAGACAGTACATCACTTCTGGGCCAGATTCCTCCTCGTAATAAACAAGGTTAAGGACTGTCGCGAGGAAGACGCAATCTCATTCTTTTGCAAAAATTGCACGGACAAGGGAATCCTCAACGCCATAAGTCGCCGTGACATAGTACGTTTTTCTGACTTGGTGGCCATAGTACAAAAGTACTGTGCGATGGAAAGCGCCTGGAAAACCCAAACAAAATTCTGGGATCCTCCGGCTCTAACTAAACCCTTCATCCGAACTAAAAGGGTAACCTCTCGCAAGTTACCCGACTCAATTACCAAAAAACCAAGGCCCGCTGCACAGCGTGGAACCGTATTGGAGGAATGGCTCAATGGGAAATGCAAAATTCATAGCACACCGGATACCATACCAACACATAGCCTTAGAGTATGTTGGATACTCCGGCAGGTAGCGAAGAGCAGCGAGGATCTCCTCATCAACCATATCACAGAGCAACATCCCGCCAAACATAACAATACGATACTGACAGTCTTCGAGACTTTTGCCTCAAACAATAGGTGTAAGCGAGTACTCCGCGGCCTTGCCGAAGTCTGCCATGTTGCAGCAATGAATCCATGGAACAACATGGCTATAAATTTCAATGCCAGTGATGAACCACAATTCCGAACAGTTCGGGCACCAGCCGCTTTGGTCTGTAGTCCAATTGTGGACGGTTTCCGGCTTACTAATGTGCTCATGGACGGCGGTAACAGATTAAACCTCATCTATGAGGAGACCCTCAACAAGATGGAAATAGACAAGAGCCGCATTGAGAGGAGCAGCACGACCTTCAGGGGAATCATCCCTAGTCGGGAGGCACGATGTGCGGGAAAAATCACATTAGATGTGGTATTCGGCACGCCGAAGAATTACAGGTACGAAGAAATCACATTCCAAGTGGCCCCGTTTAGCAGCGGATACCACGCCCTTTTAGGGCGGGACGCATTCACAGGTTTTCAAGCTATACCCCATTACGGGTACATGAAGCTCAAAATGCCCGGGCCCAATGGAATCATCACTCTAGCTAGTGATCCGGACGTCGCACTCCGCGCCAAAAATAAAACCGCCGCGCTGGCCCTGGAGGCATTATCTGAAGCCCTCGCAGCCGAAGAACTAACCACGCTGCGCACCACAGTGGGCAGAGACGGCGTGATACTCGACAAGCGACCCAAGTCCACCTCTTTCAAACCAGCGGACGAGATAGTCAAATTCCAAGTCCACCCAACGGACCCCACAAAGACAGCTTCCATTGGGACACAGCTGAACCCCACAATAGACGCCACACTATGAGAGTTCCTGTGTGAGAATTGGGATATCTTCGCCTGGCATCCTTCAGACATGCCAGTCATCCCACGCAGGCTGGCCTAACACAGCCTAAATATACTGAAGGGATACAAGCCGTTCAAGCAGACTCTTTGGCACTTTTCAGAACCTAAGCGACAAGCCATGGGAGAAGAGCTAGCCAAGTTACTCGAGGCCGGATTCATCAGAGATATAAAACATCCGGATTGGCTAGCAAACCTGGTGATGGTACCAAAGAAGGACAAATCTTGGCGCCTATGTGTCAATTTCAAGGACCTCAATAAGGCTTGCCCCAAGGATCCCTACCCCCTCCCCCGCATTGATCAAATCATCGATGCTACCGCAGGACACGACTCATTGTGTTTCCTTGACGCATACTCCGGATACCATCAAATTAAGATGGCGGAGTCCGACCAAGCCGCAACGACATTCATAACACCATACGGCCCCTTCTATTTCAATACCATGCCTTTTGGGCTCAAAAATGTCGGCGCAACATATCAACGCATGATTCAGACATGCCTGGAGAAGAAGATCAGCAAAATAGTGGAGGCATACGTAGGCAAAATAGTGGAGGCATATGTAGACGACGTGGTCATCAAAACTAGACACGTCGAATCTTTAATAGATGACTTGAGGCTTATGTTCGATAATCTCCGAACATACGACATCAAGCTCAATCCGGAAAAATGTGTTTTCGGCGTATCTGCCGGAAAGCTGCTTGGCTTCATCGTCTCCAACAGAGGAATTGAAGCAAATTCGGAAAAAATTCGATCTCTGTCACAATTGGCTATTCCAACAGACGTCAAGCAAATCCAGAAATTGACTGGATGCGTGGCTGCCCTAAGTCGCTTTATATCCCGATTGGGAGAAAAGGCACTACCTCTCTATCGCCTTCTTCGATGCACCAAACACGTCGAGTGGACGGATGCGGCCACAACCGGACTGGAAGAAATAAATGCCCTCTTGGCCAACAATCCAATCCTGACCGCGCCAAATACTAGCGAACCCATGCTATTATATATAGCTGCAACACACCAGGTTGTAAGCGCAGTGCTCGTCGTCGAACGAGAAACGGACGGACACAAGTTCCCGCTTCAAAAGCCGGTATACTACGTATCCACAGTCATCACTCCATGCAAATCCCGGTACCCACATTATCAAAAGATAGCATACACGGTCTTCATGGCATCCCGAAAACTATGACACTACTTTCAAGAGTGCTCAATCACGGTGGCCTCAGAAGTACAACTCAACGATATAATAAATAACTGCGATGCCACGGGCCAGATTGCCAAATGGTCTATCGAGCTCCTCCCGTTCGACATAACATATAAACCAAGGCGAGCCATTAAGTCGCAAGTCCTGGCTGACTTCGTCGCCGAATGGACAGAATCCGAACTCCCTAAAGAGTATGGCGCATACTCCAATTGGATCATGCACTTCCATGGCTCTAAGATGCTGGCCGGATTGGGAGCGGGTGTCGTCCTGACATCCCCCACCAGAGACACGGTTCAGTATGTACTCCAAATACTATACACAGACTCCAACAATGCAACCGAATACGAGGCTCTGTTGCACGGTCTTCGGATGGCAATCTCCATGGGCATCCAACGCCTAGAAGTGCGCGGGGATTCGAACCTCGCAATATCTCAGATAAATGGAGACTTTGATGCCAAGGATCCGAAAATGGTGGCTTACCGTAATGCCGTCCTCAAAATGTCAGCTCGGTTCGAGGGGCTCGAATTCCACCATGTGGTCCGAGAAAACAATCAAGCGGCAGATATCCTCGCCCGCATCGGCGCTAAACGCGACCCCGTCCCACCTAATATCTTCTTGGAAAGGCTGTTCAAGCCATCCGTGGTATGGGAATGGGAAACCGGCAATACCAGTCCGGATCCGAATATATCCCCAGATTCTGGACCATCTGACATAATCGGAGGCTCTGCCACCGAAATAACACCTTCGGCCCACGAGATCATGGTTGTCATCGCCCCGCGGACCGAGCCCTTCTTAGCCTACCTAAATAGGCAAGAGCTCCCCGAGGACCAAAATGAGGCACGTTGCATTGTGCGCGCTCCAAAGCCTACAAAGTCCATGAGGGTGAGCTTTATAAGAAAAGCGCCACAGGAGTGCTCCAAAGATGCATCTCTAAAGAGGAAGGGCGGCAGCTCTTGGCCGAAATCCATGCCGGACTCGGCGGCCACCATGCCGCAGCTCGGGCACTTGTAAGCAAGGCCTTCCGTATAGGTTTTTACTGGCTGACAGCCCGGGCAGATGCACAGGACCTTGTCCAACATTGCGTCGGTTGCCAACTTTTCGCCAATCAGAGCCATCTACCCCCCACCACTCTTCAAACAATCCTGATAACTTGGCCCTTCGCGGTCTGGGGGCTTGATATGGTCGGACCCCTTAAAGGGGGAAGCCATAAGAAAAAATACTTATTGGTCATGGTGGACAAATTCACCAAATGGATAGAAGCCAAACCAGTCAAAACGGCCGAATCCGGACCAATGATAGACTTCATATCAGGGGTTGTGCATCGCTGCGGTGTCCCCCACAGCATCATCACTGACAATGGCTCAAATTTCACAGTCGATGAGGTGAAAACTTGGTGCAGCAATATGGGCATTAAGCTCGATTACGCCTCTGTCTATCACCCCCAAACGAACGGTCAGGTCGAACGTGCAAATGGTCTTATCATGAGCGGCATCAAACCCAGACTAGTGCGATCCTTGAAGGAATCAGATACGCACTAGGTCGAGGAGCTCGACTCCGTACTATGGGGGCTACGGACCACGCCAAATCGCACCACCGGATACACACCATTTTTTATGGTGTACGGCGCAGAGGCAGTACTACCCTGCGATATAATTCATGACTCACCTCGCGTGCGCATGTACAAAGAGAAAGAAGCCGAGCTCGATTGGCATGACAACTTAGATGCCCTGGAGGAGGAGCGTGACGTCGCAAAAGCCCATTCCGCATTTTATCAGTAGCAGGCTTGAAGGTATCAAAGCAGAGAAGTACGGGCCAAAACTTATAACATTGGTGAACTCGTTCTACGCCTACCGGAGAAGAAGAAGGACAATCTCAAGCCCAAGTGGGAGGGTCCCTTCATCATTGATAAAGTTCTCACCGGAGGAGCATACCGTCTGCGTAATGCATCAGATAACAGACTCGAGCCGAACCCATGGAACGCGGCCAGACTCCAAAGATTCTACGCCTAGTGTAGAACTCAGTGTTCGTCTCCTTGCCTCCGCCTTTTTAATTATGTCCTCCTTTTTTCTTTCTTTTCCTCTTTTCTTTTTACACACAAAGCCTTAAATGCTTTATGGATGCTTCGATCACTCCGGCCGCACTATGCGTGCTCAATATACCTGGGGGCTTCCTATACGGAAGCTTAATATAATTATTTTTATGGCCTTATGCCCACCACATATGCGTCACCTTTCCATATGTGCCTTTTCTTCACCATTATATGCATCGATATGACTTAAGTTTTGGCCATGCTGGGTTGCCTGGCTCCTGTGTTTATGCCCTACGTTCCCGTTAATTCGGCTAGGGCATAAGGGGAGCACCTCTGTGATTGTTACTGCCAGGTCAGCCGGATGTGTACCTTAGACTGGGTGAAGTCGAAAGCTAGCGTTCTTAAGGGAATATTCGGTCGGTGAACAAAAGATGTTTTTGTCTATTACAACATATATCCCCGGATGTTTTTTTATCCCGCGTCTCTGTTCGCAGTTCGGACATGCACATTGATGCATGCGTACCCAGGGAAAGGAACCCTTAACCGAACTATTCTCTCTGGAAGATGTTTCTTACTATCCATGTAATATAACATAACTAGTTGGGTACTTGTCTGTTCAAGCACTTATGACCCCTACGCCTGGTTTCCATGCGTACCCCGGTTTTACATAACTGGGCGGGTATTCGGATACACTTCGGACTGTCGGGTCCGGAGACTGAAGCGAAAAGGTCCACCAAGACAAATGATTTCCAATTCTGCTAGGGACTACACACATCCATTGAAGTACATAGTCACTTGGACTGGCTAAATTCTTATTCTATACCATCCAACAGGCTGTCTAGCCTACAATCCTGTTGGGAATACTTTGTGGCTAATTCTAATTGGTCATACACCAGACTAACGGGGATCTCTTTCCCATTTGGCCCCACCGGTCTGACCTCGGCCATATGGTTTGGGTCAGCCTTGGCGTACCGCATCTTCACCATGGCCCAGGCTTCCCTTGCACCTTGTCGGCAGGCCGATACCTTCCATAATCGGAAGCGCCACCGTGCTCCTTTGAGCATATCCACAAGCTCCCCCATGCCTCCTCGCAGGGAAGCGGATGGCCACAAGGCCTGGGCAATACCCTGCATCACCTGCCGAGCTCGTTCATGCAGTTGTGAGAGATCTTGCAGCAGATCACATGTGGATCCGGGCATCTCCTCTTCAGGACGACCTGCCAGCATACCTACAGACATAACTCTGTTAATACATTTCTTCACCGAACTGTACTGCAGTTCATTTGAGCACTTACCATAAATGCCGCGTCGAAGCCTCCTGTTCTCCTTCACGGAGTCAGCAAGCTGAGCTCGAACATCTGCTAATTCGACACTCAACCGGATATTGGCATCTTGGAGATTGTTTTTCTCTTGCCTAACCTGCATAAGCACATGCTCGCCAGCCTTTAGCTGTCTTCGAACATGTCGCTCATTCTCTTTTATGATCTCCAGATTCTCTCCGTGATTGCCTGCAGGATCTTTTGTTAGATTTGTAAAGCATGCCGAATACTAACTGGTATACGTCCTTAAATTTTCTTTGATCAAGACAAGTATTACCAGATGAGGCCTTCTGGGATTCCTCTATTTTGGCAACTGCGGCCCTCAGTTGGGTCTTGCATTCCTCTAGCTCTTGAGATAAATGGGTATTCTTCTCTACAAGAACCTATGCAAAGAATGATCCTTAAATCAGTTGTGCTAACTGTTTCAAGTCTCAGGGGCTACTGATATACATGCTTATCAAATTTTCTTACCCGTATATCCTTTGCATACTAGTCTGTCGCCCTGGCAAGTCCATCTTGAGCAGCGCGGATATATGTGTCTCCTGAGTTGAAGGCATTGAACGCCTCTTCGAAAAAAATACCATCGCGAAGTACGACCCGTCTGCGCTGATGATTCATGGCACTCTCCACTTCGGAATTCATAGCGGAGAACATGTCTGCATCCTCCGTAGGAGGACAATTCGGCGTTGTCCCCACATTAGCCTCCACTCGTGAGGCCGGTTCTGGAATCCGGCTGGCGGAGGCGTGGCCGGCAGGGTCTCCGGATATAGTCCGGCGACTACTCTTTCTGCCAGGGCATAATGGATGTTGTTACATTTCAAAGATGATAATCACGGAGCAGGTTTTAAATTATACCTCTGCGACGGCGTCTCAATCCTAACCGCCTTCCTCTTAAGCCTGCCTAGCCTGGGTGCCCTTTGCTGATGAGCCCCCAGGGGCTCGGCGCCACATCCCGGTAGTCGTTTCTATAAAAGTACAATATATGTGCATAAGGTATGGTATAAAGAAGGAATCCTTCTTGGAAGTTAGGGCCTCGGCTTTACTTATGTGTGATATAGGGAGCAGTCCGGGATAATTGGCGATGATGGCCACCAAGGTGTCATCACAGATTGCCTGGTGAAATGTCCCATCGACAAGCTCCACAGATATATCCAGATCTTCTTCAAGTCCGGGGTGGAGAGCCCGGCCAGGATCCTCTAGCTGCGGAGATGGGCTGTTGAACTCTTTCACGGCCTTTCTCAGTTCCTGCCTTGAAATAGCAAGGTAAATAATTGTGACAAGGGATGCAAGCATAAATAGAGCTGAGTAAAGGATGACAGCTTACCCAGCTTGGGGGGTTGTACATGGAAAATCCATCCCATGGCTTAATGCGGAGGAACTCCTCTTCTTCTCCTTTGTACAAATCGGACAATATTCTCGCCAGAGCGGTGGCGGAATCCGGACCTTTACGACCGCAGTGGGTGGCATCGTCTTCTCCGTTGAAGTGCCACATGGGTTTCTCCCAATATTGAAGTGGTTGCACCCCCCGCATTATGCATATTGACATAACTTTGATTATCGTCAGTCCTGATTGGGTCGGTATTTTTATCCTGCCCATCAGATAGAGGACTTCTCTGTTAACTTCCTCCTGGGGGCTCCGGGGGCGCCAGCTTTGGCGTTTCTTCAGCGGGGCATTTGTGAACTCAGGAAGGCCCGTCTGGATTGGGTCTGGAAGGGGAACGTCCTCTACATAAAACCACTCCGAAGGACAGTCTTCGGATGCCTTCTTTGGAGTGCAGGACAAGTATCCAGTCTGGGTGACGCGCCATATTTCGGCTCCGCCTACTTGATATATCGATCCCTCTTGATTACGAGGAACGAGGCAAAATAGCCTCTTCCATAGCTCGAAATGAGCCTCACAGCCCAGAAATAGCTTGTAGAGGGCAACATAACCTGCGATGTGCAGTACGGAGGCAGGGGTAAAATTATGCAGCTGGAGGCCATAGAACTCCAGGAGCCTGCGGAGGAACCGGTGGATTGGAAACCTGAGTCCCCTCAGTAAATATGGGACAAGGCATACCCGCCCCCCTGAGATGGGTTAGGAAGGCTCTCTGCTTGCTCCCCGCCATTATAGGTGGCTAGTCCGGCTCGGACGGGGACCATGTATGCAGGTGGAAGAAACCCCTGGGTCTGCAACTCTACTAATCGGCTATGGAGGACAGAACACTTTTCCCAATTGCCTGGCTTAGAGCTAAGGTGCGAGAGGAGGAGCTACGGCAGCCGGCCATGGTGGATTGGTTTTTTCCGGGCGCACTCTGTTGAATGCTTGCTGGGAGGAAGATGGTGTGATTTGGATCTGAGGATCCCCGTCTCTTCAAATAGACGGTTAACTTACAGGGTCAGGGTGGCAAATGTAAAAATGCCCCGACTTCTCGTATTCACTTGACACATGGAGATAGCCATTACTGAAGCACAGAAGCCGAGGAGTACAACATTGATGGGAAGCCGGACACTATTCGCTACAACAGGTACTCTGGATTTGGAGAAGAACCCGCCTTGCAATGCCGAAGACAATCTGCATGCCAGACTCATCGTCATTGAAGCCTGGTTCGGGGGCTATTGAGGGAGTCCTGGATTAGGGGGTACTTGGACAGCCAGACTATATCCTTTGGACGAACTATTGGACTATGAAGATACAAGACTAAAGACTTCGTCCTGTGTCTGGATGGGACTCTCCTTTGCATGGAATGCAAGCTTGGCGATTCGGATGTATAGATCTCCTTCTCTGTAACCGACTCTGTGTAACCCTAGCCCCCTCCGGTGTCTATATAAACCGGAGGGTTTAGTCCGTAGGACGACAACAATCATAATCATAGGCTAGCTTCTAGGGTTTAGCCTCTACGATCTTGTGGTAGATCAACTCTTGTAATACTCATATCATCCAGATCAATCAAGCAGGAAGTAAGGTATTACCTCCATTGAGAGGGCCCGAACCTGGGTAAACATCGTGTCCCCAGCCTCCTGTTACCATTAGCCTTAGACGCACAGTTCGGGACCCCCTACCCGAGATCCGCCGGTTTTGACACCGACACCCTTCTCGCACAAATGTTTCCTTTAGAGGGTTGTGCACTTTTGAGAGGACGACTTCTTCTTGCTTGTGCTTGGGTCAAACCCGAGCCCCTCTTTGGCAAACACCTCATTGTATTGGCTCAACACCTCATTAAGGTTATTTTGTCCTTGAGCACATGTCATGAGACCTTTCTCGATTTGAGCTTTGAGGAAGCGATTCTCCTCAAGAATAGATGCTAGATCACCACTAGAGTTTGTAGTACAAGCCTCAACATTAATAATAGGAGAAGAGTATACATTGGCTAGAGTTTCAAGATAAGTAAGCTTGAGTGTCTCAAAACTCTTCGTAAGAAGGGTGAGCTCTTCTTCCTTAGTCTTGAGTGACACGGATAGGAGCTCACAATCCTTAGAGAGAGAAGTGTGATACTTCACAAGCTTACTTTTATCATTCATCAACTATTCACAAGAGTCCTTAGCCTTTTTCAAGGAGGCAAGATCTTTAGCATGAACATCAATGTTTGCACCAATTTTTAAGCATAGTTCATCATTTCGTGCTTCCTCATATTGGATCTTCCGCTCAAGGATTTCATATTTTTCCTTTTCCTTGGTGATGAGGGTTTTGAGTTCCTTAATGGTGATGGTGTGCTTACTCACCATCTCCATAAGCATTTGAAACATAGTGAGCTTCTTTCCTTTGAGGGAGCACATGAACTTATTAAGTTTAGCAAGCATAGGATCATCCAGATCATCATCCTCATAACTATCCTCCGCATCAAGATACTCATCACTAGGAGTATAATGAGTGAAAAGACGAGGATTTGATCGTGGGGTTACCTTTACCTTGTCAGGTGAGCTTTGGTCCTCTCCATCTTCTACCACGGCCTTTGCCATTAGGCACTTGTGAGCGTTGCCCTTGTAGTCTTTCATGTAGTTGTAGGTGACCACATCACCACTCTTGTTCACTAGCCTCAAGGTATTTTGAGAATCTTGAGCAACTCCAGCAACACCACTAACATCATCCGGATCAGATTCTTCATGAGCAACCATTGCTTTCCCATCTCTCTTGTTGAGCTTGGAGTTCAAAGGATTTGAAAACTTCTTCTTCGGAAAGTTCTTGGGAAACCTTGACGTATCTTCTCTCTTCTCATAAGGGCACTCGTTGGAGAAGTGGCTGGTTTCTTCACAGTTGTAGCATTTCCTCACTTTCTTCTTCTGGAACCTTCCCTTGAATTTTCCCGTGCTAAACTTCTTGACAAAGAGAGCAATGTCTTCATATGAAGGGCTCTCATCTGAGTCAATCTCATCACCATCCTCCTCATCATCATCTTCTTCTTCTTCACTTTTCTCTTCTTCACATACATGCTTGCACTACTAGGGAAAAGCCTAGCAGCAGCGCGGGTTTTAGGCCTATCAGTAGCGCGGGTAGGAGCGCTACTGATAAGGCGCTATAGCTAATGCTTAGCAATAGCGCGCTTGGATCCACGCTACTGCTAAATTGACTTAGTAGTAGCGCTTCTTCAGAACAGCGCTACTGGTAATTAGTAGTAGCGCTTCTCCTTTCCCGCGCTTCTACTATTATTTAGTATTTTATTTCTTTTTTATTTCATGTTGTATTCATACACCTTTACACAAGTTTTCATACAACAGGAATTTAGAGATTGTTTTTACATCATAATGAGTTATTACATCACGGGGTGAAAGAACCGTGGACTAGTTTCAAGTGGATGTCCATCCACTTGAAACTAATCCGCGGTTCTTTCACCCAATGATATAATAATATCATCATCATCATCATATCATTAACAACTTATCATCATAATACATCATTGTCATATAACACCTCCTCAAGATCATCGTTTTCATCAATGACATCACATAGCAAATTGGTCACTAGTCGTAATCACAAGTACTCCTCATTATCAACTCTAACACATTACCACATAATAAACATATTGTACCTCATAGGACCTATTACATTCGATTAAGACCTACTACATTTTCTAAGGTAAAATAGCAAAAAACAAGATAGCCCCTGACTCTCCATTATGGAGAATGGAGATTAGCCTGTCTCCAATTCTTGCCTTTCGTTGAATGTTACTTCCAAGAACCTCCTTGCGAATGTCCATACATTTCTTCCATTCTTTGATGAACATGTGTTCATAGGTTTTAGAAATCCGATATGCACAGGTGAGCTCCGTAGATTTACCTGGCAGTATGTTCAGAACTGAGAGGCGACCATGCAGAGACATCAGATGAGGCACACAATTCATCCGGAGTTTCTATTGAAAAACATAATAATAACTTCGTAGTTAGCAATGATGTACTAGTTTTAGAAGTATGCAAAAGATGCACGGATGTCGTAAAAGTAAAAAATCTTACCAGGGTATCTCCAGAGAAGTTACCGTGGTTCAACACATGCACTAGTGGCACATATTCACCATAATTTGGAGGAGTTTGATAATATTTATTGTAATCCTCAAGAAGAGTACAAAATGCGATCAGATGATTTTTCTCCTTATACATTAATTCGGTGCCATCGGTATAGTGGGTTTTATCTACCATCTTCCGCACAGTCTTTGAAGAATCAAAATAAGCTGTCAATGGAAATAAGCTATCAACTATTTTGAAATAAACAATATAAATTAGTTAATAACTAAGTTTGAGAAACTCACATAGCGGTACAATCAGAAGCGTATCAACAAGGACCCAAATGTCCATATTATCTTGCTCGATGGCAGGATCACCAAGATCCATGGTGACAATCATACCCTCACAAAAACCATACATTTTGCAAAGTGCTTACCAATTTTGGAAACCAAAATGGGTTACGCTCTGAGCATTGCATAGATTTACTTCAAAATCCATATCATGATGGGTCCTTAGGTGTATTTTCTTTGTTTCAAAATTTTCATGGTCTTCAAAACCCATCCTCTCCAAAACATAACGTCTTGCATGGCATGGGATAAGCTATTCGAATTGTAAAATATGAAAATTAGACGTTGAAATAGTTGAAGTCATGCTTAATTACAAAAAAAACACTTGTCGTTGTTGCGTACCATTTCACAATCGAAGGTCTCCTCGAGCTTAATGCTGAAGCACCGATCTTCGTCCTGCTAAACGAACCTGTCGCACATACCTCGATCGTCGTGGCACCAGCTACACTCCCCTGGGAGACTGTCATCGTCCGAGTACGACATTTCCTATGTTCATAATTCAAAGATTAAACTTGTACATATTCTAGCACAAGTCATGCCAGAATTCACGAAAAAATCTGGCATGACCTTTGCTAAAAAAGGACATATCGAGCGCCTGAAATTTGCCGGAACGGAAATTAATCAACACTCCGGCAAAACATAGGCCACTCGGAGATGTAAACTGAACATGAATGGCCACTTGGGCAACCACATATCCTATTTGAGCAACAACACAAGATATACAAGGATATTTGGCTGGTCTCACCTCGATGTCGGAGGGGGTCGGTGACTGGGACGACGGCGGGGATGTCGGAGGGGGTCGGTGACGGGGACGATGGCGGGGATGTCGAAGGGGGTCGGTGATGGGGACGACGGTGGTCACCTAAAACCATATAAGTTATCACTAATACATCCCGAATAATTGCTTAAACTAAAAAATAACAACAAATATGACATGTTCAACTAGTTTTATTAATTCAAATAGTTCTTACTAAATATAAACTTACTATAAATAGAAAAAACTAGGTCTTTCTAAAAATAAAGTAGTTCAACTAGTTATATTAATTATCTTACTAAAAATACATTAGTTCTATTAATTCAACTACTTCAACTAGTTTATTAATTTACTTACTAAACTAGTTATGAACCCTAAATTAACATCTACTACTACTAAAAATCTAGTACTAACTAAATTAACATCTAGTACTAGCTATGAACCCTAAATTAACATCTACAACTACTAAATCTAGTACTAACTAGTGGCAGGGGGTGGGAGCGACGGAGAGGTAGCTAGGGGCGGCGAGGTCGAGGGCGGTGGGAGGAGG
Organism: Triticum dicoccoides; assembly: GCF_002162155.2. NCBI lineage: Eukaryota > Viridiplantae > Streptophyta > Magnoliopsida > Poales > Poaceae > Triticum > Triticum dicoccoides. The sequence continues at coordinate 730,884,488 of NC_041385.1, forward strand.
GCGGTCGGCGGAGGAGGGAGGAGGGGCGGCCGCAGACGGAGGGAGGAGGGCAGCGACGGAGGAGGGAGGGGCGGCCGCAGGCGGAGGGAGGATGTGCGAGGAGGAGGGAGGAGGGACGGGAGTAGGGGAGTACCTCGGCGGTGGACGGACGAAGGCGGCGGCAGCGGCGATGCACGACGACAGTTATCGGCACGGGGGGGCGAGGGTGAGAGTGTGAGTGAGGGCCGGTCGTGTGCGTGGGGATAAGGTAGGGATAGTTGTAGCGCGTTTGCCGAAATGCGCTACAGATAATCTGAATAGCAGTAGCGCGTTGCACATAAACCGCTACTGCTAAGTGTAACTATACAAAAAATACGTCAATGCAAAAATACATTGGCCATCAATGATCTTTTTGTGTACAATCTGAATTGTCAATATGAGTCCTCTCCGGTAGGAACCGGAGAGGACTCATATTGCGGCCACAAATTTTACACATAGAGTTCAGTGAAGACCAACTGGTTGTGGTAGTTTCAGAAATAACATATTTAAGGTGGTAAACACCCTGTTCACGGAGCGAGGTGGGACTAAACTTGTGGGCTGATCTTAGCAGTAGCGGTTTTCCCATAAGCGCGCTGCTGCTAACTTCTATAGCAGTAGCGCTGTTCAATATAGTGCGCTACTGCTATAACTAGCGGGGGGCGAGGTCATGGCAATTATAGCAGTAGCGCGGTTTGTGGTGGACGCGCTACTGCTATTTTCCTGTCAGCATCGCGTTTCTCTAACACGCGCTGCTGCTAAATAGCAGTAGCGTGGTATTTTAGGGAGCACTGCTGGTAAGATTCTGTGTATAGGCTTTTCCCTAGTAGTGTTGGCCTTCAATGCAAGATTGATCTTTGATGTTGAGGTACCATGCATGGCAAGATGTTTTGTGGCATTTGCCTTTGATTCTTCAAATAGTTGGAAAGTGGATATGATGTCATCTGGAGTCATTTCCTTGAATCCATGGTGTTGTCTTATGCCCCACACCATTTGGTGATGATATGGAGCAAGATCATGAAGCAATTTATCCACGAGAAATCGCTTAGTCAAGTTGAATCCATCTTGAGTCTTGTCACATTCACATGACTCAACGTTGGCGGTGAGAGTCATGAGACGCTCAAGTAGTTGCTTGGGAGATTCACCTTTCTCCATACAAAAGTTTTGCAATTGACCCTTGGAAATTTCATATTGAGCAAGCCGGAGAGTGGAAGTACCGGTATTGGTCCTCACAATGCTATCCCATAATTCCTTAGCACTTGTGATATGTATGTATGGTCTCCTTTGGTTGTCAGTCATACCTCTTCTTATGCACATGGTTGATGTGTTGTTGAGATTCTTGTCATAGACCTCTCTTGGAGTAAGATTCTTCGGGTCAACAACTTGGTAGCCATACTCAAAGATCTCCAACATCTCATCATTTCCATATCGGAGATGATCCTGCATATCAACTCTCCACAAAGCAAAATCGGTAGTGTCATCAAGTAAAGGAGGTTTGCCTTGGGGGTTATACTTAGGTTTCTCTATATGAGGTCTTGCATAAAGCCAAGGAACACTAGAGTGTTCATTACTAGGAGGTTGTTGGCCAAGTGGTGGGGTAGGCACAGCTGGCCTCGAGGTTGCACCACCAGAAAGTGGTGCAAGCATCGTGGTTAGTGTGGCTATCCTCATTTGGACCAAGGCCTCAAGAGAGGCATCATGCTCCTCCTTTTTCTTAGCAAGAGCTCGTTCCAGATCCTCTGAAGTGAAAGACTTGGCTTCCATGGAAGCCCCGCCCGTACTCTTCAGATCTGCAACAAGGGGAGCCCCATCGGGGTTCATCTCGCTCTAGGGTGATTAAGCCACAAGAATAGAGCATGAGGCTTTGATACCAATTGAAAGGATCGAGATGGACCTAGAGGGGGGGTGAATAGGTACACTTACAAATTTTAATGGTTACTTAGCAATTTTAGGCAATAATGCGGAATATGAAGTTTAGCCTAACAATTGCAAGTATGATGCTATGAGCTAAGCAAGGTAACCAAGTAACACAAGTAGGAGAGTAAGCAAGTACAATATGTTGGGGAACGTAGCAGAAATTCAAAATTTTCTACGCAACACCAAGATCAATCTATGGAGTAATCTAGCAACAAGGGGAAGGAGAGAGCATCTACATACCCTTGTAGATCACTAAGCGGAAGCGTTCAAGAGAACAGGGTTGAAGGAGTCGTACTTGTCGTGATCCAAATCACCGGACATCCTAGTGACGAACGGGCGACACCTCCACGTTCAACACACGTGCAGCTCGGTGACGTCTCCCATGCCTTGATCCAGCAAGGAGAGAGGGAGAGATTGGGGAAGACTCCGTCCAGCAGCAGCACAACAGCGTGGTGGTGATGGAGGAGCATGGTATTCCAGCAGGGCTTTGCCAAGCACCGCGGGAGACAAGGAGAAAGAGAGGTAGGGCTGCGCCAGGGAGAGGTGGAAACTCATGTGTTTGCAACCCCAAAGTCCTCAACTATATATAGGGGAGAGGGAGGGGGCTGCGCCCCCTCTAGGGTTCCCACCCCAAGGGGTGCGGCAGCCCCAAACCCATCTAGGGTGGCGGCCAAGGGGGGGAGAGGGGGAAACTTGCCCCCCAAGCAAGGTGGGGCGCCCCCTCCCCAAACCCTAGGCGCCTTGGGCCCTTGTGGGGGGCGCACCAGCCCACCTAGGGCTGGTCCCCTCCCACACTTGGCCCACGCAGCCCTCTGGGGCCGGTGGCCCCACTTGGTGGACCCCCGGGACCCTCCTGGTGGTCCCGGTACATTACCGATAACACCCGGAACTTTTCAGGTGACCAAAGTAGGACTTCCCATATATAAATCTTTCCATCCGGACCATTCCGGAACTCCTCGTGACGTCTGGGATATCATCCGGGACTCCGAACAACATTCGGTAACCACATATATCTATTCCCTATAACCCTAGCGTCATCGAACCTTAAGTGTGTAGACCCTACGGGATTGGGAACCATGCAGACATGACCGAGATGTTCTTCGGTCAATAACCAACAGCGGGATCTGGATACCCATGTTGGCTCCCACATGTTCCACGATGATCTCATCGGATGAACCATGATGTCAAGGACTCAATCAATCCCGTATACAATTCCCTTTGTCTAGCGGTATTGTACTTGCCCGAGATTCGATCGTCGGTATCCTGATACCTTGTTCAATCTCGTTACCGGCAAGTCTCTTTACTCGTTCCGTAACACATCATCCCGTGATCAACCCCTTGGTCACATTGTGCACATTATGATGATGTCCTACCGAGTGGGCCAAGAGATGCCTCTCCGTTACACGGAGTGACAAATCCCAGTCTCGATTCGTGCCAACCCAACAGACACTTTCGGAGATACCCGTAGTGCACCTTTATATCCACCCAGTTACGTTGTGACATTTGGTACACCCAAAGCATTCCTATGGTATTCGGGAGTTGCACAATCTCATGGTCTAAGGAAATGATACTTGACATTAGAAAAGCTCTAGCATACGAACTACACGATCTTTGTGCTAGGCTTAGGATTGGGTCTTGTCCATCACATCATTCTCCTAATTATGTGATCCCGTTATCAACGACATCCAATGTCCATGGTCAGGAAACCGTAACCATCTATTGATCAACGAGCTAGTCAATTAGAGGCTTACTAGGGACATGGTGTTGTCTATGTACCCACACATGTATCTGAGTTTCCTATCAATACAATTATAGCATGGATAATAAACGATTATCATGAACAAGGAAATATAATAATAATAACTAATTTATTATTGCCTCTAGGGCATATTTCCAACAGTCTCCTACTTGCACTAGAGTCAATAATCTAGTTCACATCGCCATGTGATTAACATTGACAGGTCACATCGCCATGTGACCAACATCCAAAGAGTTTACTAGTGTCACTAAACTAGTTCACATCACCATGTGATTAAGACTCAATGAGTTATGGGGTTTGATCATGTTTTGCTTGTGAGAGAGGTTTTAGTCAACGGGTCTGCAACATTCAGATCCGTATGTATTTTGCAATTCTCTATGTCATATTGTAAATGCTGCTTCCACGCTCCACTTGGAGCTATTCCAAATGGTTGCTCCATTATACGTATCCGGTTTGCTACTCAGAGTCATTCGGATAGGTGTTAAAGCTTGCATCGACGTAACCCATTACGCCGAACTCTTTATCACCTCCATAATCGAGAAACATGTCCTTTATTTACTCCAAGGACAATTTTGACCGCTGTCCAATGATCCATTCCTGGATCATTCTTGTACCCCTTGACTGACTCATGGCAAGGCACACTTCCAATGTGGTACACAACATAACATACTATAGAGCCTACGTCTGAAGCATAGGGGACGACCTTCGTCCTTTCTCTCTCTTCTGCCGTGGTCGAGCTTTAACTCTTAACTTCATACCTTACAACTCAGGCAAGAACTCCTTCTTTGACTGATCCATCTTGAACACCTTCAAGATCATGTCAAGGTATGTGCTTATTTGAAAGTACCATTTAGCGTTATTTGATCTATCCTCATAGATCTTGATGCTCAATGTTCAAGTAGCTTATTCCAGGTTTTCTATTGAAAAACACCTTTCAAATAACCCTATATGCTTTCTAGAAATTCTACATCATTTCTGATCAACAATATGTCAACAACATATACTCATCAGAAATTCTTTTGTGCTCCCACTCACTTCTTTGGAAATACAAGTTTCTCATAAACTTTGTATAAACCCAAAATCTTTGATCATCTCATCAAAGCGTACATTCCAACTCCGAGATGCTTACTCCAGTCCTTAGAAGGATTGCTGGAGCTTTGCATATTTGTTAGCGTTCTTCAGGATTGACAAAACTTTCTGGTTGTATCACATACAACCTTTCCTCAAGGATATCGTCGAGGAAACAATGATTTGACATCCTATCTGCAAGATTTCATAAATCATGCAGTAATTGCTAATATAATCCCAACAGACTCTTAGCATTGCTACAAGTGAGAAAGTCTCATCGTAGTCAACTCCTTGAACTTGTCGGAAAACATCTTAACGACAAGTCGAGCTTTCTTAATGGTGATACTTACCATCATTGTCTGTCTTCCTTTTAAAATCCATCTGTACCCAACGGCCTTACGACCATCAAGTATTTCTTCCAAAGTCATGGATCCTTTCTCAGTTTTTATGGTCTCGAGCCATTCGTCGGAATCCGGGCCCACCATCGCTTCTCCAGAGCTCGTAGGTTCATTGTTGTCTAGCAACATGACCTCTAAGACAGGATTGCGTACCACTCTGAAGTAGTACGCGTCCTTGTCGACCTACGAGGTTCGGTAGTGACTTGATTCGAAGCATCATGGTCACTATCATCAGCTTCCACTTCAATTGGCGTAGGTGCCACATGAACAACTTCCTGTTCCCTGCTACACACTGGTTGAAGTGATGGTTCAATAACCTCATCAAGTCTCCACCATCCTCCCACTCAATTCTTTCGAGAGAAACCTTTCCTCGAGAAAAGACCCGTTTCTATAAACAATTACTTTTGCTTCCGGATCTGAGATAGGAGGTATACCCAACCATTTTGGGTATCCTATGAAGATGTATTTATCCGCTTTGGGTTCGAGCTTATCACGATGAAACTTTTCATATAAGCGTCGCAGCCCCAAACTTTCAAGAAACGACAACTTAGGTTTCTCCAAACCATAGTTCAAACGGTGTCATCTCAACGGAATTACGTGGTGCCCTATTAAAGTGAGTGTGGTTGTCTCTAATGCCTAACCCATGAACGATAGTGGTAATTCGATAAGAGACATCATGGTACGCACCATATATATCCAATAGGGTGCAACTATGATGTTCGGACACACCATCACACTATGGTGTTCCAGGCGGTATTAATTGTGAAACAATTTCCACAATGTCTTAAATGCGTGCCAAAGCTCGTAACTCAGATACTCATCTCTATGATCATATCATAGACATTTTATCCTCTTGTCACGATGACCTTCAACTTCACTCTGAAATTACTTGAACCATTCAATAATTCAGACTTGTGTTTCATCAAGTAAATATACTCAGTATCTACTCAAATCATGCATGAAGTAAGAACATAACGATATCCACTGCGTGCCTCAGCACTCATTGGACTGCACACATCAAAATGTATTACTTCCAACAAGTTGCTTTCTTGTTCCATTTTACTGAAAACGAGGCTTTCAGTCATCTTGCCCATGTGGTATGATTTGCATGTCTCAAGTGATTCAAAATCAAGTGAGTCCAAACGATCCATCTGCATGGAGTTTCTTCATGCGTACATACCAATAGACATGGTCCGCATGTCTCAAACTTTTCAAAAACGAGTGAGTCCAAAGATCCATCAACATGGAGCTTCTTCATGCGCTTTATACCAATATGACTTACATGGCAGTGCCACAAGTAGGTGGTACTATCATTACTATCTTATATCTTTTGGCATGAACATGTGTATCATTACGATCGAGATTCAATAAACCATTCATTTTAGGTGCAAGACCATTGAAGGTATTATTCAAATAAACAGAGTAACCATTATTCTCCTTAAATGAATAATCGTATTGCGATAGACATAATCCAATCATGTCTATGCTCAACGCAATCACCAAATAACAATTATTTAGGTTTAACACCAATCTCGATGGTAGAGGGAGCGTGCGATTCTTGATCACATCAACCTTTGAAACACTTCCAACACATATCGTCAGCTCACCTTTAGCTAGTCTCCGTTTATTCCGTAGCTTTTATTTCGAGTTACTAACACTTAGCAACCGAACCGGTATCTAATACCCTGGTGCTACTAGGAGTACTAGTAAAGTACACATTAACATAATGTATATCCAATATACTTCCGTCGACCTTGCCTGCCTTCTTATCTACCAAGTATCTAGGGTGGTTCTGCTTTAGTGTCTGTTCCTCTCATTACAGAAGCACTTAGTCTCGGGTTTGGGTTCAACCTTGGGTCTTCACTAGAGCAGTAACTGTTTTGCCGTTTCATGAAGCATCCCTTCTTGCCCTTGCCCTTCTTGAAACTAGTGGTTTTACTAACCATCAACAATTGATGCTCCTACTTGACTTCTACTTTTGCGGTGTCAAACATCATGAATACTTCAAGGATCATCATATCTATCCCTGATATGTTATAGTTCATCACGAAGCTCTAGTAGCTTCGTGGCAATGACTTTGGAGAAACATCACTATCTCATCTGGAAGATTAACTCCCACTCGATTCAAGTGATTGTTGTACCCAGACAATCTGAGTACAAGCTCAACGATTGAGCTTTTCTCCCTTAGTTTGTAGGCCAAGAAGCTCGTCGGAGGTCTTATACCTCTGACATGGGCACGAGCCTGAAATCCCAATTTCAGCCCTCGAAACATCTCATATGTTTCGCGACATTTCAAAATGTCTTCGGTGCCTCATTTCTAAACCATTTAACATTACCCACTGAACTATCACGTAGTCATCAAAACATGTATGTCAGATGTTCGCAACACCCACAAACGACGTTCGAAGTTCAGCACACCGAGAGGTGCATTAAGGACATAAGCCTTCTACACAGCAATGAGGACAATCCTCGGTTTACGGACCCAGTCCGCATAATTGCTACTATTAACTTTCAACTATCTTTTCTCTAGGAACGTATCTAAAACAATAGAACTAAAATGCGAGCTATGACATAATTTGCAAAGATCTTTTGACTATGTTCAGGATAATTAAGTTCATCTTATGAACTCCCAGTCAGATAGACATCCCTCTAGTCATCTAAGTGATTACATGATCCGAGTCAACTAGGCCATGTCCGATCATCACGTGAGACAGACTAGTCATCATCGGTGAACATCTTCATGTTGATCGTATCTACCATACGACTCATGCTCGACCTTTTGGTCTCTTGTGTTCCGAGGCCATGTCTGTACATGCTAGGCTCGTCAAGTCAACCTAAGTGTTTCGCGTGTGTAAATCTGGCTTACACCCGTTGTATGTGAATGTTAGAATCTATCACACCCGATCATCACGTCGTGCTTCGAAACAACGAACTTTCGCAACGGTGCACAGTTAGGGGGAACACTTTCTTGAAATTGTAATGAGGGATCATCTTATTTATTACCGTCGTTCTAAGCAAATAAGATGCATAAATATGATAAACATCACATGCAATCAAAAAGTGACATGATATGGCCAATATCATTTTGCTCCTTTTGATCTCCATCTTCGAGGCTCCATGATCATCATCGTCACCGGCATGACACCATGATCTCCATCATCATGATCTCCATCGTCGTGTTTCCATGAAGTTGTCTCGCCAGCTATTACTTCTATTACTATGGCTAACGGTTTAGCAATAAAGTAAAGTAATTACATGGCGTTGTTCAATGACATGTAGGTCATACAATAAATTAAGACAACTCCTATGGCTCCTGCCGGTTGTCATACTCATCGACATGCAAGTCGTGATTCCTATTACAAGAACATGATCAATCTCATACATCACATATCATTCATCACATTCTTTTGGCCATATCACATCACATAGCATACCCTGCAAAAACAAGTTAGACGTCCTCTAATTGTTGTTTGCATGTTTTACGTGGCTGCTATGGGTTTCTAGCAAGAACGTTTCTTACCTACGCAAAAACCACAACGTGATATGCCAATTGCTATTTACCCTTCATAAGGACCCTTTTCATTGAATCCGATCTGACTAAAGTGGGAGAGACTGGCACCCGCTAGCCACCTTATGCAACAAGTGCATGTCAGTCGGTGGAACCTGTCTCACGTAAGTGTACGTGTAAGGTCGGTCCGGGCCGCTTCATGCCACAATACCGTCGAAACAAGATTGGACTAGTAACGGTAAGCATATTGAACAAAATCAACGCCCACAACTACTTTGTGTTCTACTCGTGCATAGAATCTACACAATAGACCTAGCTCATGATGCCACTGTTGGGGAACATAGCACAAATTCAAAATTTTCTATGCAACACCAAGATCAATCTATGGAGTAATCTAGCAACGAGGGGAAGGAGAGAGCATCTACATACCCTTGTAGATCGCTAAGTGGAAGCGTTCAAGAGAACGGGGTTGAAGGAGTCGTACTCGTCGTGATCCAAATCACCAGAGATCCTAGTGCCGAATGGACGACACCTTCGCGTTCAACACACGTGCAGCTCGGTGACGTATCCCATGCCTTGATCCAGCAAGGAGAGAGGGAGAGGTTGGGGAAGACTCCGTCCAGCAGCAGCACAACAGCGCGGTGGTGATGGAGGAGCGTGGTATTCCAGCAGGGCTTCGCCAAGCACCGCGGGAGACAAGGAGAAAGAGAGGTAGGGCTGCGCCAGGGAGAGGTGGAAACTCATGTGTTTGCAACCTCAAAGTCCTAAACTATATATAGGGGAGAGGGAGGGGGCTGCGCCCCCTCTAGGGTTCCCACCCCAAGGGGTGTGGCAGCCCCAAACCCATCTAGGGTGGCGGCCAAGGGGGGGAGAGGGGGAAACTTGCCCCCCAAGCAAGGTGGGGCGCCCCCTCCCCAAACCCTAGGCGCATTGGGCCCTTGTGGGGGGCGCACCAGCCCACCTGGGGATGGTCCCCTCCCACACTTGGCCCACGCAGCCCTCTGGGGCCGGTGGCCCCACTTGGTGGACCCCGGGACCCTCCCGATGGTCCCGGTACATTACCGATAACACCCAGAACTTTTTCGGTGACCAAAATAGGACTTCCCATATATAAATCTTTCCATCCGGACCATTCTGGAACTCCTCGTGACGTCCGGGATATCATCCGGGACTCCGAACAACATTCGGTAACCATGTATATAAATTCCCTGTAACCCTAGCATCATCGAACCTGAAGTGTGTAGACCCTACGGGTTCGGGAACCATGCATACATGACCGAGATGTTCTTCGGTCAATAACCAACAGCGGGATCTGGATACCCATGTTGGCTCCCACATGTTCCACGATGATCTCATCGGATGAACCACGATGTCGAGGACTCAATCAATCCCGTATACAATTCCCTTTGTCTAGCGGTATTGTACTTGCCCGAGATTCGATCGTCGGTATCCTGATACCTTGTTCCATCTCGTTACCGTCAAGTCTCTTTACTCGTTCCGTAACACATCATCCCGTGATCAATCCCTTGGTCACATTGTGCACATTATGATGATGTCCTACCGAGTGGGCCCAGAGATACCTCTCCGTTACACGGAGTGACAAATCCCAGTCTCGATTCGTGCCAACCCAACAGACACTTTCGGAGATACCCTTAGTGCACCTTTATAGCCACCCAGTTACGTTGTGACGTTTGGTACACCCAAAGCATTACTACGGTATCCGGGAGTTGCACAATCTCATGGTCTAAGGAAATGATACTTGACATTACAAAATCTCTAGCATACGAACTACACGATCTTTGTGCTAGGCTTAGGATTGGGTCTTGTCCATCACATCATTCTCCTAATGATGTGATCCCGTTATCAACGACATCCAATGTCCATGGTCAGGAAACCGTAACCATCTATTGATCAACGAGCTAGTCAACTAGAGGCTTACTAGGGACATGGTGTTGTCTATGTACCCACACATGTATCTGAGTTTCCTATCAATACAATTATAGCATGGATAATAAACGATTATCATGAACAAGGAAATATAATAATAATAACTAATTTATTATTGCCTCTAGGGCATATTTCCAACACAATATGATATTAAGACTAAGAGACAAGTAACCATAAGTAGGGAGTTAGGGTTAGGGATAACTACAACTCCGAGAGACGAGGATGTATGCCGATGTTCACTTCCTTGGAGGGAAGCTACGTCACCGTTTAGAGAGGTGGATGTTACCATGAAGGCACACCAACGCCACGAAGGCTCACCCTATTTTCTCTTTGAGACAACACCACGAAGGCATTTCTCAACCACTAGCGGTAGACCTTGGGGTGGTCTCCAAACCCTCACAAACTTTCCGGGGGTAATCACAAAGTTCGATTCCTCTCCGAATGACTCCTACCGCCTAGGAGTCTCCAACCTCCAATAGTAACAAGAACATTGGGAAATGCTCAAGAACTTGCTCAGATCACAAATTCCTTTGGTGAAAAGAAGGGGAAGGAGTGGATCTATCACTTGATTGGAGAACTTCTCTCAAATGCTCCTAAATCCCTTGGGGATCAAGGATTTGGTGTAGGGGATCAAGAGAGGCAGTGAGATGTGTTCTTAGAAAGCTCAAAGTGAATGGTCAGTCTTATCCCGTGGGAGGGAGAAGGCTATATATAGTGATAGTGTAAAACAGACCGTTGAGCCACACAGTGTGTTGGAGTTGTCGGACGTCCGGTAAGTACCGGATGGCCGGTGACTCAGATTGGACCGGACGTCCGGCCGGGCCGCTGGTCGTCCGGTCGCTGGAAAGCCTACCAGGCCACAGAAGTCGCATGGGCCACACAGCCAGCGGACGTCCGGAAGACACCGGACGTCTGGTGGCCGGACATCCGGTGCGGTCGGAAATCTGTTAATAACCGTTATGTTGGGTCAGTACCGGACATCTGGAGAGGAACGGTTGTCTGGTGACCGGTCGTCCGTTGAGATGCACCGGACACCCGGGGAGAGCCGGATGCCCAGTCGACTGTGAGAGGTCGGACGTCCGTAGATCTTCGGACGACCGGTGATAGCTGAACCTACTAGCTTAGTCTCATACCAGTTTTTGTGCACAAGGTAGAGGATGAAACAGAGATATTTTTGAGAGGATATTTTTGTGGGTTTTGAGCAAGTTCTTTCACGAAATCCGGCTATCCCCTCTTAATAGTGCGGGATCCCTATACTCAAGAACAAACCGAAAAAGGAGCCGAAGCTTTTGTCTTTGTCTTGTATCTCTACTCTCGAGTGATACATATATTTGTCCATATTCATGATCCACACACGGCCCTTGAGACATAATCCTGAGATATACTTGATAAACATGATTAGTCCCAATATGCATGTTATCATCAACATCAAAATATGATTAAGGGCATGATTGCACTTTCAGGGGGCATCCCAAATCTACCTCCTTCCCATATCCTCCATGGGTGGAGGCGGTGCAGTAAACGATGACATAGCGCCAGTCATGACACAAGGCCAAACACTACAAAGACAATGACCCTAATCATGCTATACACTGAAGCAACCCAAGCTCCCCTCTCATCCCCACTCGGGGTAGCAACGCTGACGTAGAACAGAGATGGGATCCAGTGTCAGGCGTAGGCTTTAGTCGACATCAGTTGGTCTCTCTTCAGTTCACATGTCCATTTCCTTCAGACAACGATTCGTTGGATCCTACTACCGTGATTCATTCGGAGCCTGAGTAAACCTTCAACGGCTCGGATTCTAGTTACCGTCAATTAACATTGTTTACTGCACTGTGCAACCACCTATAAACCCCTACCGGGTTGTGGATAGGGTTCTTATGCTTGATTTGAATCATTCCTGCATGTAGCAATAGATCATATACACACATACACCACTATACTAATACATGGCCCTCTTTGCTTGACCTTATACCTATATTTGAAGTAAATTCCCGTACAGATCTTCTAACTCGTATACTAATACATGCCCCTCTTTGCTTAGCCTTATGCTTAGATTTCAGGTAAATTCCCGTATCAATCTTCGATACAATTTGTTGATCCCCATCGCGGATTTGGCCGCCGGGAGATGAGGCATGCTCTCAATGTGGGAGGACCCGGAGGAGGAGAGAGAGGGGGGCGGGGGGTTTCGAAGCGAATACATCAAACGTGTTGACAAGTGTTGAGAAAAACACACAAAGAAGAAACAAGGCGTGTGCAGCCCTGAGCAGTCACTGACAAGCCGGGCCTACAGAAGTTCATGTTTCCGGATGACGGCCGTTGGAACTGTGGCGGGAGGAGCAGGTGGGCACGAGCCAACCAAACCCTATCCCCTCCAGGCCCCGCCACGGTCTCCCTCCAAAACCCCAACGGAATCCGATTCCCCATGGCACCCGCCCCGCCAGCCTCCCATGGCGCCGCCGCTCGCCGCCCCGCGTTTCCATGCCGCCCTCCCCCGCGGCCTCCTCCTCCGCCCCCGGAAGCCCCTCCCCACCTGGCGCCGCGCCGCTCGCCCGGACGACCAGGTCCATCCCACGCGCCCGCGCCCGCGCCCGCATTTGGTGGTCTGTTGCTCGGTTCGGGTTTGATTTGGTGTTTGTTGCAGGATTTGTACGTCGACGACGACATCGGAGACGGCTTCTCGTTCAGCGGGGGTGAGTGAGGATCTGTGTGTATGCTTAACGGAATCGCAGGGTGCAAAAGTTTGGCTGGGTTCCTCTCTGCTCTGATTGCTTGCTAACGTGTGGATTGGTGCAGGGAAGTATGCGGAAGCCGAAGGCCCGAGTAAGTCGGACGAGTGGTTCGCTCAGGGCAGAATGGTATGATGCGATCACTCATTCACCCATTTCCAATCAGTTGTTCTGTGCTGATGGATACTCACAATCTTTCTAGTTTTGAGCAAATGTTTGGATGTTTGCACCTTTTTCCTGCTAATTCAGTGCCGTGCCATGAACTTTTGACCTATCAGTTGTGTGACCACTGTAATTTGAGCTAGCGATGCTAATGAGTGTGCACCTGTGCTGATAGGTAGTTTTCTTTATTTTGTTTGAGCAAATGTTTGAATGTTTGCACCTTTTGTCTGCTAACTTCGTGTAGTGCCAATGTTGCCATAAACTTTTGACTTATCAGTTGTCTCACCAAGCATGGCAATGAGTGTACACTTCTGCTGATAAGGGATTTTTTTGTGGTGTGGTGCCAATTAGCTGCATTGTATATGCTGGTTGGTTTTTGATGAATTATCCAAATCGTTGCAGGTGAAAGCTCATGCATTATATGGGAACAAAGAAAAGGCAAAAGATCCCTTTTTTGGGCTCACCATGGGTTCAGGATCACAATCTTCCGGTGATGTTTTCAAGTGAGTTGAATTGAACCATATGTTGTCTGCTAATATATAGGACAAGTATGTTAATATAGAAAGAAGATCATAGTTTTTCTGTGTACTTCTTTATTGTGTTTCAGTTGGTTTTGTGCGGAAGCGGGGAGCTCTTCTAATCCTACGGTCCTTCTAATTCATGGGTTTCCATCTCAGGTCAGTTTTTAGATAGCTTCCAATTTCTTCTCATTACACTGACAAGGGCTGAGCTGAGGCATTTTTGGGTTACAGGCATACTCTTACCGAAATGTGCTACCTGTACTAGCAGACAAGTATCGTTGCATTGCTTTTGACTGGCTTGGTGAGTTATGCACATCTTTTGGTGCTTGATAAATGTAGAATAATCGAATAAGTTGGCAGAGAAAAGCTATGTCACTCGTACGTTGGCGAAACACATTCTGAAAATTACTGGTCATTAGTCTCAAGGAGTATGCGAACCAATATAGAAACTCATCACTGGTACAAGTTATCAGCCTCTGACGTCAGAAATCAAGAACAGAAGAGACAGATTTGACTGGCTTACCACTTACCAGTTACCACCCACAAAACTTTTTCCCCTTTTGTAAAATCCCCTCAGCGGTTTACGGACTAGTAACTAACTGGTTGTGTTTCTGTTTAGTGTTGCTGCTCAGTCCCCAGAAGTTAGAACAGTTCGATATTTATCTGTAACTCTAGAACAAAGAATTTTGTATCTGCAGGTTTTGGATTCTCAGACAAGCCTCAACCTAAATATGGTTTTGACTATACTCTGGATGGTAATGTGATCTACACATTATTCCTTTTCTTCTAAACAATCTGTTGAACTGCATACTAATGTGAACTACTATGTTCCAGAATATACTTCAGCCCTGGAATCGTTAATCGATGCTGTTGCTCCTGATAAGCTCTCCATTGTTGTTCAGGTGCTTCTCATCATATGGGTGTTGGTTAATGTACCATTTTGTGTTTTTTTAATGCGAGGATGTAAAATCTTGCAGGGCTACTTCGCTCCAATAGTAGTCAAATATGCTAAAGAACATCAGGACAAGTTGAACCACCTTATACTAGTTAATCCACCGGTAAGTTTTTTTATCGTGTATTTTGCACTGGCATTTTGGTGAGATAAGCAAGTTTTCCCTCTAAAGCTTCATTATACATTAAGAGTTGCAGGCTGCATCTAATTTATGGGTTAAAGGCTTCTTTATGTTTCAAGAGTTATAGGCTGATCACGGGATATCTCATATTATAGATAACTGACAAACATGCAAAGCTTCCATCCACCCTTGCATGTTTCAGCAACTTCTTGTTGGGCGAGGTATTTTCTCAGGTTAGCAGCTATCGTGCCAACTTTGCCTAGTCTTATGTTATATAATCATTTTGGTTAAAAACAACTGTCTGAAATCTTTCAGGATCCTCTTAGAGCTAGTGATAAGGCCTTGACTAGTAGTGGCCCATACATGATGAAGGAGGAAGATGCTACTGTATATAGAAGGCCATACCTTGTCTCAGGTGCATCTGGTTTCGCACTGAACGCGATAACAAGAGCTATGGGAAAGGATCTTAAGGTAGTATGCTCATCTATCACCTTGCTTTTGTTTCGAAAAGAGGGTGACCCCTGCCCATCGATGCAGACAGCCAATCCATCACCTTTCTATTGCTTTGTTAATTTAAATGTTCTAAATTGGTTGTTTTAATACAGGCTTACATTGAGTCCATGAGAAGCATATTAGCGAGCGATTCATGGAATACAAAGACAACAATATGTTGGGGCTTGAGAGATCGTTGGCTCACTTATGATGGGGTGGAAGATTTTTGTGATGGCCTAAAACACAACGTTGTGCAGCTGCCAATGGTTTGTTTCTGTACCCTTCTCCCAATGTTTTCAAAACATTATGTTCAAAGTACTTAAATGGAAATGAAATCAAATCAAAGTTAAGTTACTGCAGGTGTAGATTATTTTCATGGTTCCTCGTATTAGGAATAATTGGCTGACACATCTTCTTTTTCTTGCGCAACTAATTTGGATGTCTGGATCTTGTTTTCTTCACTTCACATTTTATTAATTTTGTTTCATGACATATCATGCAGGCAGGGCACCATGCTCAGGAGGATCGTGGTGAAGAGCTAGGGAATATAATAAAACGTATACTGAGGTAATGCTGTCAAAATTTTATTTACTTCCTTTCACAGTTGAATTTTTCGACATTGTCCGCCAAAAATTTCGTTTTTAACTGTTTACACCATTGCAAAACTGACTGGCTCAGAGAAGTCAGACTCAAAATCAAGCATTCATATAATACATTCTTTTGAGTAACAGAATAAGTAAGCCTTGTTGTTACAAGGTGTGTTAAAAGTATTCCATAGCACTCAGATAACTCCCACTGGAGTTTTATGGGATGAGGAATGTAGTTATGAGATATGTCATAACATTTCTTGTCAGCGTTTATGTTTGGGCAGCTTCAGGGGAAAAATCTGTTTTCCTGATGTATCCAAGGCTCTGCGTCTACCTAATTAGCTCTAAGACTATATATAGTCCTACTAGCAATGGCAGGGAGACAAGCATCCCAAAAATCACCCTGCAAAATCGAGCAACAAACTGTTGTAAGACTAAGAAATTGTTGTCTGCATAAGCGTTTGCCTTCATCTAATTGTAGTTTATAGTTAGTTCCAAAGACTTACGCAGTACTAAGGACGTCGGCATGCAGCCCGTATTCTTTTGCAAATATGAACGACGTGATTGATTGAGGTAGTGCAGCCTGCAGAATGTTTAAACAAAGCGTCAGGCTATAGGCACAGGTAAATGTTAACAACATTATAATGCATAGAAAGTTTTATAAGGAGGTACCAATTTTTTATTTGGAATTTGTTAACAATAATATGTAAAACCTCGTGTACACTCATTTTAGTAAGGTTGATCTATTTCCGCAAAAAAAAAAAGGTTGATCTGTAGAGAGGAACATCTTCTTGGTATATGAGATCGGACCTACATAACCCTACCATCATCCAGATGATAACTTTCCCACTATCTGGGTGGAGGCCAATTCCCCCCACTTTTTAGACCACAAATTCTAGGAGACCAGGATTGACTTCACACCTGTTCCAAGGACTGCTTCAAGATTAACATTCTCCCTGTTACCTCCAGTTTGTTAAGTTGAAGCGGTCTTTACCTTAAACAATCAGTACCGCTTGTTTCACCAAAGCAAAACTGGCACCCCTTTGCATCTTTTATAATGTCATATATAGGGTTGGAAGTGCTAACATGGGGCATTATGAAAGGATGGCATGGACACCAGTCAGGCATCAAAGATGACATACTATTCTTTAACCATGATCCACATCAAAATCTTTATGGGTTCATATGAGCCTAATCATCTCCAGTGAAATGCGCATTAGCTGACATGATGAGGAGTAGGACTACCCTGGTGCATCGTCTAAGTGCTGACTCCACAATAGCAACTACTGATTTAAAAACCCTTAGCATTGATTATGTTGCTGAACTTTCCATATTACTATATGGATGCTAGTGTTTAACCAACAGTTTAGTCTGGTTCATGCCTATGCGACTTTTCGACAAGCATCTAATGAGTGGTTGCTAATGACTTGCTGTTTTGGACATGGCCCTTTTTCATCAGAGGATGACTACAGTCATATGGGGCCAGGCTCTACAACATGCCAAAAACAGGTGTTGTGCCCTTGCTTGCACTTTCTCCAAGCCTTTCTTTTCCTTTAATTTTTAAGCACACTTTCGATCCCCCCGACCGATTTCAACGATCTCCTCTCGTCCTCTCCAGGGGTCAAAATGTGGCACAACAATAGCAAATAGGGACATGCACTCTTCTTGGTATGAAAAAGAGAAGCTGCGCCGCCCCATTGAAGGCCAACCCACTCCATGGTCAAGACAGCGCTCCAGAGTGATTTTGAGTGTCTATGGACACAAACAAACGGCAATTACCGGTCTGTGTTCCATGTTATTGGATACGTTTTTCAGTATTTGACCTTTGTTGTGCATGACTTGAATGTTCTTAAACAAGATCAATACAGATGGCCAAGATGATAATTCTGCTAACTACAATCACGCAACTATACTGTTTGGAACGCGTACGTGTCCCGTGCCACGTAACGATGTGATTAAACTATAATGAGTCTGTTATTGCTCCTGTGGTGCATGCTTAGCTTTTAAGCATTAGGCTCCATGTTTGTGGCTCTGCAGGCAGCGTTGGTCTCAAAAGCCCAAAGTGGCGAGGTTAGTGGTGCTGACAAACTAGGACCCGAATCTCAGATTGAGATTGCACATTTGTATGTGTGGTCTTGAGGCAATGATACCTAATCTAGCTATGCTTTTATTCCATCGACTAAACAAACCTCTGGGCGGCTTTGTGTTCGTGTGGTAATTTTTTCTCCGCGGTTGCGATCTAATGTCGGTGAAATCCAATTATGGTAGATAACTTTGAGAAATCTTTTTCTTTTGTTTAAAATGCACAGTAAGGACCGAAGTGCTCTGCTCAAGCTGGTTTTCTTTTCTGGTCAAGAGTGGAGTCACGGGACTTCGCTATAAAGTGGTAAAAACTCTTCATTGGTTTTCTTGCATGCATGAAAGCAGATGCTGGGTGGATTGACATCAGCATAGCATCAACTCTGCGTAACATTAACCCAAGTGAAAATTCTCAGGTGTTGGGAAACAGATACTAGATGTTCAGTAATACACATCCCCTTTGAGCATTTTGGCTTTGCAACGGTTTCGTAAACGCAAATTTGATGTTTAATCTTATAAACATGTCAGTAAAAGGGACCGACTAGACGCTAATAGCCGACCGATCAAAATCTTCTATCTTTTTTGTAGTTACATGAATCATGTGTTTAGACTTTAGACCAGATGGTTTTTTGCGGTAACTAGAGAATATTATTTCTCAGTTGCTTAATACGGGGATTCAGAAGGAGAACTGAAGTCTTCAGGTTAGTGAAATTTGGTTGGACGCCATTTTACTAGGTCAGCTGTTAGCTGACGGAGGTAGCAGTCTTTTAGTATTGGACACTCTGAGCTTAACAAAATTCATGACCACTACGCATGTACGTAGAAGTAGAAGGAGGTGAGGTGATTAGGGAGCGGTACGTGCCTGTATGATGGCGACGCGAAGGACGTCGCCGCGGAGGCCGACGGCGATGGAGCCGATGGCCATGGCGACCGGGCCGAGGCCGAACTTGAGGGCCAGGCCCAGGGCCGCATAGCTCGGCCCGCACGCCAGGATTTTCTCCTGCTGCGCCATGAACAGCCCTGCATGCACAAAAAAGTTAGCTAGCTAGTCGTACCACTCCGTACTACTACATGAGTTACCGAACAACTCTAGAATAATCTTTTAAGTTTCTCTAGTAGGAGGAGTAATATTTTTTGCCTTTCACTGCTGTTTTTCAAGTTGCTGTCGACCACAGACAGCATGCATGCAACGTGAAAGCAGAACCTGTGCCTTTTGGTGGATGGATTCCTCTGTAAATATTCTATTGCTTTTGCTATATATGATTCTTTGTATTATTTCTTTTAGGTAATTATTACTAATAACCAAATGGAATATGTATTACTACTAGATGGGGCATTAGATACGGATTGAAACAAGTAGCGATGCAAAGCTATGAAGAGATAACTATGCGATACCTCTTCGATTAAGATTAATCACTATGCACCAGCAGTGCACGTACGTAAATCTGGATAAAATGTGCGGATGTTCGCATCATATATTCATAAGTAATGGATTGATGACCCACCCATGCTGAACATGGCCATCCCCGTGCCTGACTTGGACATGATGAGCACCGAGTTCTCCAGGACACTTGGCAGCTCCATGTGTAGCCTGCATATTAATTTCATTTTCAGTGAGCACAAACTTAATTATTGGACATGGGGTACAAAAGATGGGCAGTAAAATCGTTGGTCCCATTGCATATCTACCATGCATGCATTTGGGGAGCAGAAAAGAAATTCTAAACAAATTGTATGGCTAGCTCTAGTCTAGGGCTTGTGGAGATAGCATTAAAGCAGCATGCATACGCATACGCATGCAGTGTTGCATGGTGAGCGACACGTCGGAATGCACGTAGCACTAGTATACCTGTTGGCAACACAGGCCCAGGTGATGCCGACGAAGCTGGCGTAGGTGTTGGGGTTGCGCGCCAGCTTGTGCGCCACCGTCTTCACCAGCCTCCACACGGACGGCTTGCCGCCCACGCTCACGGCCACCTCCTCGGCGCCGGTGGCCGCAGCCTCAACGTCGGCCTTTACGGGCGACTCGGGCATCGCGGCGTCGTGGACGACGCTGGTCTTGCCGACGTCGACGTACATGCCGATGGCGGCCTTCCTGACCTCGAGCACAAAGAGGAGGAGCGTGAGCCAGACGATGGCCTGGAAGACGGACAGCTGCACGACGAGCTGCTGCGCCCACTCGCCGTACATGGCGCGGGCCATGGGCACGCCGACGACGAGCGAGTTGGTGAGCGTGGAGAGGGAGAAGCCGGTGATGGACCACCCCGCGGCGCCCTTGCCGTTGCCGTTCCGGGCGAGGAACCTGGCCCAGACGGCGATGACGGCGACGATGACGGCCTTGGAGATGACGTCGGCGGCGACGGCGCGGTAGTTGACCTGGAACGGGTCGGTGTGCAGCGTGAACTCGAAGGTGAAGAAGGGCAGCGCGAAGAAGGCGACGAGGCGGTTCACGGCGTCGCACTGCTCCCGCGTGAAGATGCGCCACCACCGCACCGAGCCGTAGCCCAGGAACAGCGCGAAGTAGAGCGGCGCCGTCGCCGCCACCACCTTGTACACGTCCCCCCACCCGATCATTCTCTGCAGCTGCTTCTTCCTCAGGAGCACGCAGGCGTTGATGGCCTGCTTGCTTTCTTCCTCTTGCTGTCGAGACTAACTTGTGGACCTCGCGATCTCGTGCAAGCTAGGGATCGATCGATCGAGCAAGCAAGATTGTATGTGTGTGTGTGTGTGCGTGTGTGTGTGTGTGCCCGGTGCAGTGAGAGCTATAGTGTGAGAGGCTGGGTGTGGTGGGGTGGTGAGTTTTATAGGGAGCTGGGGGCGAGGTGGAAGAGACGGGCTGATTACAGTGTGTGGCCAGGTGTTGGACATGTCACGGAGCTCTGGCTAGCTAGCTAGTGGCCGGATGAAGGGACGGTTAGGTTTAGGGGAGAGGGGATCTTGTTCGCGCGCTTTTGGCTTTGGAATCTGTGCGCGCATGCATGGACGCGCTCGCGCATGCAGCGGTGCGGGAGTGAACTTGGCTTGCTTTGCTTCGACGGGAGGAGACGAGAGGAGAGGCGGCTGACATGGACATACACATACGTGCAGTGCGCGTGCGTTCAGGTGCGCGCGACGGTACGTGTGGGTGTGGCCGAAAGCAGAGTGCCCGAGTCGTCCATGCCATCGAGGAGGCTGACATGGACGCATGCACATCCCATATATGCTTTCGGTTCGATCGAGCCGGCCCGTCCGTGTACGTGCGTGCGTTTATGTTTCTTTTAGCACGGTACAGAGGCAAACATTTATATATACGCACATACACGTATCCCTATGAACGCATACATGCACACCCAATCCTTATGAGCACCTCCAAGAGATTGAGCTCACAAACGCCTTCGTAGTCGACGGGAATGTCTCCTTCCACCGAAGGCAAATCTAGGACATGTGAACTCTGGTGGGCTGGGAATATCACTGTCCTCCTAACCATTCAACCATATGTTGATTTATTTTTTTATCTGACCATAGGTTGCCTCATGGTTAGTATTCAGTTGTTCACATCGTCATCTGGTTGTAAATAATATTTTGAAAAGTTAAACTTTATAAACTTTGAGATTTTTAGAAGAGAAAAAGCATAAACTTTGACCATCTCAAAATGAGAACACATTTTATCTCGATTCTAGTGGTATTGATTCAATATCGTTAAAATATAGATAAATCTTTTACAATATCAAAGTTTATAAAGCTGACTTCTGGCAATTATTCATGACGTATAATTTGGTAAGGGGGGAGTACTTAACCCTACCCCTTGCCATATGCGTACAAGTAAAATGGACATATATTTTGCCAAAAAAAATCCCTCCGTCCCGTAATATAAGATGCTATTACAATCGATATGAGTAAAATGGATATATGCTCGACCGATCGATGCAATAAAAAGCTGGGAATAATATGCACTTGCGCAACTAGCAAGCTAGATGACGATACATAACTACATGTAAAGCATTGAAAGAGAATGAAGCTATGGTGAAATGCTAGCCTGATACTACTACTCATGCATGCTGGTGGTCTCAGGTCAGTACTCCTATATTGCTTCAAAAGTGCACTGCTAGCCAGCTAGCATCTCCTGCTTGGGGCCTACGTACCTGAGGGGGACGAGAGAGAGACGTATCGTGTACGTGGTAAGTGGATCGATCAATCAAGCATATATGTCTCTGCATGAGGGAATACGGTGCGCAGTATAGTGATTTGTTCGAAATTCTAATCTGGCCCCATCCCATGCATGTTGTCCAAATTATTGTTATCATTTACCAATGCTGGCCAGTAGTACCTCCGTATGCAAATATATCTCTGGTCGTTCTTCAAACAGCGAGATGTATATACAAAGAACAAAGATACGCGGCGAATTTCTTAGTTTGTTCGGAAAGATAATGCGGAGAGAATTGGTGCATGTCGTGCACAAATAAGTTGGAATGGAGAGTGACTGGGATATATACCTTGCATTAATGCCTTGCGTATCGATTTTGATTTTGATTTCGACGGGGTAATGCTCGTAGACATTGATTTGTTGTCGGCAATCCCCGCAAAAAAAAAAAGATTTGTTGTCAAATGCATACGACAAATGAAAACTAAATTTCAGTCTCATAGCTTGAAGGGGTACACAGTTCGTAGAGCCTCTTTGATTCAAACGATTTTATGCAAATTTTGAGGTATTGAAATTCTTAGGATTTTTTTGAAGTTATGTCTCGGCGCTTGAAGCCATAAGCAATGTTCATGATCTACTGGGCTCTTTATCAAAGGATTTTTATAGCAATTTTGAAGGATTGAAGTCATTAGGGTTTTTTCTTACGGGTCGTCTGATCCATAGGATCAAATCCCACGGAGAAAAAACAAATCTAAGGATCCTTTTAGCATTCACTCAAACCTCTTGAAAAAAACTTTTTTAATGATGTAATCAAACAAGCCAAAGTCCTCTAGGATTCAAATGGACATGACATTGCAATCTTATGTTTTTGGACTCCTACAAATTAAAGAGGTCCATGGGGGCATTGGGGGGCTTCTCGCCGATTTGGGTTTTCGTTGTTCTGTCTCCCTCCCAAAAAAATTGGAGACGTCCATTTCTTTACTGCATGGGATAAAAAACGAGTGAGGCGGCAGTAGAAACCCTAGTTAAAGTAGTTATGTAGGTAATTTGGTTGGTTGTCCTGGCCATGGGGGCGGCGAACCGCAATTGCAGGGTCTCGCGGCAGCAAATTTAGGTGTGAGGTGTGTTTGTCAACGTGCGGAAGCCGAAGTGGTGGCTCTGTGTCATTTTAGTTTTAGTGTCGTGCTATTGATCGGGTGGGTGGCGGTGAACCGTGCATGGACTATGGTGCTCCTAACGTGGTTGTCAGCTCTTTCGTGACGTTATTTGTGTGGCACGGGAGAATGTCCTTGTAGCATGATATGGAGGGTGGGGCGGTGTTGCTTTAGGTGAAAGTGTTGCCTAGCTTATGTTGGTGACAATGATCTCGGCACTCCTATGCACCGCTTCCTCT
>NC_041385.1:730908480-730962206 GCF_002162155.2 Triticum dicoccoides
ACTAACATTTGGGTCTTGTACTTCAAGTAAAAACATAGAATGGATCGGATGGCGCGACGTCCTTGGCTTCGTTCTCTCCTTGGAGAGCAATATGGCATGTTTGAAGACATTCATATATGCAACGCCCGGAAATTATACTTGGAGCGGGAGATTCAGTTAATCGAGATTCCAAAGCTATAATCTCGCCTCTCCCTTTTTCTTGAATGATTTTCGCGTCTCCCTGTTGAGGGAATTTTTCTTCTAGCACGACTTCTTTCTCTGTTCATACCAAGGTAGTCAGAATCCCGATTCGACTGCTAGAATCCTACGACTTCACGACCCTACAGAAGCATGTCGATCCAAATCCCACTATGAATCCGGATCAGGTAGAATCCATGTTGGGTCGCGATCCAAATCATAGAATCCTGTACAAAATTGTACAATCCCGACTATGCTATGGACTATATCCGATTCTACTAACTTACCTAAGCCGTTTGTTTAGTTGTAGCAAAATAGTATGCCAT
Organism: Triticum dicoccoides; assembly: GCF_002162155.2. Taxonomy (NCBI): domain Eukaryota; kingdom Viridiplantae; phylum Streptophyta; class Magnoliopsida; order Poales; family Poaceae; genus Triticum; species Triticum dicoccoides. The sequence continues at coordinate 730,908,984 of NC_041385.1, forward strand.
CATCCAAACCCCTTTTCATATACCTCATGGACCTTTATTCCCCTCCCATGTCCAAACGCTCAGCCGTAGACACCTTTGATCTAGCTCTCAGAAACCCAAGATCGAAATTGAGGATCGGGCTGGTCGACATATGGAATTGGCGTGAAAAGGAGGATGCTTCAAAATTGATCGGAGAAGGAGATCAATACCCTTCAAGGTTTAGCGCTGTAGGTCAGATAGACAAGTGATCGACTATTCCCGCACTCTAAAAAGAACATAAGTATATTTCGTGCATTGAAGGTTTAAATGTTCTACATATTTCCCTCTGATTGATATATGTTCCATACATGCAAGCTAGATGGTAGGTTAGCCATAAAAAGAAGTGGAATACAACTAGCATTGATGTGTACGTTCTTTGCTCCATATTTCGTGCCAAAACTCTCTAGAACCCATATAAATATCTTGTGTGCATACGAAATATCTTATTTGAGTAAATCAAGACTTCATACTACTTATACACTAGAAACGAGTGATCAAGTAAAACCCTATTTTGACAACCACACTAGTTTAATAATTTTTGTGAGGTACTTCTGTTACTCTATTTACTTTATTACTATCATAACAGCAACATACCTAACGTAGCACCTTAAAACAACAGTCTGTTATTTACATGCATTCAGAACACATATTATCTCCGTCCCAAAATATTGGTTTTAGATTTGTCTAGAATTGGATGTATGAGTTAGATATATCCGTATCTAGACAGGCATGTACAGATGTACTGTTGCATGAGGCATCTATGAAAGGTAAGTGTCAAAAATAAAATTATCTATGAAAGGGTAACCCTTTTTTTCTAATCTGAACCCACAGTGCTAACCATCAAAGATGGGCAACTCATCCGACCTAATTCAGAAGCCATTTCCTTCCCTCAGAAACTAGAATACTATCTTACGAAAGCGACGAGCTAGTTAACGATGTCCACGAATCCCCACTCCCCAGCGGCCCAGCCGATCAATTGTTCCAAGTTCCATCTCAGAGCCTTGTCTTTTTCTTCTTTTCAGGGGATCCCATCAGAGGCTTGTCGATGAGGCGCTGTTTCATGGGCAGAGGTCGCTTCTCCCTTTGCTGACAGAAAACGAAATGAGCCCTGCCGTTCCATCAAGGGAACTTTGGCTCCGGACGTCACCTCCCTTTCAGGTGGCAGAGAGGATCTCCGTGTCAGGCCAACTGGTGCCGATTTATTTTAGATTAGATTAGAGGCTTTGCTTGGAGAAGCCCGGCATATTTCCTTGACGCCACGTGTCAGCAATCTAGCATACTGTGCTGAGCAGAACGGAGGATGATGGCTCTCTTTTTTTTTTAGCTGAGGAGATGATGGCTCTCAACAGAACAGAGGATGATGGCTCTCCTCTCCTCTCATTTGTTTTCACTTTTGAGAGCACGGTGATGGCACAAGGGAATGGTTCATTTCCGAATTTGCATCAATAAGCTTGCAATTTGTAGGTTTTTGGTTTGTCCGCATTTGCTCGGTATCAGTGCCGATAATATCCTTAACAGACATTTTCAGAATTCGTATTGTACCAAAATGCTTGATGAATGGCTACAAGTTGAGGTCATATGCTGCAAATGGCAAGGCCGAGTGGTCAGAGGCAGTTTTTGGCAGATCCTCAACTTGCACAGCGGCGTATGGCTGCCAGACGATGCCAACATGCACGGATGCACCTGAGCATTTCGTATCAAACCGTCTATACCCAGCATATTTTTGCGCGTACGCTAACACTCTTTGAAATGCACCAACGATGGCACGCATTTGGCCACATCCCAAACGTAGCAATCGAGCACATCATGACGGATAGCAACCACTGATTTGTGCAGATACGGAAACGCCAATGGCCGAATCGTATGCTGTCTCAGATAGACAGACAGACAGACAGCTACATTATCTGAAAGAAAGATGTTCCTCTCTACCAATGATCTTCAGTTGTAGCTCCACATTATTATCACTAGCAGGGCAGATCACAGGATGACAAACGTTATCGGTCACAAAACTCAAGGGATCTGAACAACACAAACAGCACACACTGCATGCTTGCTTCAGTTCATGTCCAGTCCACGCTCCACACGGCCAGCAGAAGTTGTACACAAAACTAACAACACACACACGGACGGACGACATCTCCCTATTCGCTATAAGGAACGGTACTGACTGACGAACCTGAACCGAAGAACTATGTAAACGAGGCGAGTCCGAACCTCGTTATATCAAAGACAGACTCTCCACATGGATCGACTGACGGGTAGGTACGCGGGAAGCCTGGAACGCGAGGTGGAGCCGTGATGGCGGCGTTTCGTGCTCACATCTGCACCTCCCTACCATACACCCAGCTAAAGGGCATCTTGCCGGCTTGCTTGGCCCTCGACTGGGCCCTCTCGTCCAGCTTCCGGATCCTTCCAGCCAGGGTGCAGAGGTAGTCCTGGGCCTTGTGTCCCTCACCGGAAAGGCCCGTCAGTTCGGGGACCTTCCACCTGCCAACGAGGAACTCGAGGATATCGGCGTAGTCCCTGGCGGTGTAAACGCCGAGCCTCTGCGCCACCATGGAGAAATGGTCGAACAGCTTCTCGTCCTGCCCGTCGAACATCAGGTGGGCAGGCATCGCGATCTTCTTCCTCATCATGTCGGCCAGAGCAAGCACGGTGCCATCAGGATCAATCTCAAACAGCTTCTCGACAATCTTGGTGTACGCAGTCTCGTGCCGCTTCTCATCCGAGGCGATGATGCCGCAGATCTGTGCGAGCTTCAGGTCACCAAAGTCCTTGGCATGGCGAGCGGTGTTTCCATGTGAGATGAAGGTCGCACGCTCTTGGAAGGAGGTGTAGATGAAGCCAAGATATGGGTTGTTCTCTGTCCTAGGGTCCTGAAAACAGAACCACAAAGACGTATACGTCAGTTTTACAAACTTCCCTGTGAAGTATAGCCAACATGAACAAAAACAGTTCAAGGTAGAGAATCCATTGGAAGATATCTCAGTTTTTCATAGTATGATTTACTGTCTTAGAGGTGCTCTCAAAAGAATTTCATGAAAGCAACATGTTTAGTACTACATGCCAACTAGCTAAAGATGAGTATGGTAGAAGCATGAACAAGCAAAAAAAAAAAAGTGGTTCAAAAAGATACGCAGTAATATGGCCAATAAAATGGTTGAAGAAAGCTGTTACCAACTTACCATTCCAGAGCCAATAAGATACTGGATTGTCTTCTCAATTTGTCTCATGTCCACTCTCCCAGTGAGGTACAGATACTTGTTTAGGAGGTCACCATGCCTATTCTCCTCAGCAGTCCATGCCCTCGTCCAAACAGCCCAGGCAGTGGGGCTTGCACCTGTTTCATCTCGGACACCATCGAGGGTGTTAAGCATAGTCTGGTATGTAGGAAGAGCTTCCTCGGTAATCATGTCTCCAACCAAACAAACAAGATAATCATCAGGAATTTCCTTGGCACGTTCTCTGAGTTCCTTAACTTCATCGTGAAATCCATCAGATGCTGGATCAGGGAGGAAATCCTGTGGCTGCCAACACTTCTCAACTGGCTTCAGATGCAGCAACAGATTATCTCTAGCCCAACCATCAAGAGACTGGAAGATTTCCATCTTCTGAGGTGGCATTGAATGTGTAACCTGGACATGGACCTCCTTTGGAGGAGCAAACGTCTTCTTGCTCTCAATCCTGGAATAAAAAACAAAACAACGTTCAGCAATACCCATGTATGTGATGACAACTCCATCACCTGCTTTAGCATTTGGCACTTGTGGGAGAAGACATATGTTGATGTGGTTAACATGACAAATTATTTTATTTTATTTTTACTCGGGTTGCAATGGTAAATACTGTACTCTAGAAATTAAAACCAGTTATTGCCTATATCATGCAAAACAAACACATGCATTGCTACAGTATGCTATGAGTGATACAGCAAAAAAATGCAGAGACACCCATGTAATTCATGTGTCCCGAGCATGGAATCACTATTTAACTGCTCTAGAAAATTAACAAGCAAACTTTCGTCTTGTTCAATTTGCAGTAAATAGCACATATAACCTGGAAAAACAGAATTGCTGGAGCATATGCAAGGGCAAAAACAAAAAGGTCATGACATCAAAACTGAAGCCCAGAAGCGATGGAGTTGCAACTCTTAACACCTGTAGTAACATTTTTATAGTGTATATAGGAGGGTAACAAGGTCTATACTTGGAACATATGACTTCTAAGAAAAAGGTATTTAGTAAATTTATATGGGTTCAGAAAGGTAGTCCACCAAGTCACCTTATTTTTCTTCAGCCTTTCAAATTAATCTAGTCATGCCTGTAATTTTTTACTTTGACATCATAAGCAGAGTATGCATGAAACCAGATTGTACACTGGATTTGGTTAAATCTGAACCCATGCCACCAAAGATTACATGAGATATGATATCACCACGCAGACCAAGAAACAAGGTATTATAAATACTGATATGGACTGTATGAGTTACATACCAAGATACAAGGGGCTAGTGCGACTGTATCTGGTACTGTTTGGCAATGATGTTACATTCAGATATGATATGATGCATTGGAGATGCTACTAGTATACGTCCATAAATGCACACAGGTGGTTAGGTTAGTAGCTAATGTCATTGACCTACAGGCCCATGCGGTGTCCCATGCCAACCACGATGTGACTGTGACCCCCATAATGAACTTATTAATGCAAGGATTGCATCAGCCATATTAGCTAGTATTTCGTTGATATCTAAGTCACAAGTTCTGCATATCACTGTCAATGAAAACGAATCCTGGATGGAAGAACTAAGATAGTGTGAGAAACAGAAAGACAACTACCACTAGCAAGCTGTCACACTCACTCTGCTACTCTAACCTCATTGCCAGATCTAACTCGGAAAATCTACTCTCGGGTGCAAACCAGGTTCTGTGTTACAGAATCAAGTAGTACAAAATCTACTTAGATAAAGTTCAGACAGCAGAGTATCCATGCTCTGCGAGAAACCTCGTCATTCAAACTTTCGGCATGAAAATCTCGACTCATTTAGAAACACAGGCCAGTATGGAACCGTGGATGTCAAAGCACCTATGACATGACACAATCAGTCAGTCCATCGGACCCATAATCCATCAGGTGTCGTCCTCCTAAACCCATCCTCCATCAGGTGTCATGCCCCTAAACCCATCCTCCATCAGGTGACATGCTCCTAAACCCATCCTCCATCAGGTGTCATCCTCCTACACCCATCCTCCATCAGGTGTCATGCTCCTAAACCCATCCTCCATCAGACGTCATGCTCCTAAACCCATCCCCCTTCAGATGTCATCATGTATTTAATAGCCCGTCAAGCGAGCAGATGAACAACACAGGGCCGTCATAAAAACAGCAGCAACAACCTAGGACAGCAAGCAACTGGGGAAAATTAAATCCCACCGGTACCAAGAACATGGCATGGACCACAGCAGCAGGGCAGGGCTGCCGAATCAGGCCGACAACGATAGTTCACCTCTGTCTCCCATGTACTATAACGAAGTGGAGTGCTTGATGGTGAATGAGTGAGCGATGATTGCAGGTCGTTGAGCCGAATGAAACCGACCTGAACCACCGGCTCCCACACGGCCACCGGCCAGTACTGAAACAGAGCGCCGTTAATGGAGACGACTACATGGGAGTGGTACCGCGTCCGGAGCCATTCTGGGATGCAACAGTCGTCGAGGGGCAAACGCCCGCGGCACGCAACATGAAGGCCCCAGCGGAGTTTAATGTGGAACGGCCTGACTGGCACTTTGCAGTTCGGGTGCGGTGGGAAGGAAGGCAAAACGAACCGTGGGAGCAGGCGGGGCTGGGGTCGATCCGCACAGGGGAACTGGTGGCCTGCGCTCGCAGAAAATTAATGGCAACAGTTGTGCTTCTACTGCTGTAGTGTTTGCGCCTGATCTGAGGAGGAGAGTGCGGCGGCCATGTGCGGGTGGCTGGTGGCGGCGGCGGCGCCGCCGGGGCGGGGAAGTCGAATCTGACGACCGGAACGAAGAAGATGACGAAGGAAATGACTGAATTCACATTACGGGAAAGTTGTTCGTGTCGGCACTAGCGCGCATCGCCGCCAATCGGGAACAGAGGGCACCCAACGACGATCCATCCAACCCATCTATCCACGGAGAGATAGGGAGACCAATCTCGCCGCGACGAACGCGGGTAGAACACGAGACGAACTGATGGGGAGAGAGGGGCGGCTTACTTAGGGGAGGCGGAGGAGGCGACGGCGAGGACCCTGACGCTGCCGCTCCTGCGGCCTCCGCGGGCGGCGGCGAGCGGGGGCGTGACGCCGTGGGGGCGGAGCGCCATCCTGGAGGCCATGGCCGGGGGAGAGCCGAGCGCCGCCGTGGCCGTGGTACGCCGCCGGCGCCGAGGAGCGGGTGGATTGGGTTGCGAGTGGTGACGAGGAGAGATGCCGATGCGGTGCGGTGCGGGGGTGTGGGCTGGCCTCGCCTCGCGCGATCTCAGCCTCAGGTTTTCTCCCTGAGGCTCTGCCCCCGCGGCGCGGCGGTGTCAGTGTGGGAGGGAGGGCTGGACCGCGGTCGACAGGAGCCACGGGTGCGGACTGCTGGGCCGCCACCCGGCCGCGCCCTTATTTATTCCTCGCCCGCCCGCTGCTCCGGTCGTCACGTTTTTACCGATTTGGCCTCGCCTCAACTCAAAAATAAATAAATAAATAATACGTACTGATTTGGCCTCGCCCGTCTGCATTTCTATCACACTCGGTCGGCACCGGGGCAGCTGGCCAGGCCAGATTGTTCTTTTTCTACACACGCCGGGGTGGAGTCCAGATCTCCTTTTTCTTAAAGTGGAGGACAAGTCATCTTTGCCTTTTCAGTAAAGGCGATTTCGCTCTTTTTCCTCTTCACTGTGTTGGTCTAATTTTACGTGGATTGTTGTTTGTAGTAGGTTAACTAAATAATGCTAGTTACTTCTAGGACTTCAATGGGTGACAGACGTTCGCGGGGTAGGACGGCATTTGTGAACGGCTTTCATGACGGGTTTTAGTTGTAAGGGGGGAGGGGAGGTTGATAATTTCTTCAGACTAAACTGCAATTGTGTTAAAAGTTGTCTTCGTTTGATGTCGATCGGATGTGCGTAAGGGGTGACTGGGAGTTCCTTTCCGGTGTGCGTTCACCGGTTAGCGTTTCTGCGCTTCTAAGTAGATTGATCGGTGCGTCCTCTCAAGTCAATCCTCCATGCGGAGAATTGTACAGCTCCCTTTTCGCGTTTGCAAAGCAAACCATAAATCGCAGAAAACCACCATGCCTGAAAAGAAATCCGAGCGTAAAAAACATAGAAAAGACACCGGAGGAGGCGGGGATGGGACTAGAGTAACACACGGAAAAAAAAGGGGGATCATGTGTGCATTTCAACGTCTTTCATTACGTCCCCTAAAAATAACCCTGTCATTGAATCTATAAGATCGCACGGTTGCGTCCTGACGGCGACATGCGGCCAGCGAGCGGTGGATGAACATACCGGCATTGCTATACCACGGTCGATCAAGCTGAAACGGTGGGCAACGTTGTGCTGCGAGGCCGAAGTGGATGGGAATATCCAGCCTTGGAGAAAACGTCTGTTTTTTAATGGCTACCCCTAATTTATTTATCTAATACTATAGCCAGTTGCGTGGAAACGTTGCATGGGCACAACTGGAATTCCACACACCGCCGGTCTCCGCCCGCCGCACGCACTCTTCCCTGTACTCCACCACCCCTCCATGTCCATGGTACAGTGCAGTGCGAGCGGCGACGCCAAGTGCCGAGACTGCTCACGTGGCTGGCGACGTCGGTAGTACACGTACGTGCGACGGAGGCTGGCGCCACACGTCCGGTGCGCCGCCGGGGGGCGGGCGACAAGTGTGCGGCCGTCGGGCGAGCGCGGCACAGGTGGTGGAAGCGCGCGGAACCACTGGGAAGCATATGCTGGGGTACGCCTCTGTCTCGGCGTGGAAATCACTGGCGTCTTCACGTGATCCCAAAGCCAGCCAGGGTTTATCAACAAAAAAAAAAGGCAGCCAGGGGGTCGTACTCGGGGGGGTCGATGATACCGAGGCGCGGAGAAAGGACAGATATGATTCCGTCACGCACGCACCGCCACCATCCCGGCCGGGCGGTTCGGTTTGGGCGTTTGGCACCAGCAGTGGCCGTGCACGCACGTACGCACGTACGCGTCGTCCGGGTGCATGCGGGACACGAGGTGCGGCTCCCGTGCCAAGTGTGGGTACGTCCCGTGCGATCGGTCGCAGTAGAGTAGTAGGGCGCGAGACCTCCTGGGGGCGGACGGGCATGTAGTGCTGCACCGCACGCACCGGTGCTCCCGAGATTAATGGAGGGGCGCCGTGGCCGTGACCTCGGTTCCCTGCACATGCATGTACTATGGTGCACTACTACCGTGCGTGCGTGCGTGCGTGTCACGCACGGTTTAGCCGTGTGGTCCTTGTTGGGTCGGAGCACGGGGCGGTGCCAAACTTGTGCGATGGAATGTACCACGGGCGTGTTTCGTGCTGCCGTGTGTTTTGGGCCTGCGATGGTGGACTGTGCCTTGTGCGCCTCTTAGTTGTATTGACAGACACGCGCGCGCGCGCACACAGGCCGCACGGCTCGAGGCCTCCTGTAGGCTGTAGCTGTCAGGACCCCGACTCGATGCCACATAAATTTAGCATTTAACATCTCATATCACTTTGCGGCCTCACGCATGGTATTCCCACGGGTGTCGTCTTACCCTTGCCCGGGACCGGTTGCGCCTTTTGGCACACGTATATGATCGTGTCGCTAGCATCCATATGGTAAAGAGCCCGGGCTGACATGGCTAGTCATAAATCCAAAGTGGCACAGACTTACAGGGACAGGCATCCATGACCCAGCATCGAACGTGTCGGTCATCAGCAAGTGAATCCGGGCTGTAGCACTGGGCTAGCAGGACTCCGGTAAACCGGGCTGTAGCAGGCTAACAGGACTCCAGTATCCACCGCGTGACATTTCCCCGAAGGGACAGACACAGGAACGAAGAAGGACACATGCCGGCCAGCCTAAGTGTTCCGGAGCAGTAGCAAGCTACCAAGGCTCAGTGGAAACACTAAGAGACATTTCCCGGTAAGAGAGGCTACTAAGAATAAACAACTAGATAGTCAGATCCCACACATACCAAGCATTTCAATCATACACACAATATGCTCGATATGTGCAAATACAACAAGGCATCACAACATGACTCTACAACACAAGTACTTTATTTAAGGCTCAGAGAGCCATACATAGCATACACACAAGTACGGGTCACACGACCCAAATTCAAGTCATACAGGCATACAAGCCAACAACGGAAGTAACTTGTCTGAGTACAGACAACTAGTAAAATAAAAGAGGCTTGGGAAAGCCTGGCTATACTACGTGGTCCTTCACAAGCTCAGGGTCACCACCTGGGCCTCAGCTACTCATCGATGTCAACGTCTACGAAGAACCCATCAGAAGGGGTTGCAGCGTCTTCTGAAAAATGTAAATTAAAGCAACATGAGTACAAAGGTACTCAGCAAGACTTACATCAGATCCTACATACATGCACATTATCAAGAAGGGTTGGTGGGGTTATTGCAGCAAGCCAGCTTTGACTCTTGGCTAAGCCATCCTACGATACACCAACTTGAAATGGTTTTGCGCACACGAGTCCACTACTCACCACTTCAATACACCACCGAGGATCCACCTCCGTCATCCTACGGAAGAGCCATCCTCGGCACTCATGCTTATCTTGAGAATTTTAGTAGTATCCATTTACTTGTCTATGAACTGTATAGGCAACCAAGTAGTCCTTTACCGCGGACGCGGCTATTCGAATAGATCATGTTAACCCTGCAGGGGTGTACTTCTTCATACATGTTTCCACCACTTAGCGTCTGCACACGACATGTGCTCGGCAGACTTCAAGCGAAAGCCGACGTGGGTGTAGACCACGACCTAACTAAACACCTAAGTCTCTAGTCCAGGTTTATCGCCTATCCAGGTTCCATCCGCAGGGAGTCCGGCCGAGGTTTCCCATACGGCCCCGAACGATGTGTACAGGGTTCCGTGACACCTAACGGGTGCCCGGTATTCCCGGCCACGTACCTACCGCATCACAGCCCACCCCTACGGTCAGCGCTGTCCACGGCCTCCAGTAGGCTACAAACACCAGAAACTACTTGCAACTCCTGGACAGAGGACTAGGGTGAATAAGAAGTCGAGCGGGGTCATATTTCAGGGCCCAATGCATGGTAGTAGCTGTATCTTAAATCACACATACAGATCTCAGTGCTTAAGGTCGGCTCCAATGAAACAACCCACCATGTACTCCTACATGGCCTTTCATCGATACCTTTACCAAATCGTGTTCACCACATCACTCTCATTACCGGCACGATCATTTCACTCTAGCCCATCTCCCAGATGAGCCAGACCTGACACGACTCTAAACATAGCAGGCATAGCAAGGTAGGAACAACACATACATATGGCTCAAACAACTCCTACACATGCTAGTGGGTTTCATCTAGTTACTGTGGCAATGACAGGTCATGCAGAGGAAATGGGTTCAACTACCGTAGCACACAGCAGTTTGAAACGCGTTCTCTTAATGCAGTAAAAGAGAGCAGGAGCGAGAACATGGGATTGTATCGATATGATCAAAAGGTTGGTTGCTTGCCTGATGGTTCGATGCACTGATATGGTTCTTCGTTGGGGTAGTCACGATACTCCTCAGGGGCAGGACCCGCCGCAGAGAGCACCGATACACAAACATCACCAAACAATATGCAATAATACGATGCATGCATGAAACATGGCAATATGAGTGTGTTGGCTAATGCAACTAAAACTAGATGGGTTTGAACCATTTTGAATCAAGATTCAAGTTTCAAACTCATACATGGCCCTTATAAGTGCTTTATCTAGTTCTGCTCTAAACATCAGGTTAGCTTGCTTAAACATGCATGAAACCAGTACAGATGGATAGATTGGATTTTTCTGATCATTTTTCATATATAAAACTTTGCATTTGGAGTTACAGATGATTTACTATGAATTTTTGAAGTTTGGATCATTTTCTGAAATTTATAAATCATTCTAGATTTATTTTAATTCCAGAAAGGATTACTGCGTCAGCATGATGTCATGCTGACCTCAGCAAGTCAACAGGATGGTCCAGGTCAAACTGACCAGTGGGTCCCGCATGTCAGTAGTTAATTATACTAACTTAATTTAGTTTAAACTGATCTGGGTTAATTAGCAGAGGGGGCTCCACTTGTCATAGACTTAGGGGAGTCAACCTGGACCCACCCTAGTCAAATCAGGGTCAAACACGCCGGTGTCTAGCCGCCGGCGAGGCCGAACGCGGCGGCGAGAGTGGTTTTATGCACTCCGGCGACCAAATGGGCGGCGGAGAGCATCTACAGCTAGCTGGGACCGAGCCGCAGCTCTTGGTAGCGGTGGTCGAGCTCGGGGTGGCCGGAGACGTCGCCGGCGACGACTTTGGCGGTCGACGGAGTCGGGTGAAGACGAGTCCGAGGCTACGGGGCGCGGTGAGGCACGTGGTGTGGTGCGTTGGGCCCCTGGGAACGCGGTGAGTGCGTTAGACAAGGTGGGGTGGCCGGTGGTTAGCCGGAGACACGTCGGCGACGAGCTCCGCGGCAGCGCATGCGGGTGAGCTACGTGTGCTCGCGGTGGTGCACGAGAGCGAGAAAGGGAAGGGGGAGAGGGTAGCCAGGCTCACAACGGTCTTGGGGAAGCAGACGACGCGGTCGGAGATGAGCTGGTGCGGCGGCGACGGCGAAGGGGATCTCCGGCGATGGCGGTTCGGTCGAGGTCAGTGCGGTGGCTTCGGGGCACGTGAGCGCTCGGGGCTCGGCTAGCTCAAAGGAGAGGAGGGTGGCGGAGCTCCTGGACACGGTGGCGCAGTGCGGGGTTGACGGAGAGCGCGACTACGGCGAGGATGCGGCGGCGGTGGCGTCGGCCATGGCACGGGAGAGCGAGGGAGAGGAGCTGGGGGGAAGAGCTGGTGTCTGAGGGGTCGGGGAGAGGGAGAGGGGTTGATCCCCGTCATTAGCTGGACGAGGGGAGCGGTGAGGCGGCGGGCAGCTGCGTGGCACGCATGCTGTGCTCGCCGTCGAGCAGCTGCCTGCCTGCCTGGCCAAGCCAAGCAGCTCGCTGGAGCGGTGGCTGGGCTGGGCCGGCAGGTGGGCCTGCTAGGTGGCGCCAGGTAAGGCTTTCCCTATTTTCCTGTTTTTTTATTTATTCTGTAGGTTTGTGGACTTATTAAAAATACCTAGACAACTCGTAAATTTCCCAAACTGCTCATGGCCACTAGCTGGAATATATCCAGCATGGAACATTTTAGTTTGGAAATATTTGAGCATTCAAAATAACTTATATAATTTAAATGCCCAAACTCAAATACTTATGATTTAATTCAAAGACCTTAGGATGACCTAGAAAACTGTGCATCACTTTTGGCAGAGGTTCTGAACCAAGACAAAAATGATGGACATTTTGGAAGGGCATTTCAGATTCATTGAAAATATTTTTAGTAAACCCTAGTTGGTTTCAGAGGGGGCTGGGGGTTCTGTCATCCCCATTTCAAGTTTCTGTTGAGAAAAATAGACATGATGCAACACTCTAATGCATGAACTAGCTAGGGTGTGACAACTCACCCCCACTCAAAAGAATCTCGTCCCGAGATTTAGGTTCCTCCGGAAAGAAGGCGGGGTACTCAAGTCGAAGACGATCCTCCCTTTCCCAAGTTGATTCCTTCTCAGAATGGTGCGACCATTGAATCTTGAGAAACTTGATATTATGACGTCGAGTGGTACGCTCGGCTTGATCGAGGATACGAACGGGGTACTCTTGATACGTGAGGTTATCTTGAAGATCAAGCGTTTCGTGGTCCACTCCACGGATAGGATCCGAGAAGCAACGCCTGAGTTGAGAAACGTGGAAGACGTCATGGACTCTAGAGAGATGCAGAGGTAGTTCCAATTGGTAGGCAACTTCTCCTCGTTTAGCGAGAATGTGAAAGGGTCCAATGTAGCGAGGAGCCAATTTGCCTTTGATACCGAAACGATGGGTTCCCTTCAGAGGAGTAACCCGAAGGTAAGCCTTCTCGTCAACTTCAAAAGTCATATCCTTATGTTTTCGGTCGTATTGACTCTTTTGACGAGATTGGGCCGTTTTCAACTTTTCACGAACAATGCGAACTTGCTCTTCTGCTTCCTAGATCATGTCCGGGCCAAAGAATTGTCTTTCCCCGGTTTCTGACCAGTTAAGAGGCGTTCGACGCCTTCGTCCATAGAGAACTTCAAAAGGGGCTTTACCCAAGCTAGATTGATAGCTGTTGTTATAAGCAAATTCGGCAAATGGAAGGCATTTCTCCCAATCCATTCCGAAGGAGATAACAGAAGCTCGAAGCATGTCTTCTAGAATCTGGTTGACACGTTCTACTTGACCACTTGATTGAGGGTGAAAAGCAGTGCTAAAGGAAAGGCGGGTTCCCATAGCATTTTGGAAACTTTCCCAAAATCGAGAGGTGAAGAGACTTCCTCGATCCGAGTTAATTTCCAGTGGAACACCATGGAGAGACACTATTCGGGAGATGTACAAGTCTGCTAATTGACTAGCGGTTATACTCTCGCGAACAAGTAAGAAATGGGCTACTTTGGAAAGACGGTCGACAACGACGAAGATAGCGTTATTTCCTCTCTTGATCCTGGGAAAACCGGTAATGAAATCCATACCAATTTTGTCCCATTTCCATTCAGGAATAGCTAAGGGTTGAAGGGTGCCAGCAGGCCGTTGATGCTCTGCTTTTACACGACGACAGACGTCGCAGCTAGCAACAAACTGAGCAATGTCTCTCTTCATCCTAGTCCACCAGAACCTCTGGCGTAGGTCCTGATACATCTTAGTACTACCGGGATGAATGGTGAGAGGAGATTCATGAGCCTCCTTAAGGATCAACTGCCGTAGATGCTGGTTCTTGGGAACCACTAAACGGTTCTCAAAGTACACAACACCATGATCATTTGTGGAGAAACACCTAGCACCTCCGCTAGCAATGTTCTCCTTGATCCTAGATATTCCTTTATCTCGCTTTTGGGCAGCGATAATTTGATCCGTAAGAGTAGGTTTCGCCACCAAGGTGGAGAGAAAGCCTTGAGGAACAATGTGAAGGTTAAGCTTCCGAAATTCCTCATGGAGAAGCGGTTGACTTTGTTGTAACATCAGATTGTTACAATAAGATTTACAACTTAGTGCATCAGCCATGACGTTGGCTTTCCCTGGGGTGTAAGTTATCCCTAAGTCAAAATCCGTAATCAACTCAACCCAACGTCTTTGCCTGAGATTCAAATCCGGTTGGGTGAAGATGTACTTCAGACTTTGGTGATCGGTGAAGATTTCGCAACGATTACCGAGGAGGTAATGTCGCCAGGTTTTAAGTGCATAGACTACAGCTGCAAGCTCTAGATCATGAGTAGGATAATTCTCCTCATGTGGGTGCAATTGCCGTGAAGCGTAAGCAATTACGTGACGATCTTGCATGAGAATGCAACCTAGTCCTTGTCGTGAGGCGTCGCAATAAATAACAAAGTCCTTAGAGAAATCTGGTGGTACCAATACGGGAGCAGATGTCAGGCGTCTTTTCAGTTCCTGAAAGTTGTGCTCACATTGTGGAGTCCACTCGAACTTTTTATCTTTCTTGAGGAGTTCAGTTAGAGGTTTGGCAACTTTGGAGAAGTTCTCGACAAAGCGGCGACAATAGCTCGCTAAGCCAAGGAAACTCCGAACTTGCTTGACCGATTCAGGTGGAGTCCAATTAAGGACGGCTTGAACTCGCTCGGGATTAACAGCAATACCTTTACCATAAATTACATGCCCTAGATAGGTCACTTCTGGCAACCAAAATTCGCATTTGGAGAACTTGGCATAAAGACGATGCTCTCGAAGTTTCATCAACACTAGCCTTAGATGTCCAGCATGTTCTTCCTTGTTCTTGGAGTAGATGAGTATATCATCGAGGTAAACCACGACGAATTTATCCAAATACTCCATGAAGATTGAGTTTATTAAGCGAGAGAAAGTGGCTGGAGCGTTGGTTAAACCGAAGGACATGACGGTGTACTCATATTGGCCATAACGAGTAACAAAGGCCGTTTTAGGAATGTCCCCGTTTCGGATTTTGATTTGATGGTAGCCCAACCTCAAATCCATTTTAGAGAAGACTGAGGATCCAGCGAGCTGATCATACAGGTCGTTGATCCTGGGGAGCAGATACTTGTTCTTGATTGTGACCAAGTTGACGGGTCGATAATCTACAACCATCCGGTCCGTACCATCCTTCTTCTTGACGAAGAGGACGGGGCAAGCCCATGGAGACGAACTAGGACAGATGAAACCCTTTTTCAAGGACTCATCGAGTTGTTTCTTAAGTTCGGCTAGTTCAAAAGGTGCCATTTTATAGGGTCTTCTAGAAATTGGGACAGTTCCTGGAATGAGATCTATCACGAACTCAACATCTCTGTCAGGTGGAACACCTGGCAATTCCTCTGGGAAGACATCCGGGAAGTCACGGACTACCGGAACGTCTTCGAGGTCTGGCAACAGACTGGTGTTAAGAGAATATAGCTGTCGCTTAGCTACTTGGGTCAAGACATTGACCATCTTTCCCGAAGGGTGTGTGAGTTGAACAGTCCTAGAGAAACAATCAATTTTGGCATGATGGGCTGACATCCAGTCCATGCCCAAGATGATATTAATATCCGAAGATTTGAGGGCTATCAAAGATGCGAGAAAAACAAGTCTGTCGACTTGAATTTCATTTCCATGGCTTACTCTAGAGGTTTGCCATCTAGAACCAGGAGTAGAAATTTCCATAGTGGACGGCATGTCACAGAATGCGGTGTTATGCAAACGAGCATAATTTTCGGATATGAAAGAATGAGATGCTCCAGTATCGAAAAGAACAGATGCCGGATGGCAATTAACAAGGAGCGTACCAAGAACGACGTTGGGATCCTCTTGAGCTTCTTCAGCAGAGATACAGTTGACATGGCCACGTGCAGCGGTGGCCGGCTTGGCGTAGAACACTTTTCCTGTCGGCTTGCCACGGCCAACAGCCTTTCCAGATTGGTTGGGGTTGGTCTGGGGACACTCGCGCAGATAGTGGCCCGATTCCCCACATTTAAAGCAAGTCACAGAGCTGGTACGTGGAGGAGCATTGTTGGTTGGGCCACCATAGGGCTTGGCTGGTGCAAACTGTTGAGCGGGGCGAGGCGCCTGAAAGGATGGCCTCGGTGTGAACCTGGGTGGCAGGGCAGTGTTAGGCACCCACACACGGCGCTTCTGAGGACCAGCACCGGATGAGGAACCCATGTCACGACCATGCTTGCGTGTTGCTTCATAATCGGTCTGACCAGACTCAGCACTGATGGCTTTGTTAACAAGCTTCTGAAAAGATGTGCACTCATGCAGACGGAGGTCGCGGCGAAGCTCAGGGCTAAGTCCCTTGCGGAACCATGCTTGCTTCTTTGCATCAGTAGAGACTTCCTCAGTTGCATACCATGCTAGGTTACCGAACTCCCTGCTGTAAGCATCCACAGAGAGTCGACCTTGAGTGAAACTGCAGAACTCCTCAGGTTTACGGTCCATGAGACCCTCCGGAATGTGATGTTCATGGAAAGCCTCGCTAAATTCAGCCCAAGTAGTGACATGGCCCGCTGGGCGCATAGCTCCATAGTTCTCCCACCATAGACTGGCGGGGCCTTCAAGATGATATGCAGCAAAGATGACCTTATCAGCCTCAGCTACTAGTGCGGAACACAGTTTGTGAGTAATACTGCGAAGCCAGTCATCGGCGTCGAGGGGCTCGACGGAGTGGTGGAAGGTGGGTGGATGTAACTTGATGAAATCACTGAGTGACATCAAGTTATTCCTCTGATGGTGTGCTGTGTTTTGCTCGATGCGCTCCAACAAACGGTTAGTCTCCTGCTTGTTTCTCTCGGCTTCCAGCATAACTTCGGCCAGAGAGGGAGGGTGAGGCAGGTTTGTTCCCCCAACTCTGCTGCCTTCGGCCTGCTCTGGGGGAGCAGGGTTGGTGCGGGTGTTAACCATCCTAGGAAAACAAAGCAATGGTTTAGTCCAAGATGATAGGATTCTGACATAGAAATGTAGAATGTAATGGATAACTTGGAATGTAAGATGAGCATCCGTGTGACATTGTAGATACAGAAACTGCTTCTTTTATTCCATCATCATACACACCATACAAGGTTTAGTACAGAACCAAACAAAATACTGCTACGGTGAAAAAAGGATTACATCTCATCGGAGGCATTCCGAGCTCCTATACATTATTTTTCTACACCTCCGGAAGGCGGTACAAGCTAAGTCACATCCCACGAGTCACGCAGGACGGTGGATGAAACAGCTAGTACGATACTAGTGATACTACTACTAACTCAGACAGCTCCGTAGTAGTCTTCATAGAAGTCACCTCCATAGCCTGGAAGCTCAACGTGATCATCCGGAAACAGTCGGTCCCGCGGAGCTTGTGGACCATAGGGGCTAGGATGAGGTCTTGGACCAATAAACGGTGGCCTGCGGGGACCACGAGGTGGGGTGATGCCTCCTACATCACGCCAATCCATCACGTCTGGCAGAGCAGATCTCACAGGATAGAGATCTCGCATATCCATATATCCAGCTTGCACAGCCGGTGCAAACCGAGTCAAAGTGGCCCAATGATCAGCACGGGTATTGAAAAGCTCTAGCCTCAAGGCCCGATTTTCATGGTCCTTGTCTTCAAGCAACTGTGCAGTGGTGCGGGTCCGTGAATCCTCCTGAGTGGAGTCAGCATAGATAGCTTGGAGATACCCTTGTGCTCCCGGAAGTGATGATGGCATATACCGGAAGTCAGAGTCCCGAAATAGGCCAGTCCTGACTCGCATGATGGTCATCATATAGTAGGCAGCATCCTGCACAGCCATCTCAATAGTAACCCCGAGTCCATAGGAGCAGTGGAGGGGCTCGGTAGATCCAGGATAAGATGGAAATATCCTGAGAGTGCAAAAATATTGACTTTGATTAAAGTCTCGGAATTGCTCTTCGACTGTGTACTCAGGATACCAACGGTATCCAGCCTCAGTCATTACCCTGACCAACATGGCAGTATGGCCGGGTACATCTAGACATCGAGTCAAACGAACCACTTGATTCTGAGGACGGGTCGCCATCTGGAACATGATAAACACAAGACATTAAGATTCCTAGCAGAAATTGGACAGCATAACGGCTGTAAATGCTCAAAAGGATTTTGAGGCATTTGACAAAGAATTGCATAGACACTCAACAACATCATATCAAAGTTCTGGGTCCATCTTAGCAACATAATGGGGTAGTAGAACTGAACTAGGCTTGTATCCATCAAACATATAAGGTACTACTGATTAGTAACACGTGAACCTGATAGAAAGAAGAGATCCTAATCCCTTAACCCCCGGTGGAAGAATAGACTGACTCAGATCAGAATGTCATGAGATAGAGGAGTAAAAAGAGCCTTACGTTCCATCCCACAATCAATTCCCCTACATATAACTAAAGAATTTCTAGACTCAACATCGACTAGTTTGGCTTGGAGAACCTACAGGCAGTTCGGCTCTGATGCCAACGCTGTCAGGACCCCGACTCGATGCCACATCGATCTAGCATGTAACACCTCATATCACTTTGCGGCCTCACGCATGGTATTCCCACGGGTGTCGTCTTACCCTTGCCCGGGACCGGTTGCGCCTTTTGGCACACGTATATGATCGTGTCGCTAGCATCCATATGGTAAAGAGCCCGGGCTGACATGGCTAGTCATAAATCCAAAGTGGCACAGACTTACAGGGACAGGCATCCATGACCCAGCATCGAACGTGTCGGTCATCAGCAAGTGAATCCGGGCTGTAGCACTGGGCTAGCAGGACTCCGGTAAACCGGGCTGTAGCAGGCTAACAGGACTCCAGTATCCACCGCGTGACATTTCCCCGAAGGGACAGACACAGGAAAGAAGAAGGACACATGCCGGCCAGCCTAAGTGTTCCGGAGCAGTAGCAAGCTACCAAGGCTCAGTGGAAACACTAGGAGACATTTCCCGGTAAGAGAGGCTACTAAGAATAAACAACTAGATAGTCAGATCCCACACATACCAAGCATTTCAATCATACACACAATATGCTCGATATGTGCAAATACAACAAGGCATCACAACATGACTCTACAACACAAGTACTTTATTTAAGGCTCAGAGAGCCATACATAGCATACACACAAGTACAGGTCACACGACCCAAATTCAAGTCATACAGACATACAAGCCAACAGCGGAAGTAACTTGTCTGAGTACAGACAACTAGTAAAATAAAAGAGGCTTGGGAAAGCCTGGCTATACTACGTGGTCCTTCACAAGCTCAGCGTCACCACCTGGGCCTCGGTCTACTCATCGATGTCAACGTCTATGAAGAACCCATCAGAAGGGGTTGCAGCATCTTCTGAAAAATGTAAATTAAAGCAACATGAGTACAAAGGTACTCAGCAAGACTTACATCAGATCCTACATACATGCACATTATCAAGAAGGGTTGGTGGGGTTATTGCAGCAAGCCAGCTTTGACTCTTGGCTAAGCTATCCTACGATACACCAACTTGAAATAGTTTTGCGCACACGAATCCACTACTCACCACTTAAATACACCACCGAGGATCCACCTCCGTCTTCCTACGAAAGAGCCATCCTCGGCACTCACGCTTATCTTGAGAATTTTAGTGGTATCCATTTACTTGTCTATGAACTGTATAGGCAACCAAGTAGTCCTTTACCGCGGACGCGGCTATTCGAATAGATCATGTTAACCCTGCAGGGGTGTACTTCTTCATACATGTTTCCACCACTTAGCGTCTGCACACGACATGTGCTCGGCAGACTTCAAGTGAAAGCCGACGTGGGTGTAGACCACGACCTACCTAAACACCTAAGTCTCTAGTCCAGGTTTATCGCCTATCCAGGTTCCATCTGCAGGGAGTCCGGCCGAGGTTTCCCATACGGCCCCGAACGATGTGTACAGGGTTCCGTGACACCTAACGGGTGCCCGGTATTCCCGGCCACGTACCTACCGCATCACAGCCCACCCCTACGGTCAGCGCTGTCCACGGCCTCCAGTAGGCTACAAACACCAGAAACTACTTGCAACTCCTGGACAGAGGACTAGGGTGAATAAGAAGTCGAGCGGGGTCATATTTCAGGGCCCAATGCATGGTAGTAGCTGTATCTTAAATCACACATACAGATCTCAGTGCTTAAGGTCGGCTCCAATGAAACAACCCACCATGTACTCCTACATGGCCTTTCATCGATACCTTTACCAAATCGTGTTCACCACATCACTCTCATTACCGGCACGATCATTTCACTCTAGCCCATCTCCCAGATGAGCCAGACCTGACACGACTCTAAACATAGCAGGCATAGCAAGGTAGGAACAACACATACATATGGCTCAAACAACTCCTACACATGCTAGTGGGTTTCATCTAGTTACTGTGGCAATGACAGGTCATGCAGAGGAAATGGGTTCAACTACCGTAGCACACAACAGTTTGAAACGCGTTGTCTTAATGCAATAAAAGAGAGCAGGAGCGAGAACATGGGATTGTATCGATATGATCAAAAGGTTGGTTGCTTGCCTGATGGTTCGATGCACTGATATGGTTCTTCGTTGGGGTAGTCACGATACTCCTCAGGGGCAGGACCCGCCGCAGAGAGCACCGATACACAAACATCACCAAACAATATGCAACAATATGATGCATGCATGAAACATGGCAATATGAGTGTGTTGGCTAATGCAACTAAAACCAGATGGGTTTGAACCATTTTGAATAAAGATTCAAGTTTCAAACTCATACATGGCCCTTATAAGTCCTTTATCTAGTTCTGCTCTAAACATCAGGTTAGCTTGCTTAAACATGCATGAAACCAGTACAGATGGATAGATTGGATTTTTCTGATCATTTTTCATATATAAAACTTTGCATTTGGAGTTACAGATGATTTACTATGAATTTTTGAAGTTTGGATCATTTTCTGAAATTTATAAATCATTCTAGATTTATTTTAATTCCAGAAAGGATTACTGCGTCAGCATGATGTCATGTTGACCTCAGCAAGTCAACAGGACGGTCTAGGTCAAACTAACCAGTGGGTCCCGCATGTCAGTAGTTAATTATACTAACTTAATTTAGTTTAAACTGATCTGGGTTAATTAGCAGAGGGGGACCCACTTGTCATAGACTCAGGGGAGTCAACCTGGACCCACCCTAGTCAAATCAGGGTCAAACACGCTGGCGTCTAGCCGCCGGCGAGGCCGAACGCGGCGGCGAGAGTGGTTTTGTGCACTCCGGCGACCAAATGGGCGGCGGAGAGCATCTACAGCTAGCTGGGACCGAGCCGCAGCTCTTGGTGGCGGTGGTCGAGCTCGGGGTGGCCGGAGACGTCGCCGGCGACGACTTTGGCGGTCGCCGGAGTCGGGTGAAGACGAGTCCGAGGCTACGGGGCACGGTGAGGCACGTGGTGAGGTGCGTTGGGCCCCTGGGAATGCGGTGAGTGCGTTAGACAAGGTGGGGTGGCCGGTGGTTAGCCGGAGACACGTCGGCGACGAGCTCCGCGGTGGCGCGTGCGGGTGAGCTACGTGTGCTCGCGGTGGTGCACGAGAGTGAGAAAGGGAAGGGGGAGAGGGTAGCCAGGCTCACAGCGGTCTTGGGGAAGCAAACGAAGCGGTCGGAGATGAGCTGGTGCGGCGGCGACGACGAAGGGGATCTCCGGCGATGGCGGTTCGGTCGAGGTCAATGCGGTGGCTTCGGGGCACGTGAGCGCTCGGGGCTCGGCTAGCTCGAAGGAGAGGAGGGTGGCGGAGCTCCTGGACACGGTGGCGCAGCGCGGGGTTGACGGAGAGCGCGACTACGGCGAGGATGCGGCGGCGGTGGCGTCGACCATGGCGCGGGAGAGCGAGGGAGAGGAGCTGGGGGGAAGAGCTGGTGTCTGAGGGGTCGGGGAGAGGGAGAGGGGTTGATCCCCGTCATCAGCTGGACGAGGGGAGCGGCGAGGCGGCGGGCAGCTGCGTGGCAGGCATGTTGTGCTCGCCGTCGAGCAGCTGCCTGCCTGCCTGGCCAAGCCAAGCAGCTCGCTGGAGCGGTGGCTGGGTTGGGCCGGCAGGTGGGCCTGCTAGGTGGCGCCAGGTAAGGCTTTCCCTATTTTCTTGTTTTTTTATTTATTCTGTAGGTTTGTGGACTTATTAAAAATACCTAGACAACTCCTAAATTTCCCAAACTGCTCATGGCCACTAGCTGGAATATATCCAGCATGGAACATTTTAGTTTGGAAATATTTGAGCATTTAAAATAGTTTATATAATTTAAATGCCCAAACTCGAATACTTATGATTTAATTCAAAGACCTTAGGATGACCTAAAAAACTGTGCATCACTTTTGGCAGAGGTTCTGAACCAAGACAAAAATGATGGACAT
This sequence comes from Triticum dicoccoides, assembly GCF_002162155.2. Lineage (NCBI taxonomy): Eukaryota > Viridiplantae > Streptophyta > Magnoliopsida > Poales > Poaceae > Triticum > Triticum dicoccoides. Next base: position 730,931,628 of record NC_041385.1, read on the forward strand.
TTTGGAAGGGCATTTCAGGTTCATTGAAAATATTTTTAGTAAACCCTAGTTGGTTTCAGAGGGGGCTGGGGGTTCTGTCATCCCCATTTCAAGTTTCTGTTGAGAAAAATAGACATGATGCAACACTCTAATGCATGAACTAGCTAGGGTGTGACAGTAGCCCTCTGTGCGGACGGGTACCGCGCGACTTGGATCCCTTCACGCATGGTGCAGTACCGCGTGTCCTGTGTGTGTGTGTGTGTGTCACGGTCTTTTAGTCGTGCAGGTACGTTTTTGTTGTTGCGGAAAAGTCGTGAGTACTACTTGGTGGGTTGGAGCACGGGAATGCACTCGGCGCGTGTTTTGTGCTGCATTTGCGTTTGAGCTATTGAGGCCGGGCGTGTGATATTGTCCTGTCATTTTTTTTCTTTGGGTTTTTTGCGGGTGGCGACACAGTCCTATCAACGTTGCAGCAGGAGTACGAAAGTTCGAAACGAGGACTGCCTCTGATTAGGTGACGGGGTCAGGATGCTCGTGTTATCAATTGCATCGTGTGGCCAAGGATGCACTCCTACGGGTGTGCACGTACGTCGTCTGGTGGTGCGGTGCACGGTAGATCAGATTTTTTTAGGCAAACTCATGATAGCTTTATTAGACCGTCAATGTTTAGACGGACGAACAAAAGCTCGCCGGGTAGCCTAACCAAGCATGACGGCTGGTCCCCAACGTTAAGGCATGCTTCGCGGGGTTGTGAGCCTTCAAATTCGACGTCCGGAATTCATGACTAAAGTTACAATAAGTAAATGATTTAGCTCTGTAGCGACCAGACCTCAAACAATCTGATCTCTGTGCATCAGTGTCATCCTTGGATCCATAATGCTGACACGCACAGTACTCGAGAATTTATAACAGAGTAGCAATCACACACTTATTACATCGAATTCTTAAAAGTGAACTTATTACAATAATATGCCTTAAGGCCATCTAAAAACGATAACAGCGGAAGGCTTGGAAGATAAAGTGAGTCCATCAACTCCAACGGCATAGCTGAGTGAACGACAACGACCTATGACACCTTACTCGTCGTCTGAAAATGTAACACATAGAGTAATGAACAGAATATGCTGGCAATGTAACACATAGAGTAATGAACGGAATAAAGGCTATCACTACATGCAATATATGGCTGGTGGAAAGCTCTATGGTTATAGTTTTGCATAAAGTCATCTTTTTCCTACAACAAAGGAATGAATTTATTTAACTATCATGGTGGTTGTTAAACATTGAGAAGGTTCCTCCAACTCAATCCCAATAAATCATCATCATTAACCAATCAAATTACTTTACTTTAGAGTGATGAGATCAACATGATAATCCAAGAACCAGATACTCAAGATGTCCATAACCGGGGACACGGCTAACCATGGTTAGTTTGTACACTCTGCAGAGGTTTGCACACTTTTTCCCACAAGACTCGATCTCCTCCGTTGGATTTCTCGCACTACATGGTGTTTGAGAAACGGATAACCGAGACACAGTCTTTCAGAAATATTAACTCTTTACTCTGGGTGGACAGTTACACCTACTTTCCTCTACATCTGCTAGCCCACCACTGAAAGAGGTCATGCAACATACTCAACTATGCTAGAGCCCATAATATCTTGTGGCTGCACACAGAAGTTTCTAGCATGAATAATCTTATGATCCCTTTGAGCCTGGGTGGCGGACCTTAGGATGATCACACAGAATCCCGGGATATCCTAGGACAACACTGGATTCTCCAGGTGCCCACAAACAATCCACCCAGATGTGATTTTAAGTAGCCACCTTAAGTTAACCATTAATTAACAAAACTCACATCTGTCATGGATACACTCACCCAATCCACGTCTACGAGCATAGAATAGCAATATAAGCATAACGTAGAAGTAACTTCCAAAGGTTTGATAATAAACAGGGCAATAGGTTCTACCTCATCAACTACTTCCCAATACCCACATGTTATTCAGAACCTAATCATGTAATGTTTGAGGGTTGATACTAATGCATAAAAACATGGGTAATAAGTGATATTTGCCTTGCTGATGATCCCCAAAACCTAGAGACTCGTAGTAGCACGCTTCATACTTCGGGAATTCTATCGTAAACAAACAATAACATACATAAGCTCTCAACTAAATGCATAGATAAAACTCAAATAAGAAGGTCTAACCAGAAAGTTCAACTGAAGAACTCCGGTTTGCAACAAGAATCAAATCAAACGGAGAAACGAAACTCAAACTACGAAAGAAACAAGATCCGATTACTAATCTGGACTAAAGTAAAATTTTACTCCCAAGTACATGAAGAAATTCGCGCTCAACCCTCCATGCTCAAGACCTCCATTCAGACCTGGCCAACTGGCAGATCCCACCAGCCTCAAGCGCGGTGAGGACTATGCTGCTGAATGGGCTAGGCGCCAGGCCAAACTAGCCAAACAAGCAAAAGAAGCAGTGAGGAAATTCAATGAAGATTCTGCTGCTGCTAATGCTGCTGAGGCCTCTGGTAGTAAGCCCAGGAAGACTATGCCAAAGAAGCATGCCCACAAGTTCAGTGCTTCTCCTTCAATGCCCTCACGGCCAAGCTCCTCAGCAATGCCCTCACGACAGCATCTTCAAAGCCCTCAGGGTCAATTCCTCAGTCTGCTCCTCCTCCTCCAAAGTCCTCAGCTCCTCCGACAAAGTCCTCAGCTGCTCTGACAAAATCTTTGGCACCTATGCATCTTGCCACGTGCCAAAGGACTCAAGGCATCTCTATTGCCTCAGGAGCATTGCTAGCTCCACTGCTGCACCAAGTTCCTCAGCCGGTCCATCCCTGCTGAAGAAAAAGGCCACTGCTGGACGAGGCCTTCGCCCAAGTCCTCACAAGAAGCAGGTTGCCTTCCAGATCCCCTCTGATGACGATGAGGCTCATGATGAAGAACTTGCTGAAATCATCAGGGACAGGCAAGCCAAGGCTGTTAGAGCCAAAGGCAGTAATGTGCCACTACTTCTGGATCCCAAGTTAATCCTTGACTTCATTGACTTATGGCACAAGGACCCCACTACACCATTGCCGGAGATAAATCTCACTCTTGGTCAAAGTCATGTTCTGACTCACTTCATTGAGGAAGAGAAGTGGAAGTATCAAGAAGGACGAAGGCTGAAGAAAGCGCAATATAAGAAACAACGCTTCCTCAAGGACAATGTCCTCACGCTCACTCCAGAACATTTCATTGTTGTCCAAGTTGAAATCAAGAAATTGAGTGATGATTTCGATCGGTACCATGCTGATTGGAAGAGCGCAAAAGTTCAGTTCGTCAATTTTACGAAGACTTTCTCTTCAACTGCCTCTGCTCCGGTGCATGTTGAAATTACTCAAGCTGAAGCATCTGCCCAGCCCACTGAAGAACATGCCAGCACCGCTGATGTCAGTATGGTTGCTGAAGAAAGTGAGAGTACCAGGGCTGATGACTCCATTCCAGCTGATGAAGTCATGTACCTAGGGTAGGGTTACTGGCCTATCCAAAGTACCCTCCCCAAGGACATCCCTTAGAAGAAGCCGTCTTTTAGTCGACCAAGAGGGACTCCACTCGACCGGCTATAAGACACTCGACCGGCTAGAAGACACTCGACCATGAAGACTCGCTCGACCACTAGGAGTTCAGGATCTACTCTGTATCCAAACGGTCTGTAATTAAGTAGTCTTAATGGTCATGATGACACTTTATGTAGGGCGTTACCAGTAACGCCCGGCCTTAATGTACTTTAAACCCTCTGCTACATGGGTTGGCTGGGGTCCTGGCGTCCTCTATATAAGCCACCCCCCTCCACTGGTAGAAGGGTTCGCACCCCTGTAATTCATATACACATAAACCAGTCGACCGCCTCCGGGCTCCGAGACGTAGGGCTATTACTTCCTCCGAGAAGGGCCTGAACTCGTAAAACGCTCGTGCGTACAACTACTCCATAGCTAGGATCTTGCCTCTCCATACCTACCCCCCATTCTACTGTCAGACTTAGAACACGATAGTTGGCGCCCACCGTGGGGCAGGTGTCTTAGCGACTTGTTGGAGAAGTTGCAATCTTTTCGATTCCCATCATCATGGTTTCAGGTGGAGTTTTGGTTGAGGGCCGTGAGATCCGTCTTGGCACGCTCACATTCATAGCCGGCGACTCTACCTGGCTGCAGGAGGCCCCGCTCGACGTGGATGCGCTCCCGATCCGTGGAGCTACGCATTTTCGTGCGTGCGTCCGCGGCGTCCTTCTGCGGCAACCGTCGACTCAGTATCGGCCGGTTTTCGTGTCATCCTCCCTCCCAGCTTCCCGCCGGCGTAAGCGCTCCGGTCGGTCGAGGCTTCAGCGGTGGGTGAGGCACGCAGTGGCTCACCAGTCGACCACTGCCCAAGTCGCGGCAATCGAGCCCGACGAATCTCTCTACGACCTGTTCGACTGGCTCCACAGAGACTGCATCCGAATGCGACAGCAGTGATCCGGCGGCGGAGGTCCTGATGGTCAATGGACCCCACGTTCCCCTCGGTTTTCCTGGCACCGAGGGAGGCAACGGCGGAGGCAACCCATCGCACGACCATGAGGAGTACCGCCCCGAGCCCCTCGACTCACAGCAGAGGGAAGAGCTTCGCCGCCGGAACATGGATGCGCTTCATACTCTGATCGTTGGAGAAACCTCTGAGGCTCGTGCCTTAGAGGACGCACGCTTGGCCAACCTGGCTGAGCGCACTCGACTGGAGAACCTTCAGTGGGCACTTGACGAGCGCGCGCAACAACGGATTCCAGACTCCAGTCGACGCCAACTCTTTAAACCTCCGACTCAGGTATACCGCACTCCAATCCAGAATTTAGCAGCTGCAACACGTATAGCAGAGTCGATTCAGCCTTCCCAGTCAGAGGCTGGCAGAGGCTTGATGCAGATCAGGGATTTGCTCCAGGCAGCTGGAGATCAGAATTCAGCTGTGTCGCAGTCGCGGAACAGGATCCATAGCAGGTCCGTGGCGGCGAATACAGTCGAGTCGGCTCATAGCCCTAGATCGCCCCAAGGCGTGAAGGGCGTGGTGACCGACACGATCAGTACAGGAACTATGAGCAGGATGATCGCCGAGTCGATCGCAACGATCAACGTCGAGTGCCCACTCCTTCCCGGAGGGGTGGATCATATGTGCCTCGGCAGCAAGATGACAGACGCCAGTACAGTGGCGGACGAAGAATTCCAGTCGACCCTAGAGAACCAGGCTTTGACGCGAGATCCATCATCGTTTAGGGTCTGGTCGACCGGAACAGAGCGCACAGAGAGGGTAATGACAGAGACATACCCACCAGCAGCCGAGTACACGTCTCCGGACCAGAGTGCTTCAGCAGAGCCATCAGAGCCGCGGTGATTCCTCCCAACTTCAGGTTGGCGACTAGAGTCAGCAAGTTCAACGGTGAGTCCAAGCCCAACACTTGGCTTGAGGACTACCGAGTGGCTATTCAGATCGGCGGTGGAAATGACGAGGTGGCCATGAAGCATCTGCCTCTCATGTTGGAAGGGTCAGCCAGGGCATGGTTGAATCAGTTGATGCCCAGCAACATCTACCCGTAGGAGGACCTCTCCTGAGTGTTTGTCAGGACATTCGAAGGAACGTGCAAGCGGCCAGCAGGATTAACAAAGCTGCAATCTTGTGTACAGAAGTCGAATGAGACTCTGAGGGATTACATCCAGAGATGGATCACACTGCATCATACAGTGGAAAATGTGTCCGATCACCAAGCAGTCTGCGCCTTCAAAGAGGGCGTCAAGAACAAAGAGCTAAGCCTGAAATTCGGTCAAACCGGAGACATGTCTCTGAGTCGAATGATGGAAATAGCCACCAAATATGCCAATGGTGAGGAAGAGGATCGGCTCCGGAGCGGTAAACACAAGTCAGTCGCCCAGGACACCGGAGGTGGAAATTCCAGTCGGAAGCAAAAGCGTAAAGCTGAGCCAGCCGCACCTAGAGAAGCCTTGGCCCTGCTCCAAGGAAAATTCAAAGAGAAACCCAAGGGGCCTTGGAACCCCAAGAAGGTAAAAGATAAGGAAGGAAATGACGTGTTGGATTTGCCATGTCACATTCACACCAAGAAAGACGAAGAGGGTAATTTCATCTAGCCGAAGCATACCACTCGGCAATGTCGACTCCTGATACAGCAGTTCCAAGGGAAGCAGTCCAAAGACAAAGAAAAAGAGTCGGACAAAGTTGAGGACAAGGAGGATAGTGACGGAGAATATCCGCAGGTCAATTCCACCTTGATGATTTTTGCCGATGTTGAAAGCAAAAACCGACTGAAAGTTATAAACCGAGAGGTGAACATGGCTGCTCCGTCAACACCCAATTACCTGAAGTGGTCTCAGACCGCCATTACGTTCGACCAATCTGATCACCCCACGCACATAGCCACCCCTGGGAGGCAAGCGTTGGTAGTCGATCCGGTCGTAGAGGGCACTCGACTGACCAAAGTGTTAATGGATGGCGGCAGCAGTTTGAATATACTGTATGCTGAGACGCTGAAAGGGTTGGGCATTCCGATGTCCAGGCTGAGCACAAGCAACATGAGTTTTTATGGAGTCATCCATGGCAAGAAGGCCGCATCACTCGACCAGATTGCTCTTGATGTAGTTTTCGGTGATTCAAAGAATTTCCGCAAAGAGAAGTTGACATTTGAGGTTGTGGACTTCCAGAGTGCCTGTCATGCAATTTTGGGCAGACCAGCGTATGCACGATTTATGGCTCGACCTTGTTACGTGTACCTCAAGCTAAAAATGCCAGGCCCTAAAGGCGTGATCACTGTCACTGGTAACCGCAAGAAGGCAGAAGAGTGCTTCCAGAAGGGCTCAAAGATTGCCGATGCTCAGATGGTGGCACAAGAGTGGCAGGAATACCAAAGGAACGCAGACCCAAGTGATTTGTTGCGAGCCAGGAAGCCTGCCACGGAATCAGCGTTTTAGTCGTCCGGTGAGACAAAGCCCGTTCACATCCACCCGACCGACCCAAATGCTGCTCCGACTCATATCTCCACAACACTCGACCCCAAATAGGAAGAAGCGCTCATCCAGTTCCTCTGTGAGAACTAGGACATCTTCGCATGGAAACCTTCTGACATGCCGGGTGTACCCAGGGGACTGGCTGAGCATCGTCTACGAGTCGACTCGAAGGCAAAACCTGTGAAGGAACATCTGCAACGGTCCACCGTCCAGAAAAGAAAGGCCATTGGCGAAGAAGTGGCTCGGCTCCTAGCAGCAGAGTTTATCCGAGAGATTTACCACTCCGAGTGGCTCGCCAATGTCGTCATGGTCCCCAAAAAGGACAATTCTCTTCGCATGTGCATCGATTTCAAGCATATCAATCGGGCCTGCCCGAAAGATCATTTTCCTCTTCCCCGCATCGACCAAATAGTCGACTCAACTGCAGGATGTGAGCGACTTTCTTTCTTGGACGCTTATTCCGGGTACCATCAGATCCGTCTATTTGGACTCGATGAGATCAAAACGGCTTTCATCACCCCATTCGGGTGCTTCTGTTATGTCACCATGCCATTCGGCCTCAAGAATGCCGGAGCCACGTTCATGAGGATGATTTAGAAGTGTTTGCTCACTCAAATCAGTCGGAATGTGGAAGCATACATGGATGACATTGTGGTCAAGTCACGGAAAGGTTCCGACCTACTGACTGACCTAGCTGAAACATTTGCAAACCTCAGGAGGTACGATATCAAGCTTAATCCATCAAAATGCACATTCGGAGTTCTTGGCGGAAAGTTGCTCGGTTTTCTCGTTTCCGAACGGGGAATCAATGCTAACCCAGAAAAAGTTGGCACTATACTCCGAATGAAACGCCCCGTGCGTGTGCACGATGTCCAGAAACTTACTGGATGCTTGGCCGCATTAAGTCGATTCATCTCTCGCCTCGGTGAAAAAGCATTGCCTCTTTACCGACTGATGAAGAAGTCAGACAAGTTCAAGTGGACTCAAGAAGCTAATGTAAGGTTTGCAGAGTTAAAAACCCTGCTTTCCACCCAGCCGGTGCTTGCTGCCCCAATCAGCAAAGAGCCTTTGCTGATTTACATTGCAGCCACAGGACAAGTCGTCAGTACTGTACTTACGGTCGAGCGGGAAGAGGAAGGAAAAGCCTTCAAAGTTCAGCGCCCAGTGTATTACATTTCTGAAGTCCTGACCCCGTCCAAGCAACGATACCCTCATTATCAGAAGCTTGTGTATGGAATTTACATGACCACGAAGAAAGTTGCCCACTACTTCTCTGACCACATTATCACAGTCGTCACCGACGCCCCCTTATCAGAGATTCTGCACAACAGAGACGCAACTGGTCGAGTGGCAAAATGGGCGATTGAACTTCTTCCCCTTGATATCAGATTTGAGGCAAAGAAAGCTATCAAGTCCTAAGCAATAGCAGATTTCCTCACCGAGTGGACTGAACAGCAGTTGCTGACCCAAGTTCACTCGGAGCACCAGACTATGTTCTTCGATGGCTCCAAAATGTTGAATGGTTCCGGAGTGGTCTTGGTTTCCCCCCGAGGAGATAAGCTCAGATATGTACTCCAGATTCACTTTGATTCCTCCAACAATGAAGCAGAATACGAAGCACTCTTGTACGGGTTGCGTATGGCCATTTCACTCGGCGTCCGTCGCCTCATGGTCTACGGTGACTCAGACTTGGTGGTCAACCAACTGATGAAGGAGTGGGACGTCAGAAGCCCAGCCATGATTGGATACTGCAATGTAGTCAGAAAGCTAGAGAAGAAATTCGAGGGATTAGAGCTCCATCACGTTCCCCGACTGAAAAATCCAGCAGCCGATGACTTGGCGAAGATAGGTTCCAAGAGGGAAGCCGTTCCGAGTGGTGTGTTTTTGGAGCATGTTCACACACCATCGGTTCAAGAAGATCCTTTCACTGAGGAAGTCCCGCAGCACAAAAGCGCCACAGATCCGACTGAAGTCGAGGTCCCAGCTGTGGTCGACTTGATCATGGAGGTTTTGGTCATCACTCCCGATTGGACAGTGCCCTATATCGCCTATATTTTGAGAAAAGAGCTCCCCGAGAATGGAGAAGAGGCTCGGGAGATCGTCCGTCGATCCAAAGCATTCACCGTCATGAGGGGACAGTTATACAGAGAAAGTGCGACTGGAGTCAGCCAGAAATGCATAACACCAGAGGAAGGTTGAATGATTCTCAACGACATCCACTCGGGGACCTGTGGCCATCATGCGTCTTCTCGGACCATCGTGGCTAAAGCATACCGAGCTGGTTTTTATTGGCCCAGAGCAAATGAGATGGCGAAAGAGATAGTCGACAAATGCGAAGGATGTCAATTTTACTCCAATATGTCACACAAACCCGCCTCGGCCTTGAAGACCATTCCACTCGTCTGGCCTTTTGCTGTGTGGGGACTGGATATGGTTGGACCACTGAGGACAGGCAGAAATGGCTACACCCATGTGTTGGTAGCAGTCAACAAGTTCACTAAGTGGATCGAGGCTAAACCCATCAAGAATTTGGACGTCGGCACCGCCGTCAGCTTCATCAGGGAGTTGGTGTTCAGATACGGAGTTCCCCATAGTATCATCACGGATAATGGGTCAAACTTTGACTCCGAAGAGTTCAGAGCCTTCTGCGCATCTCAGGGTACGCGAGTCGACTACGCTTCAGTCGCTCACCTCCAGTCGAATGGACAAGCAGAGCGAGCAAATGGCTTAATTCCCAAAGGACTGAAACCCCGACTGATGCGCGACCTCAAACACGCAGCTGGTGCGTGGGTCGACGAACTTCCGTCTGTACTTTGGGGGTTGAGGACCACGCCGATTCGGTCGACTGGGAGGACTCCGTTCTTCTTGGTCTATGGAGCCGAAGCAGTCTTGCCGAGTGACCTGCTTCACAACGCGCCCCGAGTCGAACTTTACACCGAAGCCGAAGCAGAGCAGGCCCGACAGGACGTAGTCGACCTTCTAGAAGAAGAAAGAGAGATGGCCTTGATCCGCTCGACCATTTACCAGCAGGACTTGCGTTGCTTCCATGCCAAAAATGTGAAGAGTCGAGCTTTCCAGGAAGGAGATTTAGTTCTCCGAGTGGATCAGCAGAAACCACACAAGCTTGCTCCTACTTGGGAAGGTCCCTTCATCGTCACCAAAGTTCTCCATAATGGGGCATACCGCCTTTACAATGTCGAGCACCAGATTGACGAGCCCAGAGCATGGAATGCGGACTTACTCCGCCCCTTTTATACTTAAGTTTTTCACTCGGATGAGTTGTAATAAAAATTACTCCTGTAGTGTATTCATCAAAGACAAAGAGTTTCATAGTTTTCTTAGTGATTGTTATTGCTTTTGTTCTCATAAATCTGTCCCCCAGTGGGTGGCCTAGCTGTGAACCCGTTTCGCCTAAGCTTGTAAAAATCCTACCGAGTGGTAAGCCAGCCTTCCACTCGGAGGCTTAGCTGCGAATCCGTTTCACCTAAGTTAAAACAAAATCCTACCGAGTGGTGAGCCAGCCTCCCACTCGGAGGCTTAGCTGCAGTCCAAGTACTCGCCTAAGTAAACAAAATCCTACCGAGTGGTGAGCCAGCCTCCCACTCGGAGGCTTAGCTGTAGCCCAGTGCTCGCCTAAGTTTCTAAAAAATCCTTCCGAGTGGTGAGCCAGCCTCCCACTCGGAGGCTTAGCTTCAGTCCAAGTACTCGCCTAAGTAAACAAAATCCTACCGAGTGGTAAGCCAGCCTTCCACTCGGGGGCTTAGCTGCAGCCCAGTGCTCGCCTAAGTTTCTACAATCTTTCCGAGTGGAGAACAAGTTTCTCACTCGGAGGCTTGGTTGCAACCAAGCGCTCGCCCAAACGTGATGAGCACAAGTCGACTGCAATTTGTGCTTCACTCCTACCTGCAAAAGAGCATTTCAGATGCTAACATATATTCCGACCCAAAGGAGATAGTTGTCCAAAAGAAGCAAACGTATTTCAACAGCAAATCAAGTTCGGATAACGTCCTACGGACCCGGAAGTGCTCAGGCATCAAGCCTGTTAAAGTTTGGCGGTTACAAAAATCACTCGGCATTCCGAGGCAAATTCAAATCATCAAGCATAATAGTTTTTTACCCCTCCTGCGGAGGGCTGGAAGGCGCAACGAACTCGTCCAGGTCGATCCCATCTGCAATCCGAGTGGCGGCCGCGATGAAGGTCTCCATGAAAGAACGGAAATCATGCTTCCTAGTATTGTCCACCTTGAGAGACACCAGCTTGTCCTCTCTTGCTTCTTTGCAGTGGACGCGGACCAAGGACAGTGCAACGTCAGCACCGCACCGGGCAGAAGACTTCTTCCACTCTTGCACTCGACTCGGAATCTCGTTCAGTCGAGTCATCAGCGACTCAAGGTCATTCTGAAGCGTTTCTTCTGGCCAGAGCGATGTGTCGATGCGTGATGTAGCGGCCTTCAGTCTTGCAAGGTAATCGACCACTGCAGCAATGCAGGACTCGAGGCGGAGCACGTTCATAGCAGTTTCATCCTTCACCGGAGAATTGATGGGATCCAAGCCAGTCTCCACTCGACTAGTCTCCTCTTCAAAGTTTTGGCAGAATTCTGTGGGCATGATTCAAGGATAAGCTCACACCCTTACAGCAAGTCAGTAACTACCAGTCAGAGATAAGAGGTTACCTTCGAGCATGAGGAACAGCTTCTTGGCGAGTCCTCCCAGATAAAGCTCCAAGTCATTTTTCTTTCCTGCCAGTTCACCAGCTTTGTCGTCTAGGACCATATTGGCATTCCTTAGTCGAGTGACTTCTTGGTTGGCCACATCAAGAGCGGCTTTCAGTCGAGTGTTATCTTCTTCGAGTTTGTTGACGGAAGCCAACTTCTCTTCTGCAAGCCTGGTCTTGTCTGCAGCCCTTTTTTGCGCCTCGGCAAGGTCGAGGTCCTTCTTCTTCAGAGCATCCTTCATTTTTTCTGTGAAAATCACAGTAAGATCAGATTCGGAGACAGGCAAGAAGCGAGGACAGTCGTCAAGATTCTCACCAAACATACCTTTTGCCTCCTCCTTCGCCTTCATGAAGTTCTCTTGAACAAGCTTTTGATCAAGCTCAAGCTGGATATACTTGTTCTCCAATTCGGTGTAACGAGAAACAAGGTCACAAGATTTCTGCGAAAGTTCAATCGACAGACGTCAATGACAGATCACTTCCGAGTGACTAAAAGGAAAAATCGTACTATTTCTAAGACTACAGATGAATATAAAACATTCAACTGTAGTCTTGGGGACTACACCCAGTGGGTGCACTCAGCGTGCCCCCACTAGTTCTAGAAGCTAGACTCAGAGTCGATCAGTCGATCGGAAGAAGTTAACTGTCAGCAGTAAAAAAAATTATTCAGACCATAGCCGATTGCCAGCAATCGACCACGGTCTCGGGGACTACACCCAGTGGGTGCACTCAGCGTGCCCCCACCAGCTTCATTGTTCCATTCGACCATGGTCGAGTGGAACAAGCAAAGTGAGCAATCTCAAGATACAAAAACTATAGTCGACTGCCAGCCGTCCACTGTAGATTCGACACACCCAGTGGGTGTATGACAAAAATCAAGATCTCCAATCGGTGTTCAACTAACCTGGACATTGCTCTGGAGAGCTGAGCTCGCATCATAAGCTGCTTGGCTGGCAGTTCGGATCGCCTTCACTTGCTCCATCATAATCCCGGCCTAGCGTATAGCTTCCTTGGCAGCGCTTGCTTGATCCTCCGGGACGTGGTAGGTGGAGAAGAGGGAAGGCAGGTCAGCACTCGACGACGAAGGGCGGCCAACCGTCAACGGCTCCGCAAAGGACACGGTAGCCCGTGCAACGTTGCTCCCCTCGAGAATCTGTGGTCCAGGTGCTGACGTAACCTACGCAGCCTTGCCAACAGTCGCCTTTCTGCTCCTCCTCTGCCTCAGCAGCGCTTCGTCGTCATCGTCAGGAAGATTGATGACAACGTTAGACGGAGCTGCAGAAGAAGTTCAAAATCAAAAATGGAGACTCAATCGACCGAAAGCGAAACCGCGCAGATCATACCAGGTTGAGAAGTCGCAGCATCTTCCATTTCTTGGTCCTCATGCCTGGCTGAAGTCTCAGAAGTAGCAGCACTGCGATTTGAAAATATCAGTCGGTCAGCGATTGAGTCGGCTGAGAATGGAAAAAATGAGTTACGATCATTACCCAGAGACAGTCGGAATCTCCATCCTCATCTTCGGTAGGGCCTTCGGCGGTTTTGACGGGGCCGCTCGGGGTTGCTTCGACGCCTTTTCGGTCGGCGCCGGTGAAGTTGTCCGAGGACGTTTAGTCGACTGCCCAGCAGGCGCGACTCCCTTGCCACGATCAGCCGCAGGGTCGTGGGCGAGCTTGGACTTCCTTTCGGAACGAGGAGGCGCAACTTCCTCCTCCTCTTCCTCCTCCTCGTCCTCCTCGTCAGAACCTGCGTCATCCTCACCCTCGTCGACGTCCGACTCCCACTCCTCTTGGCTTTCGCCTCCGCTTCCTTCCTCTTCTTCGGCCTGCGCCTGCGCCCCGTTGGGCATCGAGTACAGCTCAGTAGTTTCCTGAAAGACAGCAAGCAAGACCAAGGTCAATCGACTGATTTACGACGAAACAGATTGGACGGAGCAATCGGAGGAAAATAATCGTACCTTGTCCACTTCATAAGACTGGTCGAGTGGAACGATCCTCCTAGCTCCCCGAGGGTTGTCCTTGTTCCCCGTGATGGCAGTCATCCACCTCTCCAGTGTGGCATCGTCGACCTCCTCTGGGTGGACCCGACTGGTGTCTTCAGTACCAGAATACAGCCACATCGGGTGGCCCCGGTACTGGAGTGGTTGGATGCACCGCCGAAGGAAAACCTCCAGAAGGTCCATGCCAGTCACGCCATCACGAATCAACTGAACTACTCGCTCCATCAACATTTTTACCTGAGCCTTCTCCTTCGGAACTACTTTCAGAGAGGAGGGCTTGTTCACTCGACTCATGGAGAAGGGAGGGAGCACGATCAACTGCCCTGGCATCGATCGGTGTTGGCAGTAGAACCAGGTCGACTGCCACCCTCTGACCAACTCGGGAAGGGTCATAGCAGGGAAAGCGCTCTTACTCCTCATCTGGACCCCGAGACCCCCACACATCTGGATCACTTGAGTTCTCTCGTCATTGGGGCTGGCCTTTTTCACCGTTTGGGAACGACAAGTGAATATATGCTTGAAGAGGCCCCAGTGCGGCCGACAACCCAAGAAATTCTCACACAGAGATACAAAGGCGGAGAGATAGGCGATAGAATTTGGAGTGAAATGGTGAAGCTAAGCTCCGAAGAAATTCAGAAATCCTCGGAAGAAAAAATGCGGCGGCAAAGAAAACCCTCAATCTACATGAGTCTCCAAGAGGACGCACTCACCCTCCTGAGGTTGCGGTTGATACTCTGTCCCCGGAAGCCTCGCCGCTCCGTGCTCGATCAGCCCCTCATTGGCTAAGTCATCGAGGTCCTTCTAGGTGATGGTCGAGCGGATCCGATCTCCTTGGATCCAACCCTGCGGCAGACGAAACCGCGACGAGGATCCACCCCGACTGGGCGCTCTCCCCTTCGCTTGCGCCGTCGCCTTCTTCGCCCGCTCCAAAGTCGCCGTCTTCTCCTTCACCATTGCCGCCGACGAAGCCCGAATGGAGTAGCGGCGCTGGGCAGTTGGCAAGCGTAGCAGATGAATCTGGAGACAAGGGAGGAGAAAATGAGGAGGCACTGTTCGGAAAAGCTCCACCTGGTTCCTTATATGGGGTCACTTCCGAGTGGCTGACGGGTAGGCCCAGGCAATCCTGTCAAATCCCGAAACAGTCGCGCACGCGATATGTGGCGAAAAAGGCGGCGCGGAGATCAAGGCATCCCTGTCTTATCCCGTCCGAGTACCGCGGCGTTCTCCACTTCGCGCGCTTCCCAAAATTCGGATCCCGCTAAATCCGCTAACCAACAAGGCAACTTGTCAGACGGAAGATCTCCTGCGATCCGTCGCTCGGAAATCTCCAAGTTCATAAAGTTCACTCGACAGATATAAAGAATGGATCAAGGCGACTGAAGAGAGTTGACTCCCTCGCTTAAAAGTCACTGATCCTGAACGAAAACGCCTTTGCAATACCAGAAAGCAGGTCGGAAAGATCACCAACTCCGTCCTCACTGAAACCTCGATCCATTCAGGGGCTACTGATGAAGTCACGTACCTAGGGCAGGGTTATTGGCCTATCCAAAGTACCCTCCCCAAGGACATCCCTTAGAAGAAGCCATCTTTTAGTCGACCAAGAGGGACTCCATTCGACCGGCTAGAAGACACTCGACCAGCTAGAAGACACTCGACCATGAAGACTCACTCGACCACCAGGAGTTCAGGATCTACTCTGTATCCAAACGGTCTATAATTAAGTAGTCTTAATGGTCATGATGACACTTTATGTAGGGCGTTACCAGTAACGCCCGGCCTTAATGTACTTTAAACCCTCTGCTACGTGGGTTGGCTGGGGTCCTGGCGTCCTCTATATAAGCCACCCCCCTCCACTGGTAGAAGGGTTCGCACCCCTGTAATTCATATACACATAAACCAGTCGACCGCCTCCGGGCTCCGAGACGTAGGGCTATTACTTCCTCCGAGAAGGGCCTGAACTCGTAAAACGCTCGTGTGTACAACTACTCCATAGCTAGGATCTTGCCTCTCCATACCTACCCCCATTCTACTGTCAGACTTAGAACCACGACACTAGCCGCTGATGATATTGCCAGGGCATCCACTAGTGATGCGCCTGAGGAAAGTGAACAAGACAGGGCAACTGCAACAGTTGCACCTGAAGAAAATGCACCTCCTGCACCTACACCAACTCCGATCCTTCCATCTCGCATCATATGTGAAGAAGACAAAGGCTGCAGAACATGCAGCGATGAAAAAGAGGAAGGCATCAACTTCTTCAAATTCTTCAGCTCCGAAGAAGATGAAGACTCTGATCAGTTCAATTGACAATCCAATTGATGTCGTTCCTGTCTCATCAATGCCATCAAAGGACCTTGTTCCTTTTGGTGAAGAATATGAGATTCCCGAGGAATCTGATGAAGAAACTCCATCTGCTGCATCAATAGAGCAGTTGGACAAAGAAATTGAAGTGGATAAGATCCCTTCAACCCCAGTCATTTCCTCACCTATGCCTCAGTTCACTGCTGAAGAGGCAGGTGTTGAAGAACTTGAAGATGAGGATGTGGACATCGAATGTACCACACCAGTGCTAAATGATAACTTTTGGGAAAGTCAGCACCCCAATTCTCCATTGTTCACTCCTCTCCAAGCTGTTCCTCAGTCCCCAGTCGCTACAGAAGTATGAGTGGAATCTGATGAACCTCGTGCAACCCCGTCTGTCAATGAGGAAATTCCATCCACTAGCGTTGATAAAAATGAGAATGAAGAAGTAATGACTCAGGCTGCAACTGTAGAAGAAACTGAAATTCCTCAGCATGAAGAACCTGAGATTGCGATTCCTGAGATTGTACTTCAAATCACTGACACTCCTCAGCCCAAGACAAAGAATCCCTTCTCCAAGAAGCCAAAATTCAAGGCTGATGATTTCTTCGGCGAGCACGTATTCTTCACTGACTTCAACCCTTATGACAATGCTCGTCTTAGAAGGAAGCATTTCTGGACTGCCAGCCAGGCAAACTTCTATTCCTGAGTTCTATTTGACAAGGACAAAGTCTTTGATCATGAGCATATTCCTCAGTGGACATGGAATCTATGCCTTGCTTCACACTGGTTCTCGATATGCTTCACAATGCAGGCTTGCTGAATTTCTGCACTGACATCGTTGATTGGAATGAAGAGCTTATTCTTCAGTTCTACGCAACTTTGCATATCACATGCAATGCTGCTGACGTCAACTCATGGGTGTTGGACTGGATGACTGAAAACACTCACTACAAGGCACCAGCCTCTGAATTACTTCGTGCTTGCCAATCAGTCCTCCACCAAAAGGCGCTCGCTGTCTATATGATGAACCTGAACTTACTGATCATTATATGCAAGTGCTCATGAAGCCGCTGAAGCCTGGACAAGCTCAAAGGACCAAATTCCTCATGAAGGATTTGCTGTATGTGCCCAGAACCATCGACCGCATTCTGACGAAGACTATCAGTCCAATCAAAGGCCATGATTCATCTGATGAAGAAATTGTGGGGATGATGAAGAATATGCTCTTCAACATCATGCATGGCATCCCTATCAATTACCATGATTTCTTCATGAGAACTCTTGCGAATGTTGCACTTTCACCGTTTGAGCTGAAGCCTTATGCTCCATGGATCATGAGATTCCTCAGATCAAGGACTTCACTCAACTACAAGGCTGATACTCTTAATCATGGCAGCTACTTGCCCCCAATTGAAGTCCTCAAGCAGACTATTTCCTCATCCGATGAGAAGGCCAAGTCACCAGCTGTGGTCGATGAAGGCATTCGTCCATTGGATGGTCAGTTCCGCAAAGCTGCATCTTATTCCACCAATGATGACTCTGCCACACATGATTCTGCTGCCAATGCTCCAAAGTCAAGTCCTCAAGCTACTGCTCCTCGTGTGATGACTGACTGTGAACTGCTTATAAGTCTTCACCAGAAGGTCGATCGGAATCACAAATGGGTTAAGCGTCATTTTGGCTCTATTCTTCACAACATGACCTCTACGCATAATGCAGTGAAGAAAAACCACTACTACCTCCATGAAGTGTTTGATCACACCTGGGCAATTCTGTCACATCTATATATTGAAGAAGATCTGAAGCAAATGGTCTTCAAGGAAGACTTTGACTGGTCTACACCTCCACCGAAGAGATACAAGAAGGTCACGGTTCCTCCACTGGTCGCAAGCTCATATTCTTCATCACGCGCCACGGATGAGCATGAAGATTTGGACAACACTGCACCAGGCCCTATAACGACTCAAGACCCTGACAATGCTAGCGCTCCTCCATCATCATGATATTCTTCAGGGGCGTTAGTCCTCAGTTTCAACCCTTTTGGTCATTAGATGACAAAGGGGGAGAAATTTGAGTTAGTCTTCAAGCGGGTCTATATATGGGTGTTTTTTTTGCTAAGTTACAACTCTCGTTCTTCTGATGACTTTGCTGGATCGAGTTGTAATCTTAAACTCTATGGTGGCCTGATACTTTTGCTTTGTTCTTCTGCATGCTTATTCCTCATTAATGTTAATGCACGCATGCTGAATTACATCCGTCACCATATTTCATCATGCATTTCAAATTCCTCATATTATATGTCAAATGCGTGTATGAATTACAAGATATAGGGGGAGATCTCCATGATTATACTCTTCAAGTGTGCATTGCTTCAAAAGCAAATTCCTCACGTTGCACATCTTCAGGGGGAGTTCTTCTATATCTTGCAATCAAATTCCTCAATATCAGTATTTACACTTCATACGATTATCCCCGTTGAAAACTTAACCTATATTATCATCAATCACCAAAAAGGGGGAGATTGTAAGTGCATCTAGTGCCCCTTAGTGATTTTGGTGTATTGAAGACTTATAGGTTAAGGGACTGATGCGTTTGTGAGTGTACACAGGTCTATAAGTCTATGAGGAGTTTGATATTTACAGAGAAAGTCGACCCCTAAAAATGAAGTTCTTCGACTGAAGACTTTGGATTTCTGAAGACTTTGAAAGTGAAGAAATTGGTGTGACCTTGAAGACTTGGTAATCATTCGAGGAACATGAAGTGAGAAGACTTTTGTTTTCATAGTTTTATTTTCTCTTTCTTGAGTCATAGGAAACACCGTACTATTAAAGGGGGTCGAGGAAATACTAAGGAAAAATTTCCATGTGATGCTCAACTCAAAATCCTACACCTACCAATCCTTTCGAGTGAAGCCATTGGAAATCTTCCACAGTTTTGTCATATTCTTCAGTGACAGAGATGAAGTTCCTCTAGTCTCTGAGGAATTTGTTCTGACTGAAGAGTTAGGAATTCGCTAGTGCGGATTGCCTACCAAGTGAGGAACATGATAGCCCTGAGGAATTCGAACCTCAAATATTCCGACCGTTGCTGTGCTACGCGCCAGCTGTCCCAAAATATCTACCCACCTAACGGTCATATCAGACAAGGGCATTTAGGTCTTATCATGTCGGGCTGCTCCCCGGCTATAAATAGCCGCCCCCTACAACCACTAGCTGGTTGGCTGCTCCGAGAGAAACTGACACTTGTCATTTGAGAGCAACCCACCCTCCGAGGACTTTGAGCGAAAATCATCAAGTGAGGAAAACCCAAACCCAAACACCTTGAAACTCAAAGTGATTGAGTATCACTGAAGAGATTGATCCTGCGTGGATCCGAGCTTGTTTCCTTTGAAGACTGTGCTTCTTACAGACGGTTAGGCGTCAAAGTCTAGAGCATCCAAGAGGAATTGTGGATCGCCGAGTGACCGAGTTTGTGAAGGTTCGGAAGTCACCTGAAGACTTACCACGAGTGACTGGGCGAGGTTTGTGTGACTTTAGCTCAAGGAGAATACGGTGAGGACTGTGTGTCCGGGACTGGGTGTCCTCGAGTTTAAATACTCAGCCGCTCCAACCAGATATACAACTGAGACAGCAGTTGGAACTGGTCTACCAAATCATTGTCTTCACCGAGCTTACTGGTTCTATTTCCTCAACTCTTTAAATTCCTCATGTATGTTGTTGTGTGCCTGTTCATATCTGTTTGAAGACATTGACTGAAGACTTTCTCAATTTCCTCAGTTCTATTTCTTCAGTCTGTCCTTCTTCTTTCCTTGTGTTATCCTATGTTTACGCTTTTTGTACTCTGTGCTTGTCTTCATTTCATCATGATGACTATGCTTGTGTTCTGTTATGTTCCTTTCTGAGTACTTATTCCGCTGCAAGTAGTTCTTCATTTAGGAATTTCCTCACCAGCAAATTCCTCAGTGAAGAATTCATAAAAATCGCCTATTCACCCCCCCTCTAGTCGATATAACGCACTTTCAATGTCATCGGGGATTTCAAAAGCAGTATTGACCTCAGGCCTTTTTCCACCCTTCTGTGTTTTCTTACCGTCAGCCATTTTCTACAGCTGAGGAATATGAACAATGGAATTTTCTGAAGAACTATGCAACTTTTCTTCGAGGAACTCTGCAAATGAGTTAAGTTGATGAGAACCTAGTGATTCAACAGCGGACATGTGTACCTGTGAACATACTATAGTTGCGAGGAATTTGGAGAGGTCATATGCATTCTCAGAAGTTTTTTTTTAAAGAACAAGTTTGAGGAATTTGACCAGATGAGTCTTGAAGAATTTCACCAAGTGTTCTTTGTCTTAGGTTCCATAGTTGTATAGATCGAAAATCCACACAATTGAGGAATCTTGAAGAAAAATTATTGCTTAGAGAAACGAATCAAGAGCAGATGACATGTGTGGTGTTCAGTGTGTGAAGATTTGAAGAATAAACACATTTGAAGATTTTCAAGAAAACATTTGAATCAAAGTGGGCAGTAAAAGTAACTTTTAACTACCCCTTGATGAAGAACACGATGAACTGGGAAGTGTAGATGTGAAGTTCGTCAGTTCAGATCTTCCACGCCCTAACTCGGCAGAGGAAGACAACTACGGCGGCGGCGGAGTGAAGAAATCCGCAACCGGCGTGAGTACGACGGAGACGAGGTCGAGGTAGTGAAGCTCTTCCTCACCGGTGACGATGAAGTAGCGACGGTGCTAGGGTTTGAGAAGCTCGAGCTAGACTGAGAACGAGCGGAGTAAAAACGAAGTGAGGAAGAGGCTAGGGTATTTATAGTGGGAGTGAAAAACTGTACGCCCGAGGAAATCGGACGAACTTGCCCCTGGCCCTTCTCACTCGCGTGACATGTGTCACCCACATACTGTGAGGTGGCGATCGTGAGATCGTGGGTGAATAGATAAGTATTATTGTGGAATGCGGAACAGTTTGAGCGGCAAAACCGAAAATTTAGATAAGATAAGTTAAAAGTTCCTTTCACAATTTCTTCAGCTGACAAGGACACAGTGAAGATTTTGAACGAGTTTCAAACAAAACGCACATGAAGAATTTGTGAAAAGAGTAGATTGAGTTTAGCATAGAGGGGGAAGGGTCTGATCACATTCACTTAGCAGAGAAGGTCAACTTAAAGAAATAGCAATAAGTGAATGATGTAGAGGACATAAACTCATATATATATATAGGGTGGGTCTATTCTAATAACACCCTTAAGACCCTTATTCTGCACACCAAAAGCTTATTCTGCTAACACCTCACCCACCAAACGGAACCCCAAGCCTCGACCCATTCCCCCCTCCCCTCCCACCGTCTTCAGTTCTTCCCTCGCCCAACCCCAGCACACGACCCCGCCGCTCGGCCACCTCCACTCCGCCCGCCAACTCCCTCTCCTCCCACCCACCTTCCTCGCCGCCGAACTACCGTGCTGGCTGCTGTCTACTGCTCACCATACCCTCCTCCACCGCACAGCCGTACATCCACAAACCCAGATCCCACCGCATCCAGCCTACTGTCGCCTCCCCACTCGACCGGCTTCCTCCCTTGTGCTCCACCATCGTGGCTCCACCGCCCCTTTAGGCCACCTTCGGATCCGGCGTTCCCCGGCACCATGACCCGCCCATCACCGGCCCCATGTAGGCGGATGTGCGCAGCACTGCCGTCCTAGACCAGCGACGGTTCCAGAACGAGGCCTCCATCCACCCAGGACCGGATCCAGGATCCGGGGCCTCCTGCTCCCCCTTGTGCCACCAACCGCGGCCATCGGCCTCCACATCCTGCAAAACGGCGAGGCCCAGGAGCTTTGGTGCGGGCAGGGCCCTGGGAAGGAGTTAGGCCCGGTGGAAGTTGCGGGAGGCGCTGATCTTCCCCGATCTGGCTTCCTCCGGCGCCTGCATCTCGTCTCCCTATCAGCCACGTGCTGCGACGGTCGATCTACAGGGAGGGGTTGATGGCCGCCCAACCACGCGCTTCGACAACCTCCTTAGAGGACGGTGACGAGGGCTCTGGCCGTCCACACGGAGGGCTGCACTGCTTCTTGCTCGGTGAGCGTGTGTCACCGCCGGTGTACTGGTCCTGCGGCATAGCCATGTCCGGTTCATCGGGGGACGCCTGGTGCAGTGCCCCTCGTCGTGCGGTGCGGTTCATAACAGTTCGCCCTCCCCTTATTTTCTTGATTTTACATGTGCAGCTCAGACAGATCACGCGAGCAGTGCGCTGTGCGCCCCGTTGTGGTTCATCTCGCTGTTGCTGGTGCCGTGACTACGAGCAGATGGCGGCTGGAGTAGCCCACTACAGCATGGCATTTCCATGCCCCACCACCTATTGCGACGTCCTTCGCCCGCCCCGCCGGTCAAATCATGTCGTAACGCCCGGATCCGCGTGACCTTCTTCCTCCTTCTGGTCGCTGTAGCCACCACCTATCGCACCCCACTCCATGGCCTCTGTCGTGGCACTAACGACGCACATCTCAGCCGCGCGAGGGATAGAGGTGCGACCCGCTACGCCCCTGCTGGCCTCGTATTGATCCCGGCCCTGGAGCTCCTCTCTCCATGGCGTGGATGGTGCCTCGTGTGCAGTTCGTCGGTGGTTCCCCCCTCTGGCGCCCACCAACAGGTCATCGCTGCTTCGCGACGGGGGTATCTCCTTCGACCTTGCCAAGTCTGGCCGACTAGCTAGAACTGTAGTACAACTCTACACCGGCGATTCGCCTGGGTATTTTGTGCGGTGCTGCCATGCAGTGCTCGTGGCGCTGGCGTGCAGTGCAATGCTCCCCGAACCCTTGGTCTGGTGTTGTGTTATTTGTGACTCGTCTACCAAGCGTCGTGCACTTCCATTCTGCCTCCAGGGAACTGCACATAAAAGGCTTCTACTCGTTGCAATTTGTTTTTGAAGTTCAGTTTTGATGGTTTTGCAGCAGATGCAAAAACAATCTATTGCTTGCTGAGACCAGGAATACAATTCTGTTGCTTGTTGCAGTTCACTTGGGTGTCCATCCGGCGAGATAAACCCGCTGTCGTCGGCTTGCGTTTCCAGGTGCAGTGGTGCTATTAGTTTCCTTGTGCACTTCGTATGCTTATTTCTGGGTTTTAAGAGGTTTAGTACTGCTACTGTTATCGGTTCCTTCTATAAATTCACATATGAATTTCTAAATTCTATTGTAAAGTGGACGATAAGTTTGTAAAAAAATAATGGGGTTCACTATTTTTTTGCAAGTCAGTGCACTTTACGTATTTTGGAGTTCGGACAAGCTATAGGAAAAGGGAAAGAAATATGTTCATCGGCTTATAGAACAAATCAAAAACGATATTGTCATAGAAGTGTTGTGGTTCATCGTGTAAGTCAAAATCCCATCCTCTGCACTCTACTTCAGTATCTACAGCACACAAAAAAGTTGTGTGAAAAAAAGCAAGATCTATTTTGTAATTATTTAACGAAATCCGATGTATGACCATGTGTGCAGTTTGGTGTTGGAGGGACCCGAGTGTTTGTACTTTTGGTGTTTCTGATGCAGTGCGTTGTCCTCGCGGCGCAGTACATAAGCATTTTTTTGTTTTTTTCTTCAGATTTGGCCGTGTGTTTAATCTCTAGCTTGGTGGAGTAGAGTTCCTAGCAGTGCAGTTTTGCACACAAAATGGTGACCAACCTCAGATTACACAGGCGCACTCCCATATCACCAGTTGAGGGCGAACACACGTAAAGCAGTACGGCAGTGTGCGAGCGTGCAGTGCAGTGTACCCCCGGGACCCCGTGCAGCTCAGTTGCTACCCCTGTTCAGTTCAGTTGAGTCTCTTCTGCAGCACGTCGCCAGCTCAGTTCCAGTACGTTTGTAAGGGAGCGTTGGTTCTCACTTACAAAGAAATTAAACAAAATCTTCAATGTGGCTCACTCTTTGCTGTCACTGTACTCCAACTTACTGTTTTGCACGAGGAAAATGGAAGAAAAGGAGAAAACTGCATTGCATGAGAAAAAACATTTCTTGTTGTTTTTTCGGTATTTTGGATGTACAGGAAACTCTTGCTGTGCGGAGTGTGTTTCGGTGCAGGTTTGGGTATTGTCGACGCACTGCGGAGTCCTCTCGATGCAGTGCATAAGCAATTTTTTTAGGTTTGGCAAAAAAATTGTTCACTTTAATTTGTGTAGCAGCTTATTACCCCTCTGTATGAAGTGCAATTTATTTTGTGTGTCTTGGAATTCAGTGCAATTTATTTGTGTCTTAGAATTTAGTCAACTACATCTACACTTGCAGTGCGTTTGGTACTCGGATGTCGTTCACTTTTGAGAGTGATGTGTTCACTTTCCCCCAACATGAAAATGCAAAAAAAATAGCGAAACAACTAGATGCTAATGTGGTTCACTTTGATAAATGCCGCAGCTCACTTCCCCTTGTCTTTGTGGTCCACTCTCGTTCGTAAAAGAAAGTTGAAAAAGGACAACAAAAACAAAAACTCATACGGGAAAACTTACGCTCGACAAAAAAAAATCATGCAGTGCACTTGTCGGTCTGTTGAAGTGCGGTTTTTAGTTTGAAAGCAGTGCGGATTTCTGTCTGATGCAGTACACACAACGATTTTGGGTCGTGAAAAACAGAGTGTCCGTATTTTGCTAAAATCAAAATTGCTCTTAAACCGTAAGGAATCGGAGAGAGTATTCTACATGAAAAAGTTGCGTCTCGTCAATATCTATCCAACGGTGTATAATTTGAATCATTTCGACAAGCGGTTTGTAAAAATTTCACGAAAAACGGCCGCTGCCTCTCGTAGTAAGCCACACGATTTTCAAAATTAACTAAAAACCGTAAGGAATCTCAAAGCTATACCAACATACGAAAGTTGCACCTTGTCCGTAGCTTTCCAACGGAGTATCATGCGCCTCGTTTCGACAAACGGTTCAAAAACTGGAGCAAAAACAATACAAAAGTTGCAAAAATTTCGAAAAAACATAATTCCGCGATTTAGCAAATTTGAAACTGCTCTTAAACCGTTACGAATTACAGAAAATAATAGATATGAAAAAGATGCGCCTCGATCATATCTTTCCAACGGCGTATCATTTGCTTTATTCCGATGAACGGTTTAGGAAAAATCGCAAAAATGCGCTCGCTGCCACTGGTCGTCCGCCGCGCGTTTTTGAAACTGCTCTTAAACCGCAAGGAATCTCGAAAAGTGTTTAACATGGAGAAGTTGCGCCTAATCCGTAGCTTTCCAACGGTATATTATACGCCTTTTTCCGATAAACGGTTAAAAAACTAGACCAAAAACAGTACCAGAAAAACACTGCACGCAATTTTTTTGGACACGGAGTTCACTAGACTGTATTGCAGTGCACGTCGTCAAAATGATGCAGTGCGCTTCTGTTGAGCGTGCAGTGCGGAAGTGGCGTATAGAATAGTTATTCTGCTAATATTAGCAGAATAGACCGTCTGTATATATATATATATCCAATGAAGAAAAACGACGGAAATAGTGAAGACAATGCAAAGTCGAAGAATTTGAAAAACTGAGGAATTTCAAAAACTGAGGAAAAACTCAAATTAAAGATTTTCAACTATTGGTGGTGGCGAAACCCACCGTATAAGAAAGCTGACTTCAGACACCGCGTATAATTGTCGTAGGGCTCTGAGAGTCAATTTATTCGTTAATTTCTTCACACTTAGAGGGTTAGTCTTTATAGATTGAAGAAAAACGTTACATTGTGTGTTGCGCATCTAAGTCATCAATTTTGCATAAGTGTTAGGATAAGTGTCCTTTTCAAATAACATTTGAAGATTCTAGGATATTTAGCTCACACCTCAACTTGCTAAATATCTTCTCATCCAAGGGCTTAGTGAAGATATCGGCTAGCTGTTCTTCAGTCCGTACATGCTCAATAGAGATGTCGCCCTTCCACACATGATCCGAAGAAAATGATGACGAATTTGGATGTGCTTTGTCTTCGAGTGCTGAACTAGGTTGTGAGCAATCTTGATTGCACTCTCATTGTCACAGTAGAGAGGCACATTCTTCATGTTGACGATGTAGTCCTTGAGTGTTTGCTTCATCCATAGTAATTGAGCACAACATGATCCAGCAGCTATGTACTCAGCTTCTGTAGTGGAGAGTGATACGCAATTCTGTTTCTTTGAGGACCAACAGACCAAAGATCGTCCGAGGAAATGAGATGTGCCAGATGTTGACTTGCGATCCACATGGTCACTAGCATAGTCAGAGTCTGAATATCCAACGAGATCAAAAGCCGAGCCCTTGGGGTACCATAATCCAAGTGTTGGTGTGTGAGCTAGATATCGAAGAATATGCTTCACAACCTTATGGTGTGATTCCTTCGGTGTAGCTTGAAATCGGGCACACATGCAAACACTAAGCATAATATCTGACCTAGATGCGCCTACGTACAATAAAGAGCCAATCATGGAGCGTTATACCTTTTGATCAAAGTCAATACCATTTTCATCAGTGCATAGATGGCCACTTGTGGGCATAGGAATTTTGACCCCTTTGCAGTCTTGCATGCCGAATTTCCTCAATACATCCTTGAGGCATTTCTCCTGAGATATTAATATGTCATTGCGCTGTTGACGAATTTGAAGACCTAAAAAGAATTTCAATTCTCCCATCATAGACATTTGATATTCTTCACTCATCATATAGGCAAATTCATCACTATAATGTTGGTTAGTACAGCCAAAAATAATGTCATCAACATATATTTGGCATACAAACAATTCACCATCATAAGATTTAGTGAAAAGAGTTGGGTCGAGTGAACCGGGTTTGAAACCTTTCTTCATGAGGAATTCCTTCAAAGTATCATACCACGCCCGAGGGGCCTACTTGAGGCCATACAGGGCCTTGTTGACTCTGAAGACTTTGTCAGGATGCTTTGGATCTTCAAAACCTGGGGGTTGAGCAACATATACTTCTTCCTCAAGTTTACCATTGAGGAATGCACTTTTCACATTCATTTGATATAAAGTGATATTATGATGGTTAGCATAAGCGATTAATATGCAAATAGCCTCAAGTCTAGCAAAAGGTGCAAAAGTTTCATCGAAATCAATTCCTTCAACCTGTGTGTAGCCTTGAGCTACAAGCCGTGCCTTATTCCTCACCACAAGGACGTTTCATCTTGCTTGTTGCAGTAGATTCACTTTGTGCCAATGATGTTGTGCTTGCAAGGATCTGGACGATTGACCAGTTCCCAGACGTTGTTGAGCTCGAACTGATGTAATTCTTCTTGCATAGCTTGAATCCACTCAGGCTCCAGAAATGCTTCATCTACCTTAGTGGACTCTGTGATAGAGACAAAAGCAAAGTGCCCACAAAAGTTAGACAAATGTGAAGCTTTTGAGCGTGTGAGAGGACCTGGTGCTTCAATGTCATCGATGATTTTCTCGACTTGCACTTCATTTGCAATGCGAGGATGAGCAGGTTGTCGTCGAGGAATTTGATCCGCATTTTCTTCAGGACCATTTTCCTTAGCACCATTTTCTTCAGGTACTCTAGCTCGACGTTCTTCACGTTCTAGAATGAATTCTTCAGCAGATTCTTCGGTAGGAATGATATCCTCAGTAGCCTTGAACTTGATAGATTCCTCAGGTGCTGGTTTATCTATCACAGAAGGTAGGTGCTCTCTTTGCGAGCCATTAGTTTCACTGAACCACACATCTACAATTTCAACAACTTTGTGAAGAACGTTGTTGAAGACTCTGTAGGTGTGCGAGTCCTTTCCGTAACCAAGCATAAAACCCTCATGTGCTTTCGGTGAAAATTTGGAAGTGTGATGAGGATCTCTAATCCAACATTTAGCACCGAAGACTTTGAAATAACTCACATTGGGCTTTTTGTCAGTGAGGAGTTCATAAGCAGTCTTCTTGAAGAATTTGTGAAGATATACTCTGTTGATGATGTGGCATGCAGTATCAATTGCATCAATCCAGAAATGACGAGGCGTTTTGTACTCATCAAGCATAGTGCAAGCCATCTCAGCAAGAGTTCTGTTCTTTCGCTCCATGACGCCATTCTGCTGAGGAGTATAAGGAGCAGATAACTCATGAGTAATACCAAGTTCATCAAGATAGCCATCAAGACCAGAATTCTTGAACTCAGTTCCATTGTCGCTTCTGATGTGCTTGATCTTCACACCAAAGTTGGTTGAAGCCCTCGAGGAAAATCGTTTGAAGACTTCCTGCACCTCATGTTTGTAAGTGACAATGTGCACCCATGTGTAACAAGAATAATCATCAACAATAACAAAGCCATATTGAGTTGCATCATTTAAAATTGTAGAATAATGATTAGGACCAAAGAGATCCATGTGAATCAATTCAAATGGTCGAGTGGTAGTCATGATAGTCTTTGCTGGATGCTTGGCCTTTGTCATCTTTCCGGCTTCACAGGCTCCGCATAAATGATCCTTGAGGAATTTGACATTCTCAATGCCAATGGCATGCTTCTTCTTCGCAAGCGTGTGCAGATTCCTCATGCCAGCATGACCAAGTCATCGATGCCATAGCCAGCCTTCTGAAGCTTTTGCAAGTAGGCATATGGCCGGTTGTGGTCCTGTAGAGAAATCAACAATGTACAAGTCTCCTCTCCTAAAGCCTTCGAAGACTTTGGAATTGTCAGCTTCCAAGATCACAACACAATGACATTTTCCAAAGACAACAACCATATCGAGATCACAAAGCATTGATACATACATGAGGTTGTATCCTAAGGATTCGACAAGCATGACTTTGTCCATGTGTCTATCCATTGAGATCGCAACCTTACCTAGACCCAATACCTGACTTTTGCCTATGTTAGTGAAGATGATATGCTTCAGATGCGATGATGATAAGGAAGCATCCATCAATAGATTCTTGTCACCAGTCATGTGATTCGTACATCCACTATCGAGGACCCACTCATTGGCTTTGGGTTGATCATCCTGCAGATAAATTAGTGCAACTTACGAACTCATATACTTCATCAGTGAATAATATGACATCAATATCATCAGATCAATTTCATCAGGTAGTAGTACAGATAAAACAATATGAGGACTTGAGAAATAAAAGTTCATTTCTTCATGATTAGCCTGCGTCCTTTCAGGCAATGTTCAGGTCTCCAGCAAATTCTTCAGACGTTTAAAGCACGTCTGGAGACCTGACCCTGCATAAGAGATTAGTTCCTTTTCTTCACCACCCACATCTGAAGGGGTGGCAAAGAGTTCATCACTCTTCGAGCACCATATAAGAACGGTGGCATAGAAGCCAGTACACCTCATTTCACATAGGAGGGGTTAGGATAAGCATATGAATAGGCAGAGAAATTCTTCGAGGACTCATGAACATAATGATTAGAAGAATAACGCTCATATTTATAGGCCTTAGCCTTTCCTGAAGGAAATATGCCCTAGAGGCAATAATAAAGTTATTATTTATTTCCTTATTTCATGATAAATCTTTATTATTCATGCTAGAATTGTATTAACTGGAAACATGATACATGTGTGAATACATAGACAAACTGAGTGTCACTAGTATGCCTCTACTTGACTAGCTCATTAATCAAAGATGGTTATGTTTCCTAGCCATGGACAAAGAGTTGTCATTTGATTAACGGGATCACATCATTAGGAGAATGATGTGATTGACTTGACCCATTCCGTTAGCTTAGCACTTGATCATTTAGTATGTTGCTATTGCTTTCTTCATGACTTATACATGTTCCTATGACTATGATATTATGCAACTCCCGTTTACCGGAGGAACACTTTGTGTGCTACCAAACGTCACAACGTAATGGGTGATTATAAAGGTGCTCTACAGGTGTCTCCAAAGGTACTTGTTCGGTTGGCGTATTTCGAGATTAGGATTTGTCACTCCGATTGTCGGAGATGTATCTCTGGGCCCTCTCAGTAATGCACATCACTATAAGCCTTGCAAGCAATGTAGCTAATAAGTTAGTTATGGGGTGATGCATTACGTAACGAGTAAAGAGACTTGCCGGTAACGAGATTGAACTAGGTATTGAGATACCGACGATCGAATCTCGGGCAAGTAACATACCGATGACAAAGGGAACAACGTATGTTGTTATGCGGTTTGACCGATAAAGATCTTCGTAGAATATGTAGGATCCAATATGAGCATCCAGGTTACGCTATTGGTTATTGACCGGAGATGTGTCTCGGTCATGTCTGCATAGTTCTCGAACCCGTAGGGTCCGCACGCTTAAAGTTAGATGACAGTTATATTATGAGTTTATGTGTTTTGATGTACCGAAGGTTGTTCGGAGTCCTGGATATGATCACGGACATGACGAGGAGTCTCGAAATGGTCGAGACGTAAAGATCAATATATTGGACGACTACATTTGGAAACCGGAATGGTTTCGGGTGAGATCGGGATAATACCGGAGCACCGGGAGGTTATCGGAACCCCCCGGGAGGTATATGGGCCTTAATGGGCTTTAGTGGAAAGGAGGGGAAAGGAGCAAGGGAGGGGGCGCCTCCCCCCAAGCCCAATCC
>NC_041385.1:730962470-731010705 GCF_002162155.2 Triticum dicoccoides
CTCCCTCTCCAAGTAGGAAAAGGAGGAGTCCTACTCCCGGTGGGAGTAGGACTCCCTGCTTGGGCGCGCCTCCTCCTCCTGGCCGCCCCCCTCCTCTCCTCCTTTATATACGGAGGAGGGGGCACCCCATAGACAAAACAATTGACCCCTTGGATCTATTAGCCATGTGCGGTGCCCCCTCCACCATAGTCCACCTCGATAATATCGTAGCGGTGCTTAGGCGAAGCCCTGCGTCAGTAGAACATCATCATTTTCACCATGCGGTCGTGCTGACGGAACTCTCCCTCGACACTCGGCTGGATCGGAGTTAGACGGACGTCATCGAGCTGAACGTGTGCAAGAACTCGGAGGTGCCATGCTTTTGGTGCTTGATCAGTCGGGCCGTGAAGACGTACGACTACATCAACCGCGTTGTGCTAACGCTTCCGCTTTTGGTCTACGAGGGTACATGGACAACACTCTCCCCTCTCGTTGCTATGCATCACCATGATCTTGCGTGTGCGTAGGAATTTTTTTGAAATTACTACGTTCCCCAACAGTGGCATCCGAGCCTGGTTTTATGCGTAGATGTTATATGCACGAGTAGAACACAAGTGAGTTGTGGACGATACAAATCATACTGCTTACCAGCATGTCATACTTTGGTTCGGCGGTATTGTTGGATGAAGCGGCCCGGACCGACATTACGCATACGCTTACGCGAGACTGGTTCTGCCGACGTGCTTCGCACACAGGTGGCTGGCGGGTGACAGTTTCTCCAACTTTAGTTGAACCGAGTATGGCTACGCCCGGTCCTTGAGAAGGTTAAAATAGCACTAACTTGACGAACTATCGTTGTGGTTTTGATGCATAGGTAAGAACGGTTCTTGCTCAGCCCGTAGCAGCCACGTAAAACTTGCAACAACAAAGTAGAGGACGTCTAACTTACTTTTGCAGGGCATGTTGTGATGTGGTATGGTCAAGACGTGATGCTATATTTTATTGTATGAGATGATCATGTTTTGTAACCGAGTTATCGGCAACTGGCAGGAGCCATATGGTTGTCGCTTTATTGTATGCAATGCAATCGCCCTGTAATTGCTTTACTTTATCACTAAGCGGTAGCGATAGTCGTAGAAGCAATAGGTGGCGAAATGACAACGATGCTACGATGGAGATCAGGTGTCGCACCGGTGACGATGGTGATCATGACGGTGCTTCGGAGATGGTGATCACAAGCACAAAGATGATGATGGCCATATCATATCACTTAAATTGATTGCATGTGATGTTTATCCTTTATGCATCTTATTTTGCTTTGATTGCCGGTTGCATTATAAGATGATCTCTCACTAAATTTCAAGATAAAAGTGTTCTCCCTGAGTATGCACTGTTGCCAAAGTTCATCGTGCCCAGACTCCACGTGATGATCGGGTGTGATAAGCTCTACGTCCATCTACAATGGGTGCAAGCCAGTTTTGGACACGCAGAATACTCAGGTTAAACTTTATGAGCCTAGCATATGTAGATATGGCCTCGGAACACTGAGACCGAAAGGTCGAGCGTGAATCATATAGTAGATATGATCAACATAGTGATGTTCACCATTGAAAACTACTCCATTTCATGTGATGATCGGTTATGGTTTAGTTGATTTGGATCACGTGATCACTTAGATGATTAGAGGGATGTCTATCTAAGTGGGAGTTCTTAAAGTAATATGATTTATTGAACTTTAATTTATCATGAACTTAGTCCTGATAGTATTTTGCATGTCTACGTTGTTGTAGATCAATAGCTTGCGTTGTTGCTTCCCTATGTTTTTATATATGTTCCTAGAGAAAACTATGTTGAAAGATGATAGTAGCAATGATACGGATTAGGTCCGTGATCTGAGGTGTATCCTCACTGCTGCACAGAAGAATTATGTCCTTGATGCACCACTAGGTGACAGACCTATTACAGGAGCAGATGAAGATGTTATGAGCGTTTGGCTAGCTCAATATGATGACTACTTGATAGTTTAGTGCACCATGCTTAACGGCTTAGAATCGGGACTTCAAAGGCGTTTTGAACATCATGGACCATATGAGATGTTCCAGGAGTTGAAGTTAATATTTCAAGCAAATACCCGAGTTGAGGGATATGAAGTCTCCAACAAGTTCTATAGCTAAAAGATGGAGGAGAATTGCTCAACTAGTGAGCAAGTGCTTAGATTATCTAAGTACTACAATTGCTTGAATCAAGTGGGAGTTAATCTTCTAGATAAGATAGTGATTGGCAGAGTTCTCTAGTCACCATCACCAAGTTACTGGAACTTCGTGATGAACTATATTGCAAGGGGTGACGAAAATGATTCCCGAGCTCTTCGTGATGCTGAAATCGACGAAGGTAGAAATCGAGAAAAGAGCATCAAAGTGTTGATTATTGATAAGACCACTAGTTTCAAGAAAAGGGCAAAGAAAAAGAAAGGAAACTTCAAGTAGAATGGCAAGCAAGTTGTCACTCCCGTGAAGAAGCCCAAAGCTGGACCAAAGCCTGAAACTAAGTGCTTCTACTGCAAAGGAAATGGTCACTGGAAGCGGAAATGTCCTGAATATTTGGTGGATAAGAAGGATGGCAAAGTGAACAAGGGTATATTTGATATACATGTTATTGATGTGTACCTTACTAGTGTTTATAGTAGCCCCTGAGTATGTGATACTTGTTCGGTTGCTAAGATTAGTAACTCGAAACAGGAATTACAGAATAAACAGAGACTAGTTGAGGGAAGTAACGATGTGTGTTGGAAGTGGTTCCAAGATTGATATGATCATCATCGTACACTCCCTATATTTTCGAGATTAGTGTTGAACCTAAATAAATGTTATTTGGTGTTTGCGTTGAGCATAAATATGATTAGATCATGTTTATTGCGATACGATTATCCATCTAAGACAGAGAATAAATTGGTATTCTGTTTACATGAATAAAACCTTTTATGGTCATGCACCATTGAAGAGTGGTCTATTTTTAATGAATCTCGATAGTAGTGATACACATATTCATAATGTTGAAGCCAAGAGATGCAGAGTTGATAATGATAGTGCATCTTATTTGTGGCACTGCCGTTTAGGTCATATTGGTGTAAAGCGCATGAAGAAACTCCATATTGATGGACTTTTGGAATCACTTGATTATGAATCACTTGATACTTGCGAACCATGCCTCATGGGCAAGATGACTAAAACGCCGTTCTCCGGAACTATGGAGCGAGCAACTGATTTGTTGGAAATCATACATACTGATGTATGTGGTCCAATGAATGTTGAGGCTCACGGCGGGTATCATTATTTTCTCACCTTCACAAATGATTTGAGCAGATATGGGTATATCTACTTAATGAAACATAAGTCTGAAACATTTGAAAAGTTCAAAGAATTTTAGAGTGAAGTTGAAAATCATCGTAACAAGAAAATAAAGTTTCTACGATCTGATCGTGGAGGAGAATATTTGAGTTACGAGTTTGGTTTACATTTGAAGCAATGCGGAATAGTTTCACAACTCACGCCACCCAGAACACCACGGCGTAATGGTGTGTCCGAAGGTCGTAATCGTACTTTATTAGATATGGTGCGATCTATGATGTCTCTTACTGATTTACCACTATCATTTTGGGGTTATGCTTTAGAGATGGCCGCATTCACGTTAAATAGGGCACCATCAAAATCCGTTGAGACGACGCCTTATGAACTGTGGTTTAGAAAGAAACCAAAGTTGTCGTTTCTTAAAGTTTGGGGTTGCGATGCTTATGTGAAAAAGCTTCAACCTGATAAGCTCGAACCCAAGTCGGAAAAATGTGTCTTCATAGGATACCCAAAGGAGACTGTTGGGTACACCTTCTATCATAGATCCGAAGGCAAGACATTCGTTGCCAAGAATGGATCCTTTCTAGAGAAAGAATTTCTCTCGAAAGAAGTGAGTGGGAGGAAAGTAGAACTTGATTAGGTAACTGTACCTGCTCCCTTATTGGAAAATAGTTCATCACGGAAACTGGTTCCTGTGATGACTACACCAATTAGTGAGGAAGTTGATGATATTGATCATAAAACTTCAGATCAAGTTACTACCGAACCTCGTAGGTCAACCAGAGTAAGATCCCACCAGAGTGGTACGGTAATCCTATTCTGGAGGTCATGTTACTTGACCATGGCGAGCCTACGAACTATGAGGAAGCGATGATGAGCCCAGATTCCGCAAAATGGCTTGAGGTCATGAAATCTGAGATGGGATCCATGTATGAAAACAAAGTGTGGACTTTGGTTGACTTGCCCGATGATCGGCAGACCATTGAGAATAAATGGATCTTCAAGAAGAAGACTGACGCTGATGGTAACGTTACTATCTACAAAGCTCGACTTGTTGCGAAAGGTTTTCGACAAGTTCAAGGGGTTGACTACGATGAGACTTTCTCACCCGTAGCGATGCTTAAGTCTGTCCGAATCATGTTAGCAATTGCCACATTTTATGAAATCTGGAAAATGGATGTCAAAACTGCATTCCTTAATGGATTTATTAAAGAAGAGTTGTATATGATGTAACCAGAAGGTTTTGTCAATCCTAAAGGTGCTAACAAAATGTGCAAGCTCCAGCAATCCATCAATGGACTGGTGCAAGCATCTCGGAGTTGGAATATACGCTTTGATGAGTTGATCAAACCATATGGTTTTATGCAGACTTTTGGAAAGGCATGTATTTACAAGAAAGTGAGTGGGAGCACTACAGCCTTTCTGATAAGTATATGTGAATGACATATTGTTGATCAGAAATGATGTAGAATTTTCTGGAAAGCATAAAGGAGTGTTTGAAAGGAGTTTTTCAAAGAAAGACCTCAGTAAAGCTACTTACATATTGAGCATCGAGATCTATTGAGATAGATCAAGACGCTTGATAAGATTTTCAATTAGTACATACCTTGACAAGATTTTGAAGTAGTTCAAAATGGAACAGTCAAAGAAAGAGTTCTTGCCTATGATGCAAAGGTGTGAAGTTGAGTAAGACTCAAAACCCGACCATGGCAGAAAATAGAAAGAGAATGAAAAGTCATTCCCTATGCCTCAGTCATAGGTTCTATAAGGTATGCTATGCTGTGTACCAGACCTATTGTATACCTTGCTCGGAGTTTGGCAAAGGAATACAATTTTGATCTAAGAGTAGATCACTGGACAGCGGTCAAGAATATCCTTAGTGAGGACTAAGGAGATGTTTCTCGATTATGGAGGTGATAAAAAAGTTCGTCGTAAAAAGTTACATCGATGCAAGCTTTTACACCGATCCAGATGACTCAAAGTCTCAATCTGGATACATATTGAAAGTGGGAGCAATTAGCTAGAGTAGCTCCGTGCCGAGCATTGTAGACATAGAATATTTGCAAAATACATACGGCTCTGAATGTGACAGACTCGTTGACTAAACTTCTCTCACGAGCAAAACATGATCATACATTAGAACTCTTTGGGTGTTAATCACATAGCGATGTGAACTAGATTATTTACTCTAGTGAACCCTTCGGGTGTTGGTCACATGATGGTGTGAACTATGGGTGTTAATCACATACAGATGTGAATATTCGTGTTGAATCACATGATGATGTGAACTAGATTATTGACTCTAGTGCAAGTGGGAGACTGAAGGAAATATGCCCTAGAGGCAATAATAAAGTTATTATTTATTTCCTTATTTCATGATAAATCTTTATTATTCATTCTAGAATTGTATTAACCGGAAACATGATATATGTGTGAATAC
Source organism: Triticum dicoccoides (assembly GCF_002162155.2). NCBI lineage: Eukaryota > Viridiplantae > Streptophyta > Magnoliopsida > Poales > Poaceae > Triticum > Triticum dicoccoides. The sequence goes on from NC_041385.1 coordinate 730,968,237, forward strand.
ATAGACAAACTGAGTGTCACTAGTATGCCTCTACTTGACTAGCTCATTAATCAAAGATGGTTATGTTTCCTAGCCATGGACAAAGAGTTGTCATTTGATTAACGGGATCACGTCATTAGGAGAATGATGTGATTGACTTGACCCATTTTGTTAGCTTAGCACTTGATCGTTTAGTATGTTGCTATTGCTTTCTTCATGACTTATACATGTTCCTATGACTATGAGATTATGCAACTCCCGTTTACCGGAGGAACACTTTGTGTGCTACCAAACATCACAATGTAACTGGGTGATTATAAAGGTGCTCTATAGGTGTCCCCAAAGGTACTTGTTGGGTTGGCGTATTTCGACATTAGGATTTGTCACTCCGATTGTCCGAGAGGTATCTCTGGGCCCTCTCGGTAATGCACATCACTATAAGCCTTGCAAGCAATGTAGCTAATGAGTTAGTTACAGGATGATGCATTACATAACGAGTAAAGAGACTTGCCGGTAACGAGATTGAACTAGGTATTGAGATACCGACAATCGAATCTCGGGCAAGTAACATACCGATGACAAAGGGAACAACGTATGTTGTTATGCGGTTTGACCGATAAAGATCTTTGTAGAATATGTAGGAGCCAATATGAGCATCCAGGTTCTGCTATTGGTTATTGACCGGAGATGTGTCTCAGTCATGTCTACATAGTTCTCGAACCCGTAGGGTCCGCATGCTTAAAGTTAGATGACAGTTATATTATGAGTTTATGTGTTTTGATGTACCGAAGGTTGTTCGGAGTCCTGGATATGATCACGAACATGCCGAGGAGTCTCGGAATGGTCGAGACGTAAAGATCGATATATTGGATGACTATATTTGGACACCAGAATGGTTCTGGGTGAGATCGGGATAATACCGGAGCACGGGAGGTTATCGGAACCCCCCCGGGAGGTATATGGGCCTTAATGGGCTTTAGTGGAAAGGAGGGGAAAGGAGCAAGGGAGGGGCCGCCCCCCCCCCCCAAGCCCAATCCGAATTAGGAGGGGGCCGCCCCCACCCCCCTTTCCTTTCTTCCTCCTTCCTCTTCCTTCCCTCTCCCTCTCCAAGTAGGAAAAGGAGGAGTCCTACTCCCGGTGGGAGTAGGACTCCCCCCTTGGGCGTGCCTCCTCCTCCTGGCCGGCCCCCTCCTCTCCTCCTTTATATACGGAGGAGGGGGGCACCCCATAGACACAAAAATTGATCCCTTGGATCTCTTAGCCATGTGCGGTGCCCTCCTCCACCATAGTCCACCTCGATAATATCGTAGTGGTGCTTAGGCGAAGCCCTGCGTCGGTAGAACATCATCATCGTCACCACGTCGTCGTGCTTACGGAACTCTCCCTCGACACTCGGCTGGATCGGAGTTTGAGGGGCGTCATCGTGCTGAACATGTGCAAGAACTCGGAGGTGTCGTGCTTTCGGTGCTTGATCGGTCGGGCAGTGAAGACGTACGACTACATCAACCAGGTTATGCTAACGCTTCCGCTTTCGGTCTACGAGGGTACATGGACAACACTCTCCCCTCCCGTTGCTATGCATCACCATGATCTTGCGTGTGTGTAGGAATTTTTTTGAAATTACTATGTTCCCCAACATTTCCCTGCGAAACAGAGGGGGTAGCACGATGATAATCATGTGAGGACTTTGATCCTTTTGAGGAATTTGATCCATGTGAGGAATTTGATCCATGTGAGGACTTGGATCCATATGAAGAATTTGATCCATATGAAGAATTTGATCTGGGGTTCTTATTCTTCACAGGTGGTGTCATGAGGACATTCACCTGAAGACTTTCAAGGCAACTTTTGGGAACCCAGATTTTCTTCATAGGGGAACCGTTCCTGCAGTTAGTGCCAACATATCTAGCAAATACTTCACCATTCTGATTTTTGAACAGTTTATAGTTGGAGTCAAATGACTCATCGGAAGAATGAGGAGATTCACATGTAAAGCCAGATAAATTGGATAGATCAATTGGAGGTCCCTTTGCAGCAACCCATGAGATTTTGGGGTACTTCTTAGGCTTCCAATATGTTCCATCAGCATTGAGTTTCCTCTCAAAGGCAATACCTTCTTTCCTAGGGTTCCTGTTGAGGATCTGCTTTTTAAGCACATACAAAGAGTTTGATGCCCTTTGAGGCTTTTGTACATGCCTGTCATGTACAATTCCTTCAGCCCTGCATCACCAGTGATACTAGCAATGTCCTCATATGAGGAATTAGTGATAGCAGAGATAGGTGAAGAATTTGTAGCATTAGAAGCATTTGAACATTCAGGTGAAGAATTAGCAGATTCACGTTCAATGCACTTCAGACATGGAGGAACAAATTCTTATTGAGTAGCGCTGATTTGTTGAGCAAGTAATGAATCGCACTCCTTCTGAAGATCTTCATAACTCACTCTTAGCTTCTCAAGATCTTGCTTTCTTTGAAGAAATTCATAAGAAAGCTTCTCGTGATCAGATAGAAGAGTGTTATGATGACCTTGAAGGTTATCAAACTTGGACTGAAGTCTCTGAAGATTTTCAGTCAAGTCTTTAGTGCGATCCATTTCTTCACCCAACATATCATCACTTTGGTCTAGCATGTTTTGAACCTTTTCAATAGCCTTTTGTTGTTTTACAGCAATCTTAGCAAGTTTAGAGTAGGTGTGGCTGAGGGAACACCATTTTCCACAACATACCAGAGATCGTTATCAATTGCCTCAAGATGCATTCGCATCTTATTCTTCCAGTAGGGGGAGTCCGTCCCATCGAAGGTAGGACACCCAGCAGAGACCTTGATCATACCTGCGGCCGACATAACTAAAACTCCAGGTGGTTAAACCAAAATCACACAGAACAAGGGAGTACCTTGCACTAATACCAATTGAAAGTGCGTTATATCGACTAGAGGGGGGTGAATAGGCGATTTTTATGAATTCTTCACTGAGGAATTTGCTGGTGAGGCAATTCCTTAGCGAAGAACTACTTGCAGCAGAATAAGTACTCAGAAGTAAACATAACGGAACACAAGCATAGTCATCATGATGAAATGAAGACAAGCGCAGAGTACAGAAAGCGTAAACACAGGATAACACAGAATGAAGACAGACAGATTGAAGAAATTGAGCTGAGGAAACTGAGAAAGTCTTCAGTCAAAGTCTTCAAACAGATATGAACAAGCACACAACAGGTGAAATGAGGAATTGAAAGAGTTAAGGAAATAAAACCAGTAAGCTTGGTGAAGACAATGATTTGGTAGACCAGTTCCAACTGCTGTCTTAGTTGTACATCTAGTTGGAGCGGCTAGGTATTTAGACCAAAGGACATACAGTCCTGGACACACAGTCCTCACCGTATTCTCCTTGAGCTAAAGTCACACAGACCTCGCCCAATCACTCATGGTAAGTCTTCAGGTGATTTCCGAACCTTCACAAACTCGGTCACTCATAGATCCATAGTTCATCTTGGATGCTCTATACCTTGACGCCTAACCGTCTGGAAGAAGCACGGTCTTCAAAGGAAACAAGCATCAGATCCACACAAGATCAATCTCTTCAGTGATACTCAATCACTTTGGGTTTGAAGGTGTTTGGGTTTGGGTTTTCCTCACTTGAAGATTTTCGCTCAAAGTCCTCGGAGGATGGGTTGCTCTCAAATGACAAGTGTTAGTTTCTCTTGGAGCATCCAACCAGCTAGTGGTTGTAGGGGGCGGCTATTTATAGCCTAGGGAGCAGACCGACATGATAAGACATAAATGCCCTTCAATAATATGACTGTTAGGTGGGTAGATATTTTGGGACAGCTGGCGCGTAGCACATCAACGGTCAGAATTTTGACTCTCAAATTCCTCAGGGCTATCACGTTCCTCACTGTGTAGGCAATCCGCACTGGCGAATTCCTAACTCCTCAGTCAGAACAATCCTCAGAGACCAGAAGAACTTCGTCTCTATCACTGAAGAATATGACTGGACTATATGAGATTTCCAATGGCTTCACTCGAAGGGATTGGTAGATGTTGAGCATACATGGAAATTTTTCCTTAGTATTTCCTCGACCCCCTTTAACAGTACGGTGTTTCCTATGACTCAAGAAAGAGAAAATGAAACTACGAAAACAAAAGTCCTCACACTTCATGTTCCTCGAATGATTGCTAAATCTTCAAGGTCACACCAATTTCTTCACTTTCAAAGTCTTCAAAAAGTCTTCAGAAATCCAAAGTCTTCAGTCGAAGAACTTCATTTTTAGGTGTCGACTTTCTCTATAAATATCAAACTCCTCATAGACTTATAGACCTGTGTACACTCACAAACGCATCAGTCTCTTAACCTATAAGTCTTCAATACACCAAAATCACTAAGGGGCACTAGATGCACTTACAGATGGTATCTCGCTAGCCCTTTCTGAGACCGCAAAACATAAATGCAGAGCACCTTTAAAGATCAAGGACTGACTAAACATTGTAATTCATGGTAAAAGAGATCTAGTCAAGTCATACCCGATATAAACTAATAGTAATGCATGCAATTGACAATGTGCTCTCCAGCGGGTGCTTTTTAATAAGAGGGTGATGACTCAACATAAAGGTAAATAGATAGGCCCTTCGCAGAGGGAAGCAGGGATTTGTAGAGGTGCCAGAGCTCGATTTTGAAATAAAGAGATAAATAACATTTTGGGCGGTATACTTTCACTGCCAACATAACAACTATGAGATCTTGATATCTTCCATGCTACATACACTATAGGTAGTTCCCAAACAGAATGGTAAAGTTTATACTCCCCCACCACCAACAAACATCAGTCCATGGCTTGCTCGAAGCAACGAGTGCCTCCAACTAACAACAATCCCGAGGGAGTTTTGTTTAATTATTTTGATTTGCTTTTATCTTTTTGATCATGGGACTGGGCATCCCGGTTACCAGCCATTTTCTCGTGAATGAGGAGCGGAGTTCACTCCCCTTGAGAATAACCCAATTAGCATGGAAGATACAGACAACCCTAGTTGATACATGAGCTGCTCGAGCATACAAAACAGAATTTCATTTCAAGGTTTGGAGTTTGGCACATACAAATTTACTTGGAACGACAGGTAAATACCGCATATAGGAAGGTATGGTGGACTCATATGGAATAACTTTGGGTTCATGGAGTTGGATGCACAAGCAGTATTCCCGCTTAGTACAAGTGAAGGCTAGCAAAAGACTGGGAAGCGATCAACTGAGAGAGTGACAACAGTCATGAACATGCATGAAAATTAATCAACACCGAGTGCAAGCATGAGTAGGATATAATCCACCATGAACATAAATATCGTGAAGGCTATGTTGATTTTTGTTTCAACTACATGCGTGAACATGTGCCAAGTCGAGTGTACGTGCATTGGACTAAGCTGGAATCTGCAAGCATTCAATTCAAGAGAGAAGACAAAATAATATGGGCTCTTGGTTAAATCAAAAATCATGCATGTAAGAGCCACTTAGACATTTTCATTATGGTCTTCTACTCTTGACCCCCGAAGGAAAGAAAAGAAATAAAATTATTTACACGGGAAAGCTCCCAACAAGCAAAAGAAGAACGAGAAACCTTTTTGGGTTTTCATTTAATTATTACTATTATAGGCATGGAAATTAAACTAACTAATTTTTTTGGTTTTTCTTAAGGTTTATCTAACACACAAGAAGAAGACTAGAAAAACAAATTAAACTAGCATGGATAGTACAATGAAAGAGTATGAGCACCGACACTAGAATGAGTGTGTGAACATGAGTGTAAAGTCGATGGGAAATATGTACTCCCCAAAGCTTAGGCTTTTGGCCTAAGTTGGTCTATGCCCATGGATCGCGGCTACTCTCCCCGGTATACTGAGGAGTGTCATCATACTGCCACCGGCTGGTGATCTCCTCCGGATCCCACTGATAATATGATGGACGATAGGGGTCCAGTGGTGGTTCCGGCTCAGGCTCTGGAGTGGATGTCTGGCCTCGATGCGCTTATATTGGCTTCAGCAAGACAAGGTAATGACATGCAGTTAAATCAAACAAAGAAGGTGCAGGCTGGGTAATAATCTCATTGTGTTTCTTATTAAATCTCAGGTTATACAGGAGCATCTTATCATCGTTGTAAACAATAAACTCATGCGCTACCATGCTCCTGTAATCTTAAAAGGTAAGAGGCAGCAGTGTCTCCTCTTCCTCATCATGTCTAATAGGTATCTCAGAATGTTTAGCAAGGCGTGCAATATAGATACCTCCAAAGATGGGGCCCTTTATATGGTTTAGGCTCAATTGTTTAGCAATAACGACACCCATACTAAAAGTGTTCTCACCGAATAAGGCATGGAGCAGAATAATAATATCAGGAACACTGAAGTTTCCACTATTTCCATGACCAATTAAGCATCGACTAGCAAATATGGCAAAGTAGCGTAAAACAGGAAAATGTATGCTTGTGATTCTCGCATCGGAACCCTTCTTCGATTCCCCTGCAGTAATAGTATCAACGAAACCATCCACATCTTTACGATGTGGTTCATTTAAGCTACCCTCAAACAATATTCTACAAACCACGCAAAAATTAGGTAATGACATTTCCTTACCCTCATCATATAAATGAAAAGATACTGAAGGAGGTGAATTCTTAGGATAATAATAAAAGTTTTGCACAAAAGTATTGGTAAGTAAGAGATACTGTTCAATCCGGTCTGGAGGAAGTCGGCGAGGCCTGCATTTTCAGCCAAAGAATAAAAGTCTTCATAAATCCCGGCTGCTCTCAAGAAATTATCACATGGCCACTCACAAGGCCTTACTTCCGCTACGCGAGGAAGATTATACTTGGCCTTTTCTTTCTCCTTAGCTTGCTTATCCTTGGAGCCTTGGCTAGAAGAGTCCCTCAAGAACAACCTCTTCATCTTTTTCTTAAAATTTCTAAATTTTTTAGTAACTTCAAAATAAAAGTAAATTAAAATAAACAAGATTGATAGCAACTACTCCCATAAGTGCCTAGAGCCTATATCATGCATTAGAATTACTTGGGACCTCATAAATTCAACATGCAAGCTCAAGAACCAAGGCAGCAAGAATTTGCAATGAATAAAGCACTAGAACAAAAACTAATTGGATCATTGGAGGAGTCACATACCAAGCAACAATCTCCCAAAGCAGTTTTGTGAATGGAGCTTTGATCAAGGAGATCGAAAATCGCAGCAAAACGAGCTAGAACTCGTGCTTGAGCTGGATGGGGATTTTTTTGGGAGGAAGATAGAGTGTGTGGGTGCAGGAATAAGTGGAGGGGAGCCACCGTGGGTCCACGAGGCAGGGGGCGTGCCCTATAGGGGTGGGCGCACCCTAGACCCTCGTGGTCAGGTGCTTGCTCCCCCTGCTGTGTTCTCAATGCCAAATATTCTCAAAAAATCCAGAAAAAATCATATTAAATTGGCATGGCATTTGGGTACTCTGGGATCACCAAGTTTCTTAGGTATTCCACCCTTAAAGGTATAGTTAGCAAGCATGGTGGAGATTTCAGCTTCAGGTATTTTCCTTTTATTTGTAATGATATCTTTCATGTATTTAGCATAAGGGTTTGTTTTAAGTATATCAGTTAAGCGCATGCGTAAGAAAATAGGCCTAATCATTTCAGCAAAGCGCTCAAAATCCTCATCATCCTTTTTCTTGGATGGTTTAGGAGGAAAAGGCATGGGTTTCTGAACCCATGGTTCTCTTTCCCTACTATGTTTCCTAGCAACAAAGTCTCTCTTATCATAACGTTGATTTCTTGATTGTGGGTTATCAAGATCAACAACAGGTTCAATTTCTATACCATTGTCATTACTAGGTTGAGCATCTACATGAACATCATTATTAACATTATCATTAGGTTCATGTTCGTCTCCAGATTGTGTTTAAGCATCAGAGATAGAAGTCTCATTAGGATTCTCAGGTGTTTCTACATTAGGTTCACTAGAAGCATGCAAAGTCCTATCATTTTTCTTTTTCTTCTTTTTAGAAGAACTAGGAGCATCTAGGTTATTTTTCTGAGAATCTTGTTCAATTCTTTTAGGGTGGCCTTAAGGATACAAAGGTTCCTAAGTCATTTTACCAGTTCTAGTAGCCACTCTAACAGCAAAATCATATTTATTATTTAATTCATCAAGCAATTCATTCTGAGCCTGAAGTACTTGTTCGGCTTGAGTGGTGACCATAGAGACATGTTTATTGGTGAGTTTAAGTTCACCCTTAACTCTAGACATATAATCACTCAAGCGTCCAATCATATAAGCATTATTTTTCAACTGTCTACTGACATAATCATTGAAATTTGCTTGTTTATCCATAAAGTCATCAAATTCATCCAAACATTGGCTAGGAAATTTAGTAGACAGGATTTCAACTTTATCATATCTATAGAGCGAATTTACCTTCACTACCTGTGTCGGGTTATCAAGACAATGTGTTTCTTCGACAGACGGTATATTAAGACCATGTATTTCTTCGATATGAGGTAAATTCTTAACATCTTTAGCTTTAATACCTTTTTCTTTCATTGATTTCTTTGCCTCTTGCATATCTTCAGGACTGAGAAATAGAACACCCCTCTTCTTCGGAGTTGGTTTAGGAATAGGCTCAGGAGTTGGCTCAATTGACTCAGGAATTGGCTCAAGAAGAGTCCAATTATTTTCATTAATCAACATATTATTCAATAACAATTCAGCTTGGTCGACTGTTCTTTCCCTGAAAACACAACCAACACAACTATCCAAGTGGTCCTTGGAAGCATCGGTTAGTCCATTATAAAAGATATCAAGTATTTCATTTTTCTTAAGAGGATGATCAGGCAAAGCATTAAGTAATCGAAGAAGCCTCCCCCAAGCTTGTGGGAGACTCTCTTCTTTGATTTGCACAAAATTATATATTTCCCGCAAGGCAGCTTGTTTCTTATGAGCAGGGAAATATTTAGCACAGAAGTAATAAATCATATCCTGGAGACTACGCACACAACCAAGATCAAGAGAATTAAACCAAGTTTTAGCATCACCCTTTAATGAGAACGGAAATATCTTAAGGATATAATAATAGCGGGACTTCTCATCATTAGTAAACAGGGTGGCTATATCATTCAGCTTGGTAAGATGTGCCACTACAGTTTCAGATTGAGTGCCATAGAAAGGATCAGATCCAACTAAAGTAATTATCTTAGGATCAACAAAGAATTCATAATCCTTATCAGTAACAAAGATAGGTGAAGTGGCAAAAGCAGGGTCATATTTCACTCTGGCATTCAGAGTTTTCTGTTTCAACTTAGCTAGTAAGATCTGATCTATCATTGCAAGCAAGAAAATCTCTAGCAGTTTCTTCATCCATAACATAACCCTCAGCAACAACATGCAATTCATATTTAGGGGGAGAACCTTCATCATCACTATCATCAATATTATCAGTTTCAATAATTTCATTCTCCCTAGCTCTAGCAAGTTGTTCATCAAGAAATTCACCTAACGGCACAGTAGTATCAAGCATAGAAGTAGTTTCATCATAAGTATCATGCATAGCAGAAGTGGCATCATCAATAACATGCGACATATCAGAATTCATAGCTGTAGCAGGTTTAGGTGTCGCAAGCTTACTCATAACGGAAGGAGAATCAAGTGCAGAGCTAGATCGCAGTTCCTTACCTCCCCTCGTAGTTGAGGGATAAATTTTGGTTCTTTGATCTTTCAAGTTCTTCATAGTGATCAGCAAATATAAATCCCAAGTGACTCAAAGAATAGATCTATGCTCCACGGCAACGGCGCCAGAAAATAGTCTTGATAACCCACATGTATAGGGGATCGCAACAGTTTTCGAGGGTAGAGTATTCAACCCAAATTTATTGATTCGACACAAGGGGAGCCAAAGAATATTCTCAAGTATTAGCAGTTGAGTTGTCAATTCAACCACACCTGGATAACTTAATATCTGTAGCAAAGTATTTAGTAGCAAAGTAGTGTGATAGTAATGGTAACAGTGGCAAAAGTAATGATAGCAGTTTTGTAGTAATTGTAACAGTAGCAACGGAAAAGTAAATAAGCAAAGACAATATGTAAAAAGCTCGTAGGCATTGGATCAGTGATGAATAATTATGTCGGATGCAATTCATCATGTAATAGTTATAACATAGGGTGACACAGAACTAGCTCCAGCTCATCAATGTAATGTAGGCATGTATTCCGAATATAGTCATACATGCTTATGGAAAAGAAGTTGCATGACATCTTTTGTCCTACCCTCCCGTGGCAGCACGGTCCTAATGGAAACTAAGGGATATTAAGGCCTCCTTTTAATAGAGTACCGGACCAAAGCATTAACACATAGTGAATACATGAACTCCTCAAACTACGGTCATCACCGAGAAGTATCCCGATTATTGTCACTTCGGGGTTGTCGGATCATAACACATATTAGGTGACTATAGACTTGCAAGATAGGATCAAGAACTCACATATATTCATGAAAACATAATAGGTTCAGATCTGAAATCATGGCACTCGGGACCTAGTGACAAGCATTAAACATAACAAAGTCATAGCAACATCAATCTCAGAACATAGTGGATACTATGGATCAAACCCTAACAAAACTAACTTGATTACATAGTAAATCCCATCCAACCCATCACCATCCAGCAAGCCTACGATGGAATTACTCACGCACGACGGTGAGCATCATGAAATTGGTGATGGAGGATGGTTGATGATGACGACGGCGATGAATCCCCCTCTCCGAAGCCCCGAGCAGACTCCAGATCAGCCCTCCCAAGAGGTTTTAGGGCTTGGCGGCGGCTCCGTATCGTAAAACGCAATGAAACTTCTTCTCTGATTTTTTTCTTCGTGAAACGAAATATATGGAGTTGGAGTTGAGATCGGTGGAACATCAAGGGGCCCACGAGACAGGGGGACGCGCCCAGGGTAAGGGGGCGTGCCCCCACCCTCGTGAACAGGGTGTGGGCCCCTTGGCCTTGATTCTTTTGCCAGTATTTTTTATATTTTCCAAAAGTTATCTCCGTGGATTTGCAAGTCATTCAGAGAACTTTTATTTCTGCACAAAAATAACACCATGGCAGTTCTGCTGAAAACAGCGTCAGTCCGGGTTAGTTCCATTCAAATCATGCAAATTAGGGTCCAAAACAAGGGCAAAAGTGTTTGGAAAAGTAGATACGTTGGAGACGTATCAGTCATTAGCTCGCTCCATTGTTTCAGAGAACGGAGTTTTAGTCATCATTGCCCATGAGGCATGGTTCACAAGTATCAAATGATTCATAATCAAGTGATTCCAAAAGTCCATCTGCATGCAGTTTCTTCATGCTCTTTACGCCAATATGACCTAAGCGACAGTGCCACAAGTATGTTGCACTGCCATTATCAACTTTGCATCTTTTGGCATCAATATTATGAATATGTGTATCACTACGATTGAGATTCAATAAACCATTAACATTGGGTGTATGACCATAGAAGGTGTTATTCATGTAAACAGAGCAACAATTATTCTCTTACTTAAATGAATAACCATATCGCAATAAACATGATCCAATCATATTCATGCTCAACGCAAACACCAATAACATTTATTTAGGTCCAACAGTAATCTAGAAGGTAGAGGGAGTGTGTGATGGTGATCTTATCAACCTTGGAATCACTTCCAATATACATCGTCACCTCGCCCTTAACTAGTCTCTGCCTGTTTTGCAACTTTTTTTGAGTTACTAATCTTAGCAACTGAATCTCGGTATAAAATACTCAGGGGTTACTATGAACATTAGTAAAGTACACATCAATAACATGTATATCAGCTATACCTTTGTTCACCGCCATCCTTCTTACCCGCCAAGTATTTGAGGTAGTTCTGAATCCAGTGACCATCCCCTTTGCAGTAGAAACACTCAGTTTCAGGCTTAGGTCTACCTTTGGGCTTCTTCACGGGAGTGACAACTTGCTTGTCATTCTTCTTGAAGTTTCCTTTCCTTTGCCCTTTTTCTTGAAATTAGTGGTCTTGTTAACCATCAACACTCGATGCTCTTTCTTGATTTCTAACTTCGTCGATTTTAGCATCGCGAAGAGCTCGAGAATTGTTTTCGGCATCCCTTGCATATTATAGTTCATCAAGAAGTTCTAGTAGCTTAGTGATAGTGACTAGAGAACTCTGTCAATCACTATCTTATTTGGAAGATTAATTTCCCACTTGATCCGAGCGATTGTATTACCCAGACATTATGAGCACATGCTCACTTGCTGAGCAATTCTTCTCCATCTTGTGGGCAAAGTACTTGTCAGAGGTCTCGTAACTCTCGACACAGGCATGAGTCTGAAATACCAATTTTGGATCTTGGAACATCTCATAAGCTCCGTGGTGTTCAAAACGGTTTTTGAAGTCCCGGTACTAAGCGTAAAGTATGGTGCGCTAAACTATCAAGTAGTCATCATATTGAGCTTGCCAAACGTTTATAACGTCTGCATCTGCTCTTGCAATAGGTCTGTCACCTTGTGGTGCATTAAGGCCATAATTCTTCTGTGCAACAATGAGGATAATCCTCAGATCACGGACCCAGTCCGCTTCATTGCTATTATCATCTTTTCAACTTATTTTTCTCTAGGAACATATCAAAAATAAATGGGGAGCTACAATGCGAGCTATTGATCTACAACATAATTTGCAAATACTATCTGGACTAAGTTCATGATAAATTTAAGTTTAATTAATCAAATTACTTAAGAACTCCCACTTAAACTGACATCCCTCAAGTCATCTAAGTGTAACATGATCCAAATCAACTAACACATGTCCGATCATCACGTGAGATGGGGCAGTCATCAATGGTGAACATCTCTATGTTGATCATATCTACTATATGATTCACGTTCAATCTTTCGATCTCCAGTGTTCTGAGGCCATGTCTGTACATGCTAGGCTCGTCAAGTTTAATCCGAGTATTTCGCATGTGTAAAACTGTCTTGCACCCGATGTATATGAACGTAGAGCCTATCACACCCGATCATCACGTGGTGTCTCAGCATGAAGAACTGTCGCAACGGTGCATACTCGGGGAGAACACTTATATCTTTAAATTTTAGTTAAAGGATTATCTTATAATGCTACCGCCGTACTAAGCAAGATAAGATGCATAAAGATAAACATCACATGCAATCAAAATATGTGACATGGTATGGCCATCATCATCTTGTGCTTTTGATCTCCATCTCCAAAGCATTGTCATGATCTCCATCATCACCGGCTCGACACCTTGATCTCCATCGTTGCATCGTGGTCGTCTCGCCAACTATTGCTTCTACAACTATCGCTAACGCATAGTGATAAAGTAAAACAATTACATGGCGTTTGCATTTCATACAATAAAGCGATAATCATAAGGCATAAAGAAAGCAATAGTAATAAAACTGAATGATCAATATGCTAAGCTAACGGATGGGTCTTGTTCAATCACATCATTCTCCTAATGATGTGATTCCGTTCATCAAATGACAACACATGTCTATGGTTAGGAAACTTAACCATCTCTAATTAACGAGCTAGTCTAGTAGAGGCTTACTAGGGACAAGGTATTTTGTCTATGTATTCACACATGTGTCAAGTTTCCGGTTAATACAATTCTAGTATGAATAATAAACATTGATCATGATATAAGAAAATATAAAATAACAACTTTATTATTGCCTCTAGGGCATATTTCCTTCACCAACTGCTGCCACCGGATCTGCTGCGGGACTCCAAGTACGGCTTTGACTCGTCTCTATGGGACACTTGGTTCCACGACAAGCATGACATGCACCGGCGGTCCTACTTTGGTGGCCACCCACCGCATCCGACTAGTGAAGACACCCCGCCCCACGCGCGCGGCCGTAGGCGTGTGCGCGACATCTCGCCGACGTCGTCGCCGTCGCCATCTCCGTTCCCTCTATCGGTGCCTCACATGACCGACGAGGAGGATGCCCGGCTCATGAGGCGTGTCATGGATGATTCCATGAGCACGCACGACGAGCAGCAATGGGATGGCCTCGAAACCGCATTGGCCCTCTCTGCGGCCGGCGATGTGGCCATCCCGAAGCTGGACGTCGCCGTCAAGGAGGAGGTGCACGAGGAGCAGCCCCTCGCCGCGTGGGACCCTCGTTTGGTGGGCCAGCGCTGGAGCTGGTCCTGCACGGCGCCATAAATGGCCGACTTAGTGGGAGTAGGCCCATGGTCAGCAACGCCACCGCGCTCGCCAGAGCAGGAGCAGGAGCCATGGGAGGAGGTGATGCAGGCTCCACCGGTGCAGGCGGCACCGACACCTCCGGTCTGGCAGGGGCCGCCAGCCCACCTGTGGCAGCCACCGCTCTACGTCGACTTCTGCAGCAACGACGACGAGTAAGACAGCAACTCCTGAAGACGAGACGGCCACCGACGGGCCTTTATCTACTTTTTTTATGTCTTTTATTAAGTTTTATTTAATTAAGATTTGCGTTGAATTTTGGTACTATGGAGGTATGTGCGTTATGTTTATATTCATGTTTTCGTACTTTTTGCAGGTTGATTTTCTTCTTTTTGGCAAAAATTTAAAGTCCACGGCCTCAGAAGGTCTGGGGCGAGGCGTGCCCGTTGAGCGCACTGTTAGCCGCACAACCGCAAGCGGACAGCTGTATCCATTTTTCTGCCCCAAACGGACGAAAAGCGGATGAACGGACGTCCGTTTCGGGTCGCACGTTGGAGTTGGCTTTAGTGAAGAAGCACCGAGGCCGTGACTTGGTTCCCTGCACGGCTGCTCGTACGGTGTATCATGCGTGCGTGCGTGTCACGCACGGTTTAGTCGTGCGGTCCTCGTTGGGTCGGAGCATGGGGCGGTGCCTAACCTGTGCGGCGGAATGTACGAAGGGCGTGTTTTGTGCTGCGCTGTGTTTTGAGCTCTCGAGGCCGTGCGTGCGTGCGATGGTGGAGCATATGCATGTCTTGTGCGCCTCTTCGTGTTGACAGCCACCAGGCCCGGCCCTGTCTCGAGGCCCCGCACGACTCGAGACCTCCTGTAGCCCTTACCACACCGAGGTAGCCGTGACACCGCGACTTGGATCTCTGCACGTATGGTGCAGTACTGCAGTACCGTGCGTGTGTGTGTCACGGTTTTTTAGTCGTGCAGTGCTTTCTTTCTGTTGCGGAAAAGTCGTGCAGTACTGCTTTGCCGGGTCGGAGCACGGACCACGGAGCGCTGCTTAAGAGCATCTCCAGCCGCGTCCCCAACAAGGTCTCCAGGCGACTTTTCGGTCGTTGGCGTCAAAAAATCAGTCCAGTCGCGTCTCTAAGGTTTCAGTTTTCGTCGGCTCTGGCCGAAATTGGTGCCGGCGAACCCAATCCGAACCCGGCGCGCTGGGGGCGCTCGGGGGCGCCGAGCGAATCGTTTTTGGCGCGAAAGAGCCGCGGGCCCTCCTTACCAGCGACTCGTCTCTCTTCTTGCCGCTTCGTCGTCCTCATCGCCTCGTTTCCCGCGGCGAATCAATGTCAAAGCTGTCGCGCGCTGCCGCGCCGGTCAGCCTCCATTGATTCTTCACGGGCGGCGCGTCACGGGGCGGCGCGCCGACGCCTCCCCTTCCTCAGACGCATACACACGGGCGCGGCTATATATGGGCCTCGCTCGCCTCTGATGAGCGCTACCTCTCCCGAGCGCCGCGCCGAGCCCTCCCCCAGCCCTTCCTCTTCCGTGAGCCGCCGCCCAACCCTTCCATCTCCCTCCCCTTTCCCGATGGCCGAGCGTTTCCCCGGAGACGAGGCGGCGGCCAACGGCTTCGGCCGCCACACGCTCCGCGCACAGGAGTCGTGGCTCCTGTTCTAGGCGAACATCCCGGCGCCGCTGGACATGCACGCCGGGCCGACGGGCTGGAGGCTCAGCAACGAGGGAGTGCCCATTCCCCTGTTGCCCGACGCCGTGGCTAAACCCTCCTACTTCGCCGATGAGGTCGAGGTCGTGCGCGACAACCTCACCGACGCCCAGCTCTCCCTTCCCCAGTACGCCGCCAACAACCACGCGGTGTGGGCGGCGTACTTCGAGCGCCGTCAGCAGCAGCGGCTGGCGTCCACTAGGGCTGCAAGAAAAGCTCGAGGCTCGTGAGCCGCTCGAGATCGACTCGTATTTTGACTCGACTCGAGATCGACTCGAAAAGAAATGAGCTGAGTATGAACACTTTATGTGGCTCGATAGAGAAACGAGTTAATCTTGAGCCAACACTAGCTCGCTCAATTTTAGCTCGATAGCTCGATGTCATATAATTATATTAAATAATCTTGATGTATATTTAAAGAAAATAGGATAATTTATTGCCATACATTTTGTGTCAATTTTTTCTCAATTTTACCTAGTAGGAAACATGAAGGCCTATTAAGCATGACAAATTTAGCCTCAATTTGGTGTGTGGTCAGTCGTGTCAAATATCCTATTATTCACAGCTAAAGTTTAAGAGCAGACGTGCCTTCATTTTTCTATCTTTCTAGTTCATTGATCCCTATTTATCAAGTGCTAGTCTTTAGTTGAGAGAGAATAAGTCAAATTTTATAGTGGTTTTCAATGTTGTGTTGTTGGCTATAATGTTTGAAAAATTGTCTATTCGTAAAATCATCTTATTATTTAGATCGAAACTAGCTCGAGATCGATACAAGTTGAGCACGAGCCATTTTCTACGGCTCGATCTTGAGCTTCACTTAGTTTGAGCTCGCCCGAATCTTAGTATAATCTGAGATCGATACAAGTTGAGCACGAGCCATTTTCTACGGCTCGATCTTGAGCTTCACTTAGTTTGAGCTAGCCCGAATCTTAGTATAATCTGAGCTGAGCCTAATCCAGCTCGATCGAACTCGACTTCTTTGCAGCCCTAGCGTCCACCAACGGGGCGCCGGTGGTCGGCGGTATGAAGAACAGCGAGTGGCGCCACCTGTGGTGGGGCGCCCACGGCCGCACACTTGAGGGCGTGCCGACGCACCTCGAGGGCGGCTACAACCCGCCGTTAACGTACCCCCGACGAGGGCAGCCGCCCCGGCGCATCGCCGACGCGATGGGCGATGGGCGCCAAGGAGGTTCGGCTCCTCCTCCTCTTCTTCCTCCTCGCGCTCTTCCTCCCACTCCTACGGCGCTTCGACGCTGCTCGGCGTCAAGGCCGAGCCAGCAGCGGAGACGCCGCTCAGCCAACGCATTCGCAATGCCGGCATCGTCATCAACGAGGGCGGCCGGCGCACCTCCTCGTCGGCTCCTCCTCGCGCCGGTGAAGACGGAGCCGTGGCTCGTGCCGGTGAAGACGGAGCCGGGTCTCCCCGCCGTGAAAACCGAGCCCGGCGAGGTCGAGCTCGACGACGACGCGGCTCTTAAATGGGCATGCCAGGACTCCCTGAAGATGGCGAGGGAGCGCCAGTTCGCCGCCCTGCGGCGCTTCGCGCAACGCCGCCGAGGCCACGACGACGGAGGAGTCATCGTCATCGACGACAGCGACGCCGCCGCCACCAGTCCGCCATGGCGACGCCGGGGAGGGTCCAGCAGGGGCGCCCGCGTCAAGGAGGAGAAGGCCGACGACGGCGGCGACGACGGCGACTACTCAGCGTTCAGCCAGTTTTTTAGATTAGTTTATATGTTTGCTATGTATGTAATGAAAATCCGCGAACATGTCTAATATATGCCCAAGTTTGCCAAAAATTGTCGTGTATAGCCGAACTTCGCCAAACTTTGCCTAAATTTGCTATATATTTTTATTTTTTAACGCGTCTGGGGCGGCGGCTGGGACCAACTCGGCCTCAGGTCCATTTTTTGCGTCGGCTCGCCCCATGGACGATTTTTAGGCGTCCTGTGGGGCCAACAGCTGGAGATGCTCAGCTTACCTTGGGATGGAACGTACTCCGCGCGTGTTTCGTGCTGCATTTGTGTTTGACAGTTTGATGGGTGTGCATTTGGAACGTACTCCGGGCGTGATTTTTAAGTCAGAATGCTCGTGCTATCAAATTGCATCGTGTGGCGAGGGATGCACTCGCGCGGGTGTGCACGTACGTTGTGTGGTGGTGGTGTGTGTGCTCGGTACGGCGGGAGAATGTCTGATCGATGCAACCGCACACACGGTAGGTCAGATGCCCTGGAGCCACTCGTGCGGCACGGTGAGGACTGAGGCATGGACGAACGCGTTCATGCTTTTGATATCCTTTTTTCCATTTTGTTTGGTTCTCTCTTTCACATTTTTCTATTTTCTTATCTTTTCATTATCTTCTACTCCGACCCATAATATAAGAGCGTTTTTTAATAAAAACGCTCTTATATAATAGGACGGAGAGAGTATTTACTATTCTTCTTGTTTTTCCCCTTATTTTAAGTAACAATTTATTTTTTTAAAAATATATATAATTTTTATATAAAAAAATGTTACTCCGTCCGATCTAGATTAACTTTCGTAGCACTAGTACAACTTCGTACTAAGGTTGTACTAAAGCTATGACAAGTAATATGGATCAGGGGGAGTAGTTTATTTCTAAAATAGTATTCAGATTGTTTTTAAAATACACATTATTTTAATTGTTCATGTAATTCAAAAACATGAATTGTTGAATTAGTAATACATGACTAAATCTAAATACCCATATTATATATTGTATTTGAGTATTGTGTATTTGAAAATACTTACTGAATATACGTGTCATAGTATAACGGAAAGAAAATTCACATGCATGTTAAGTAAACATTTGATGAGGTGTGAAATAAACTAATAATGAAAAAGTTATTAGAAAATATATGAAGTGACATGTGTGAATGTTAAGATAACAGAAAGATGGGAACCAACTACTAGTTTTATATATCATATTTTTAGAAAACGTGAAAATTATGTGGAAGTTTTATAATATGTGAGGATGACAGTCGTGAGACGTGGGCATTCTTTTACTTTACCCTTTTCCGCTGGATACACAAAATTAATATAAATTAATGTTATAATTATGATAAATATTTTATTGTATATATTTAATCTGTTTTTTGTGCACGCACTGTGCTCCTCTTACAACTTTTAGTGCAAGCGTGGTCTTTTCAAAACGTGTTCAGTAAGATCACATTCTGCATGGGTACTTTTTTTTCGATAAAAGAAATTTTAACATCGCAAAGATACCGATTACACCCGGTCTCTATACCAACAAGATGTCCAAATAGCGTTGACCTGGGAGCGTTTGTGTCTTGCTGCAACGAGACGTACATACAACTCACCACAAGCCGCCTCCATAGTGGTCCTGATCCGTTGAGGACTTATCTATACCCACAAAAGCAAACATGACTTTCCGTTTTTACAGTAGAAGCAAACATCCTTTGCTTGACTGACTAAAACA
Source organism: Triticum dicoccoides (assembly GCF_002162155.2). NCBI lineage: Eukaryota > Viridiplantae > Streptophyta > Magnoliopsida > Poales > Poaceae > Triticum > Triticum dicoccoides. The sequence continues at coordinate 730,987,591 of NC_041385.1, forward strand.
TTTTTGTTGAAAAACAAAGAGAGTGACTACTTGTTAAATACTTGAAAAGAAATGCTTCAATCAATCACTTTCTCTCCTGACCATCAAATCAATATCCGACAACTTTGGATTCATTTTTCTCCTTAAGCCGGCCTAGCCATATTCATCTTCTTTCCCAGCCTTAATCGTATGTCTCCACCTCGATAATCGATGGCTATCGCCGTCCCGCCCTCCCCCCTCCCCACCGTGCTGAACGTTGCCCCGGCCATTCCTCTAAGCATCGCCTTGACGAACAACTTCGGTGCACCCCCCCACCCCCCCACGCGCCCCCGCGCACCCACGTCCTTCCTACCAATTAAGTTTTGACTCACCCCTGTTGGCTCCCGCCCGTACATGGCTTGGCCTCGCTGTGGATGGCATCCCTCACACCGTCATCATCTTCAGCCTCGCGCTTCACGGAAAGTAACAAACACTAAAAAAAAATCCAGGCACCTGCTGATTAGCAAATGCGAAAAACAAATTGTCACAAGGATTCCAAATTGTCAAAAAGGATGGCAAAGAGGTACTCCTTACGTTCCATAATGTAGTGCGTATATGTTTTCTGAATAGTCAAGCTAAGCAAACTTTAACCGAGTTTACAGATAAAAGTATTCTTATATACAATTCGAAACATATACAACATGAAAATGTAATTGATGACATATGTAATGATACACATTTGGTATTTTAAATGTGCATATTTTTGCCTATAAACATGATGAAAGTTTGTAATGTTTGACTTATCTATACACTACATCAGGAAGGGTTTTTCAGGGGAGGCAGAGTGTTTCTTCTTTTGACTGCCACGTAGCTCACTCGGCTTGAGTGGCTCAGTAGGCCGGTTGGCCCATGGCCCATAGCCAGTGTTGCATCTCACCCGCGCCACTGGCGAGGTATCATCCCCAATTCCCCCATTGACGTTGCAGCGGCGGCGGTTCCCCATGGCCTCCGAGCAGCCACCAAGTCTGCCGCCGCCGGCGGAACCCGCTGCTACGACCTTAACCGGCCTCGGCGGCGACCTCCTCCGCGAGATATTCCTCCTCCTCCCGTCCCTGCCGACCCTCGTGCGCGCGGCCTTCGCCTGCCGCACCTTCCTCGACGCCGTCCGCTCGTCCCCCGCCTTCCGCCGCCGCTTCAGCGAGCTGCACGCGCAGCCGCTCCTGGGCATCTTCTTCGACCCCGACGGCCCCGCCATCCCGGCCTTCGCGCCCGTCCGCCGCCGGGACGACCCGGACCGGCGGGCCGCCGTCCGGCGCGGGGACTTCTTCCTCACCGGCCTCCCCGACGACGACGACGACGCGCGTCCCGGCTGGGTCATCAGCGACTGCCACGACGGGTACGTGGTCCTGGAGCACATCTACACGCGGGAGGCCCTCGCCTACAACCCGCTCACGCTGGCCCTGGATCTCCTGCCGCCGCTGCCGGACGAGTTCTACGAGGGCTTCCAGGGCCACTACAACGGCCTCGACTACCACATCCACTCCCCCGAGGAGTGCGGCCACGGGGCGTTCCGCGTGATCTACGCCTGCCACGACGACTCGCGGGCGCGCGCGGCGGTCTTCTCGTCGGACTCGGACACCAGGGCGTGGCAGGTCCTCCCCTATTCCGAAGCTCTGAGGACCATCCCGGAGTCCGGCGAGCGCGAGCACTGGCTTACCGCTGGCAGGATCGTGGACGGGCTCGTCTACTGGGTGTACTCGGACGAAGCCGCCATGCTCGTGCTCGACACCACCACGCTGCACTTCTCTCGGGTCGATCTCCCAGACTACCTGAAAGGACAGACTAGCATGTTTAGGGTTGGCAAGACCAGGGATGGGGTGCTCTGCGTCGTCGTCGCGATCGAATTCAACCTTTATGTTTGGCTCCGGAACGTTCGCGATGACGGCGTCGAGGCGTGGGTGAGAGGCCATCGGTTTCAGTTGGACGACATTGTTGAGGACACCGGGGGAACACTGGAGGAACACGGCCAGCTCAAGGTTGTGAGCGTTGTCGATGGAGTTGTCTACTTCTCTACCCATGAGACCTTCGAAGATGCCAATCTTCCCTGCTGGTTCCTGTCCATAGACCTGGAGGAAAACGCCCTGGACATGCTCTTTCAGAGGAACTATGACAGTCATGTCCATCCCTACATTATGCCTTGGCCTCGTTCTTTGGTACGCGACAAGGCGTGTCTTCAAGTTGAAGGCGCTTGATGAAATGCAGACAAGGTATCATGTTGTTTTCCTTTTCTGGCCATCAGATGAACTTTTCAGTTTCGATATTGTGAAGATGAGAAAGAATGGGCCATTTTTTATTCTGCAATACGAGTAAACTGCACTTTCTACATTTTGTTAGCCTTTGTCAAATGTTTGGTTGTGTTTTATTTTTCCTTTCGTTTTTTCTTTGTTTCTTGTTTGGCATATTCATGCCTAAAGGACACCATTGATACTAACTCTAGCAGTAGGGCCGTCTATTTATTCCCTTCAATCGCAATGATGTTACAATATCGAGCATTGTCTTCAGATCTATATCTCTCACTGCATTTATGAACATGTTCAGTTATTACATTTCACTTCCTTTTTTTGATATGGACAATAGGTTCTGCTTTTTTGTTAGTAAAGTTACCAACTTGCCATTTTGATTATATAGTACAGTACCTTTCTCTCTGTTGCCAGTCATACTGAGTTTGGACTGTTAATAGCTAAATGCTTGTAAGAGCTTCTGCTGATTATTCATTTCTCCTAATCAATTATACACCAGTAATGTGGTTATCAGCATGAATGAAGCCAAAGCAACTAAGTCTAGATTCATTTGCATGCTGCAAAGTAATTCACTGTTCGATGCAATCTGAGAACTGACTACTTTAGAAAAATGTTTTACTGCCTCTACCATCCCTGAACTAATGTGCTTATTTTTGGCAAACTGAGATCTCATGCATGATCTTATTGATCAGCAGACTGCCTTCTTTGGGATGCCGTAGCAACTACATTGGAATCAAACTCAAAGACACTATAAAAAAAAGGGGCAGCCCGGTGCATGTAGCTCCCGCTTGTGCAGGGTCCGGCCACTTTGGGTCTATTGTACGCAGCCTTTCCCTGCATTTCTACAAGAGGCTGTTTCCAGACTCAAAGTCACTATCAAACCATAAATTTTCCTAGTACCACCACAGTACGGAAATATCTAGTACTTGTAGAATCATCAATTAGTAAACCAATTGGGAAACCTAGTGAGGCCATCTACCTCTCCTTGCAGATCTATCATAGTATGCATGCCAAAATATGTGCTAGGGGACTGCCGATGGAATCCCCGACAGCTGACTTGCAAGATGATATACAGACAGCGAGTTTACAGGGAAAGTAAAGAAACTGAACTGCAATAGAGGACCAAAGACAGCTGACTTGCAAACTGATATACAGATAGAGAATTTACAGGGAAAGTAAAGAAACTATAAAATCGGTTTTTCAATAAATAGCCGCACATCCATCCTCTGCGCTGCCCTTTATACCAAAGAGGCAGCGCCCATGTTTTGTTTACACTACACGGTTTACATAGTTAAGCACTTTTTAGATGCAAAAGTTACAATAATCTGACCATTAAGTAAGCAAGATTGTGTAGACCTTCAAATTGAGTGGTAGCACAAAGCTTGCATGCTCGTCATTCCTTCTCTCCCTTCTCTGTTCTGAACATTCTGAAGTTTGAACACTTGCAGGTAGCTTCTGAACTGAACATTCTGCTTTTAAACAGATTATCACACTTCACTTCCAATTTTTTAAACTGATTCCGCTTTTTGTTTGGTACAGTTGCCAGCTTGCCATTTTGATCATGTAGTAATATTTTTCTGTTGCCAGTCAGACTAAGTTTTTGAAGTATTAATAGCTAAGAAATGCTTGTAAGAGTTTCTGCTGATTATTCATTTCTCCTAATCACTTATATACCAGTAATGTGTGTATCGGCATGAATGAAGCCAAAGAAACCAAGTCTAGATTCGTTTGTGTATTGCGAAGGGGTTTACTGTTCGATGTGATTTCAGAAAAAAAAAGTGTTATTGTCTCTACTACCACTGAAGTAAGTAACTTACTTTTTTTTGACAAACTGGGATCTCAGCTGAGTAGCACTGGTTTATAAGAGCTTGTGCTGATTATTCCTTTTTCCTAATCACATATATACACCAGTAATGTGGTTATCAGCAGGAATGAAGCCAAAGCAACTAATTGTAGATTCACTTGCATAATGCGAAGGAATTCACTATTCAATGTGATTTCAGATCTGTACTTTAGAAAACTGTTTTGCTGTCTCTTCCATCCCTGAACTAATGTGCTTATTGTTTGCACACTGGGACCTCATGCATGGCCTTATTAATCAACAGGATGTCTCCTTTGGGATGTCGTAGCAACTACAAGTCTTGAACACGATGGATGGATCATATGGGGAGGTCTGAAGTGTATCTGTATCTGCATCTTAGAGATGTCAAGGAGCATTGATACTAATTTTTTGGGTATCTGTATCTGGTTATGAATTCTTGGTGATGTTCAGGATGTACAATCCTTGTTAACATCATGGATGGATCATATGGTGATGTTCAGGATGCCAAGTATGTGTGCTTTGTTATGAACTCTTGGTGATGTTTGGAATGTTCGAGAAGGCTACAATCCTTGTTAACACCATGGGGTCGATATGTGTTTCTTATCATATAATTATTCAAATGATTTACCCTTTAAACTGTGTGGTTTTTTAGATGCTTACAGCAGCTTTAGTCACAACAGTCATTTTCTTTGCTGTCGAAAAATTGGCAGCTGATTGGAAGGGCTCTGATTTTTAGCAATTCTTCTGACCAAACACCAGCCAAAGTTGCCAAATGTTGCCAAGATTGAGCTTTGCCAAATGAGCAAGCAGCCGCTAAATCTCAGGCTTGGAATCTACATATACTGTAGTCCCTTAGTTTTGGAATCTGTATTCTCTAGCCATTCCCCATGCCTGCTTGGACGCAGAGGTACCGCAAGTTGTAACATTGCTGTTGAAGAGCATCATGTTTCCTGTTGGGCTCTACAGATGTTCAGTTCCAATACAGTAAGAAGGAAGGAGTGCCATTGGATGTCGAATTCGTCTGGCTCCAGGGAGCATTTACTTTTGCGCGCTAAAAGTGTTTTTGCATATGCCAAAAAACTTGGGAAAAATTTACATGTTCATGTCCAAATGTTATCTTCAACCGTGTAGGGAAAAAGCTAAATCGTTTTTACTTGTGCAAAAAGAAAAGTTTGTTTTTCTGTTGATAAATATTTTTTGGCATCCTAGAGGGTAGGCCAAGAAAAGAAGACTAGGGTTTCTCTGCCTTCCGCCGGCTGTCCGCATCGTCTCCGGTGGGCGGTGTCTCTAGGGCCATGAAGGCGTGGTGGATCCCGGATCTTGCCGGTGGGAGGGCTCCGTTTCTAGATATTTCTTTGAGTTTTATTAGAGTTTGTATCCTGCTCAGAAAGACGAGACGTCGACGACTCTACGAAGATGGAATAATGTTTTCCCCACCTAGCTCTCATCCCGGTGGTGTATCTAGGACGTGTTTGATTGCCCGCATACACCTCAATCGGACCCGTGTGGGAAGAATTTGACTCGTTTGGTTGCCCAGATTCACTATTGAGCTTCCACAACATGAACTTTAAAGCACCTCTGAGCCTGCGTTCCAGGGACGCTTGATTTGCCAGTTTTTCGCAAGCCAGGCCGGAGCGATGCAATTGGGCGCACATAAGTTACTCTCGTGGATACCCTAAAAAAAGGGCGATTATTGTGGAACAGCCCGAGAGAAGACTGGAAGAACAAAGTAGAGATAGTGTTCGGTTTCTCGGTATACATATTGTTGGGAAACCGGGTCATCGTTGGGGTGGCGGCGCGCCTTGTGCGTATCGCACGGGGTAGCCCCTCCCGTTTCCTCCACTTTTGTTAAGTGGGTACTTATCTCTTGACCCCCTAGTCCTTATATAAAGCAACAAGGAACCATCATTGTAATCTTTGATCATTGATTAATAAAGCTGGTCTCCTTCATATCTCTTTGTCTCATTTACTTTCGTGTGTTCGACTACTTCGACTACTTCGTCTACAACGCGCGCCCTCGCTCCGCAACCTCGGACCGGACTCGCCGGTTGAGTTGCGGAACACGTTATCACCACGCTTCGCTCCACCAACTCTCCGTCAAGTCTGCGTCAAGCCTGCATCACGCAGGCTTTCGTCGATCCCGCGGAGGTATAAGATCCGATCCCCCTCTTTACAAAAATGGATTTATCTCGTTCCCGCGATTCCATTTTTGCGATTAGATTATTTTTCGGATAAATCTACCTACGGTGTGGATTTCTCTCCCAAAAACTGAGCGGACGAATACGTCGCCCACCAATGTCGATTTCCTGGATCAAGAGAGATTTGTTGACTACACCCTAGGAAGACGGTGATTACACGTACTCCAGATGAGCACGGCACCGCCGCGTTGTACCCGACGTACACGCGTCGTGGCGTCCCGAAGGCGCACGATCTTGCCATCCTGAGGTAGATGGCGACGTCCCCGTCACCGCCGGCGTCGCCATGGCCCTGCTGGCCGTCCCCGTCGCCGCGCTCGCGTGCCTGCTGCACGCGCCGCCGCGCCACCCTGCTGGTGGTTGTTGCCCGTCGCCCATCGCCATGGCCGTGCCCTGGTGGCGCGCGCCCGACGCCGCGAGCAGTGGCCGCCGACGCCGACGCGAGCCGTGGCCGCAGCCGCAGCTACCGATGCGAGCCGTGGCCGCCGCTGCCGCGAGCGCTGGCCATCCCCGGCCGCGCCCTGTGTGCGTGCGTGCGTGACCGCCGCCGCCGCGAGTACGCGCGCCCGCCAGCCCTGGTCGCGCCGCGCCGTGGGCACGCCGCCCCGCTGGCCGGCTTGGCCGCGCGCCGCGCGCCGTGGCCGGCTGCCTTGGCCCCGTGCCATAGGCCGTGCCGCCCTGCGTGGCCGCGCCGCTGGCCGTGTCATGTGCGCACCGCTCCGCTGGCCGGCTTGGCCGCCGCCGCCGCGGGCCTTGGCCGCCGTCGGGCGGCACCAGCCACCGAGCCGCCGCCGCACCCAACGCTGCGGGCGCTAGGGTTTTCCCCTAGCGTCGCTGCGGGACAGGCTGTGCAACGCATGGGCAGGCCCGCTGGCCGCTGGGCCCTGGTGGGCCGCGGCCGTGGAGACGCTGCCATGAAGAAAAAGGGGCGCGCCGGCTGCAGCACGGAAAGTTGCGGTTTAGCCCCCGTAGTTTCCAGATTTTACGCACGTTTTTATTTCTGCTATAATATTTCGCGTAGAAGCCCCTGGAAGTGTCTATTTTCTCTGAAAACACGTATTTTGACTTAAAAATGCCTCGGGAATTCAATGTTTGGGCTAGTTTTCACATATTAGATGCGCTTAACATGCTATCTTTTGTAACATGATGTTACTGTATGATTTTACTGCTGTAGATTAATTGTTTAGCACTCTTAATCATTTAGTAAGTCATATAATAGTATGTTTTAAATATTGGAACGTCTTTTTATTGAATAAGTTTATCAACATCGCTTTGTGCAAAAGATTACCTGCTGTAATCTCATGATTTTTGCATAAATCGCAGATGGCCGGAATTGTCCACAAGGAGTTTGCTGAGTTGGCCCAGACATGGCTGAACTACCTGTCATGGTCCTCAGACTGCGAGATTTTTCTCCAGGGCAAAACCCTCCTGAGGGCGATCGGTAAGGGGGCCCAGCTAGCCGCCACTGATCCCAAGTTCGAAACTGAGAATGCGCAGGCTCTGCACTTTCTCCGTCATCACCTGTCACCTACTCTGAAAGATGAGTATATGGTTGAGCGAAGTGCTTCTGTCCTTTGGACCGCTCTTAAGCAGCGGTTTGAGCGGCTTAAGTACACTATGAAGTCATGTGCAGAGGCAGAGTGGATCCATCTGAGGTTTGCGGACTTCAAGACAGTTGGGGAGTACAATTCGGCTCTACATCGGATTTGTACGACTCTTCGGTTGTGTGATACTGAGATTACCGACTCCCAGAAAATTGAGAAAACCCTATCCACTTTCCACCCCGACGCGGTCCAGTCCTCACGGAACTACCACCAGGGGAACTACACGAGGTATTCAGAGTTGATTGACGTCCTCCAGGTGGCGGAGGCGCAGGATGAGGTTCTCAAAAAGAACTTTGTCGCGCAACCACTTGGGAGGAGTTCTCGCCAGGAGGTGAACGCTCTCAAAGTCCGCAAGCCTCAACAGAAGAAGAGGGGCCACAAGGGCAAGAAGAAGGGCCCTCACCCTCCTGCCCCGGCTAAGCAGAACAAGCCGGGCAAGGGAGGGCAGAGGCCTCAGGACTGCTTCCGTTGTGGCTCGGTGGAGCATTTCTCCCGCCAGTGCCGCGCACCACCGGAGGTCGTTGAAGCATAGAAGGCTCGGAAGGCGCGTGAGACGCACCTCGCCTTGGTTCAGGAGGGAGCACCACCGGCGCCCATGGCGGCACCCGTGATGATCGCTACGCCCCCTGCTGCGCCCATAGAGGCGAACCCCGTGGTGCCCATCGCGGCAGCTTTGGCGGTCTCTACCGAAGCCCACGTCGCCATGGAGGTTGACCACATGGTCTCCTCGGCGGCGGCGCCGCCACTAGACATTGATGCGGCCTCCAAGATGATTTCTAAGGAGGATCAGCTCACTAGTATGGCGATTGCGGCGGAAGTGAATGGCTTCTTCACCGAGTCCACTTAGCATACCTCTTTGGTTATCATGATTCCGTGATTTGATACAATAAAATTGAATAAATTTGATTTGGTTGTAAGCTCTATGGGAGCATAAACTTATTCTTTACTTTGGCGATTGGATGACATTTCTTCATTTATTCCATTATTTATACATGATAGCATGTTATGTTCTGAGATGTGTGCATTTATCTTTAATGTATTTCTTCCTTATTACATTAATTGGATGTCATATTTTAGAACGCGTGTGGCGCCCGAATGGAGGAAACGTGCCTTGCCGATAGCGCCACCACTCATACCATTTTACGAGAAACTAAGTATTTTGAGTCCATTAAAAAATCTCCAGGAAGTATTATGACAATCGCCAGGTGCGGTTCTCACATAGTTGGCTTCGGACGAGCCACTATTATACTCCCTATGGGAATAACTTTGATCATTAATGATGCGTTGTTGTACCCGGAGTCGACTCGTACTCTTTTGAGCTTTAGAGACATCCACGGTAATGGTTTCCATGCTGAGACCGATGATGAAAACGGCAAGGAGTGCCTACTCATCACAAAGCGGGATGCCGGTGGTAAACATGTTATCGAAAGGCTTCCTTCGTTTGACACAGGGCTATACTACACTAAGATAGTAGCACCGCCCGTGTACACTACCCTCAAGACCATCTTTAGAAGCTCTGAACTCTTCTGCCTTTGGCACGATAGGTTAGGCCACCCCGGACTTAGGATGATGAGAAATATAATTAACAACTCGCATGGCCATAATGTTAACGTGAAGAACTTCCCGAATCCCGATGATTTCGTGTGCTCCGCATGCGCTAAGGGGAAGTTAGTCATTAGGCCATCGCCCCTCGAGGTGAGGGATGAAATCCCCGCGTTCTTGGAACGTATCCAAGGGGACATATGCGGTCCAATTCAGCCCCTCACGGGGACGTTTCGGTACTTCATGGTGCTCATTGATGCTTCCTCTAAATGGTCCAATGTTTGCGTGCTGTCAACACCGAACCATGCCTTTGCAAAGTTGATCTCTCAGATCATACAAATGCGGAATAATTTCCTAGATTATCGTATAAAGTCTATTCGAATGGACAACGCCGGAGAATTTACTTCAAAGGCGTTCGATGATTATTGCATGGCAATGGGAATCAAAGTTGAGCACTCGGTACCACATGTTCATACACAAAATGGACTTGCCGAGGCATTGATTAAAAGAATTAAATTCATTGCCCGACCGCTCCTTCAGGGTTGTAATTTACCAACTACATGTTGGGGCCACGCGGTGTTACATGCGGCTAATCTCATCAACTTTCGACCTTCGGCCTACAACATCCACTCTCCTGTTCAACTTTCGCGAGGGTCGGCACCGAAAATTTCCCACCTTCGTAGGTTCGGTTTCCAGGTATATGTACCAATACCACCCCCTCAGCGATCGGTGATGGGCCCGCTCTGTAAGTCGGGGATATACGTTGGTTATGAGACTGTGTCCATAATCAGGTATCTGGACCCCATGACATGTGACTGTCATTTTTGACGAGGATCTTTTCCCGACTTTAGGGGGAGAGAATCAACCCCTTGATGCTAAAAGTCGAGAAATCACGTGGCAAGCCACAGGGATCCACGCTCATGACCCGCGCACTGCTAAGACTGAGAGAGAAGTCCAAAAGATAATAGATTTGCAGTCTTTAGCAAATCAACTGCCCGACCACTTTAGTGACTTAAAGACTGTGACAAAATCGCATGTGCATGCGCGCAATGCACCGGAAAGGGTTGAAATACCAAAGAAAAATGATGGTATACCCGCTCCCGTCCAAAGGCCTAAAAGGACGAGAAATCCGGCTTCTCAAATCCCAAGTACTCGGGGACGCCTGACGAAAAAGGATAAGAGTGATTTATCACAGCCTGTCGCCAAAGTACCCCAAATTGAAACGGGGAGCCAGTCGAGACCTGGCACAAGTACGGAAAATTCAGTGCACGAAATTCCGGACTTAAACTTTCCCATAGGGGAAACACCCAGCGGAGATGTGAGCGCACACATCGGTGCGGGAAATCTAAAGGACCTTGCTCCTATAATGGGAAATTTGGTAGAGCAAGTATTTGCGCTGGATGCGCTCCATGACGAAATGGCCATAAATTATATTTATACGGGGGAGTCCCTGAACCGAGCAACGGTGATTGTCGACATCAACTTTGCTATGAAAATTGCCTCAATCATAGATCTTGACCCTGAGCCTAACACGCTCGCTGATTGCAAGAAAAGGTCGGATTGGAAAGATTGGCAGCAGGCAATTACTGCCGAATTATTATCTCTCAACAAAAGGAAGGTGTTCAGACCAGTTTGTCGAACTCCTCCCCACGTTCGCCCTATTGGCCATAGGTGGGTTTTTGTTCGAAAGAGAGATGAAAATAATAAGGTAGTACGGTACAAAGCAAGGCTCATCGCTCAAGGGTTCACTCAACGACCAGGTGTCGATTTTGAGGAGACTTATTCCCCGGTCATGGATGGAGTTGCCTTTAGATACTTGATCTCGATGGCAGTAAACATGGGCTTGAAAATGAAACTAATGGATGTTGTCACTTCTTACCTATATGGTAACTTGGATTCGAACATATACATGAAGGTTCCAAAAGGTATCCCTGTTCCGAACCATGATAGAGCAAACAGGGGTCTATACAATGTTTAACTTCAAAAGGCACTGTACAGACTCATACAATCTGGTAGAATGTGGTACAATCGCTTAAGCGATTTCCTTCATGAGAAGGGCTACACGAGCAATAAAGATTGCCCATGTGTTTTCATACGGTGATCCCAAGATGGATTCTGTATAATCTCGGTGTACATGGACGATTTAAACATAATCGGTACACCTGAGGATATTGAGGAAGCGAGTTCCTACCTGATGTCGGAATTCGAGATGAAGGATTTGGGTAAAACCAAGTTCTGTCTAGGTCTGCAACTTGAACATTCCCCTGATGGGATTCTAGTGCACCAGTCGGCCTACACCCAGAAGGTGTTGGAAAGATTTGGATTTGATAAGGCATATCCTTCTAAGACCCTGATGGTCGGGAGGTCTTTACAGCCAGACAAGGACCCGTTCAAGCCAAAGGAAGAGGGGGAGGAAACTCTGGGACCAGAGGTTCCTTACCTAAGTGCAGTTGGAGCACTCATGTATCTCGCAAACTGTACACGGCCAGACATTGCGTTCGCCGTCAGTTTGCTTGCGATATACAGTTCTGAACCTACCAAAAGACATTGGAAAGGTGTCAAGGAAGTCTTCCGTTACCTGCAAGGAACCAAAGATCTTGGCCTGTTTTATAAAAGGAATCAAGACCTATCTATTATAGGCTATGCCGATGCTGGGTACCTATCGGACCCGCATGATTGCAAATCGCAGACTGGATATGTTTTCCTTTGTGGTGGAACAACATTTTCCTGGAAATCGTCCAAGCAAACACTTGTGTCGACTTCTACGAACCACTCAGAAATCATGACACTATTCGAAGCGTCAAAAGAGTGTGTATCGCTTCGGCGGATGATCGGCCACATTCAACAGACATGTGGGCTGAACACCGTACAAACCCCTACCATTATCTATGAAGATAATGCTGCTTGTGTTGCACAAGTCCAGATGGGTTATGTGAAGAATAACCTCACAAAGCATATTAGTCCCAAGTTCTTCTATGCACATGAGCTGCAGCAGTTGAATGAGGTGAAAGTTTTACATACTAAGTCTTGTGACAATCTTGCTGATATGTTCACTAAATCATTACCGGCATCAACCTTAGAGAGGTGTGTGCGTGGAATCGGTATGATGAGACTTAGAGAGATGCAAGGTTCAGGGGGAGAAACTTCACAAACTCGTCGCTAAAATCTCAATCCCGATGATCGAGTACTCAACTTGATGGTTGAGTGGATTGTACTCTTTTTCCCTTGAGTGAGTTTTCCTGATGTTTCTCACACGAGGTTTTTGACGAGGCAATTCGTGCAATACAACAACGTATACTGTGTGCTCTTTCTCCATATTTTTTCTCAATGGGTTTTTCGGAATTTTGAGGCATGTATATACGGATAATTACCCAAGGGGGAGTGTTGGGAAACCGGGTCATCGTTGGGGTGGCGGCATGCCTCGTGCGTATCGCACGAGGTAGCCCCTCCCGTTTCCCCCACTTTCATTAAGTGGGTACTTATCCCTTGACCCCCTAGTCCCTATATAAAGCAACACGGAGTCATCATTGTAATCTCTGATCGTTGAGTAATAAAGCTGGTCTCCTTCATATCTCTCTGTCTCATTTACTTTCGCGTGTTCGACTACTTCGACTACTTCATCTACGACGCTCGCCCTCGCTCCGCAACCTCGGACCGGACTCGCCGGCGGAGTTGCGGAACACATATTACAAGTTTTGCTTCATATACCCAAGTACCCATGTTGTTTGTGGGTGTTGCTTGAAGAACATGTCGTATAGTTATATTATACAACCACCCATAATCTAACTAGCCCGAAATCAAGATATTTGTTAAGAAGAAGAAATCCATTTAAAATCAATCGATCAGAAAAGGAAAGCAAGCAACGTCGTCATCGATCAGCGACGCGCGAAACCCGAAACCAAAAGCAAAAGATTCTTCTTCCCTAAAAAGGACTGGATGTTCAAAACATCCTCCACGCAACAAGAACTTGATCAAAAAATCATCCAAAAATAAATTAAGCCCGTAATGCCGATCAACCAGATCCAAGGAATGGACCGTATAACCCGTTCCAAACGTTCAGAACGGGCTGTCATATCAGTGTGTGGACGAAAAAGCGCCACCCAACCGGACGCCCTATTTTCGGCAAACGCTCGGACTAACCGACACTCCCCATATGGTCCGGATATGGGGATGCCCCGACGCGCCCGTCCTGTTGGATTCGGCCCACTCTGGCGCACCTGACCTCACATAAATTTGACCCTATCCGCACTCCAGTCAAAATCCCAGCTGCATTCCGCTCCACTCCCCTCTCCTCAGCTCCCACACTACCAAGCTCCTCTCTGGTCAGCTCCGGCATTCTCCTCCATGGAGGCGCCTAGATCCGACTCCGACATGTACGGATCCGAGGACTGGAGCTCATCCCTTACAGTCCTGAGGAGCAGATAGTCGTTCGCGCTGCTCTTAGAACTCCCACCAGCGGGAGTGCACCCTCCCGTGGTCTTCAGCGAGTTGGCGGGAATCCGTTGCACAACTGACGTCCAAATCCGGGGCCGAAGGATCTCGTCACACGTCGCCGGCAGCGATCACCACGGCCGCATGGAGAAACCCCGCCATGTTATCAGAACCTTTTACGTGCCCCCCCCCCCCGGTCCCCGCGGAGGCGGGCGTATAAACGGAAGCCATTTGCACCTCCATGAACAGACGTGAATGTGAACAGGAGGGGCGGCGTGCCCACCGCGTGATGCTTCAGGCGCGGTTTCAAGCGGAGGCGGCTGTCGCAGCCCTCGCGACGCAGGCGGCCACGACAGGTCGACGCCGAGGAGGTTTCGGCTACCCGCGAGGCAACGTCGTAGGAATCTCACCGTGGCTGCATAGCCGAGAAGCGGTGGAAGAGGACATTCAAGGTGATGGCAAAAGACAAAAGCCGAGCGGTCTGAGCCATGGCCGCCCTCCCAAGGAGGAGAAAGACGAGGTCGGCGACGGATCAGACAACTTCGACAGTGAGCAGATCCGCCTCGATTCGTTCTGCGTCTTCGACTGCTACTGCCACAAGGACGACGAGAATGGCAAAGCCAAGGGTAAGGCCGACCGTGGATGAACTTCTCTTATCATCGTTTCGTTCGCAGTTAGTAGAACATGTCAATTTTTGATAGTCCGATGACATGTGTTTGGCTATGTAAAATGTTGCATTAGCTAATGAATTTGAGTATTTAGTTTGGATGTATCATGCATTTGATTGCGGAGGAGCAAATTTGTGTGTTGTCCGGACACTGCTTGCGGACACGTCCGCTAGTGTTTGGGAAGCCGAACTTGGTGGGAAACCCTAGTCGGCGCCTTCAACGCCGATTAGGTAACCGTGCGCCTGCACGTTTCTTCGTTGGGCCGGTTTTGAAGCTGGCCCATTCCACTACACGTAGCACAACAAAAAATTCATTAATAGCACAAAAAACAGGGAGCTCCTATTGGGTGCTGTAGGCGCCCGTTGGAGAACAAGCGCCTACAGCGACCAGCCATGGGCAGCCGCCCATTAAAAGATCGCTCACTCGCTCCTTTCCGTTCGATCGGTCGCTGGCTGAAGAAAAAAGACTCGCATCGCTGGCTTTTTTTGGGCTGTGCTGCGCCGCTGGTTTAGGAAAAAGACCGGCCTCCGTTTTTTTACAAGTTTGAATATGTTTATGAAAAAAAGGTCATTGATTATGGACAAAAAAGTTCATCGAATTTGAAAAAAGTTCATCAGACTAAAAAAAGTTCATCAAATTGAAAATAGTTCCTTGGATTTGGAAAAAAGTTCATCGAATCAAAAAAAGTTCATTGTATTTGAAAAAAATAGTTCATCGAATCAAAAAAAGTTCATCGATTTTTAGAATAAGTTCAAAAAAATGTTAAGAAGTTCATTCACTTTCAGAAAAAAAAGTTAATCACTTTGAAAAAAATCCATTAAACTTGAAAAAGTTCATTGAAATTAGAAAAAAGGTTCATCAATTTAGATAAAAAGTTCACAAATTAGAAAACAAATGTCGTCTACTTGTAGACATTTCATGCATTTAAGCAAAAAAAGGGGAACAAACACAGGAAAAAAAGGTATAAAAATATGGAAAGGAGGATTATATTCACAAGTCAGGGCGGTGGCGCAGCGGTGTGTGGACTTTTCTATCAACGCTCTCGGGTGGATTCGTGATCGCCTTTAGTGAATCATCAGGGCGCAAACTATTTAAAAAGTAAGTATATCCACGCTATTTAATGCATATAGAAATTAGAAAAACATGATTTTTGGAAAAAATGTGAAGAAAAATTGAAAGTTCGCAGATCTCGAAACAAACCACGAATTCAAAGAATTTTCATGATTTTGAAAAAAATCATGATTTAAAAAATGTTCTTCAATTTTCAAAAATAGTTCATCAATTTTGAAAAAAGTTCATCATTTTTGAAAAAAATACTTTCAATTTTATAAAAAGTTCATCAGTTTCAATAAATGTTCATCAATTTTGAATAAAAGGTTCATCATTCTTTAAAAAAATCAATTTTGAAAAAAGTTCATCAGTTTTGAAAACAGTTCATCTATTTTCAATTAAAGTTCATCGATTTTGAATAAAAGTTCACCATTCTTTAGAAAAAGTTCATCAAAAACTTGAAAAAAGTTCATGGATTTTGGAAAAAATCATAATTCAAAAAAAGTTCATCCAATTTGAAAAGAGTTCATCAAATTTTAATATAAGTTCATAGCTTTTGAAAAAGTTCATAGAAATTAATAATAAAGAATTTTCAAATAAAAGTGCACAAATTTATAAAAAAATGTTCATCGATTTGAAAAAAAGTTCATGGAATATCAAACAAATTTCATCGATTTGAAGAAAAAGTTAACATATTTGCAAAACAAAATCATCGAACCAGGAAGAAAAAAAAAACAGAAAACGGGAAAGGAAAAAAGAAAAGAAAAAAAAGGAACATGAAAGAATAAAAAAAAAGGAAAAGATGGAGTTGCGCCTCCATGGTCGAGCTCCCGGGGGCGCCGAGGAGGGTGGTCGTGGACGGCCGGGGAGGGCAATGGGGACGGGGCACCGGTGCTTTCGAGACAGAGGGAGCAGAAGAGTAGCGGCGGCGGCGGCGGCGACGACGAAGATGACGAGCGAGCGAGGTGCCGGCGAAGGAAAAGGGATTAGGGATTTGTAAACAGGAAAGCTGCAATTCGGGAATAGAACGGGATTTAGGATTGCTTTGAGATTGTTTCTTCAAGTGTCACTCGCTGAAGTGGGTCTCACGTTTGGGAGTGTGCGACCCTGGTCGTATAAGATTTTTTTTCCGTTGGTGATGGAGGTTGCGGGATCGATTCCCTGCGAGCAAACGCTTTTGCGATTAAAAACTCTAGATGGACCGGGCCAACGCGGGCCGCTGTAGGCGCCCATTTACAAAATATACATTAACAGGCGCCTGCAGCGTCAAATAGGATTCTCCAAGAACTTGGTACTTGTGACCGTAGATGCTCTAATACACATATGGGCCTGGCTGGCGGGCTAGCGATAGAACAGCAGTAGAGCTGGTCGTGTCTAAAAAAAAGCTGTTACGTGGCCGAACCGAAACCGAGCACAGAAACACGGAACAGACCCAAAATATTATTATGTGATTGAAGTGCTTGAATCGAGAACAGGGCAGTAGCCCTATGGTTGGGGTCGCAGTGGTGCACCCCAGCAACCAGAGTTCAAACTCCTGTGTGGAGCGAATTTCTGGAATTCTCGCCAAGGATGCCTGAACATGTCGGCTCTTATTATACCTATTTTTCGGCCACACTTTTTTGTGTCCCGTACTCCCTTGGAGAAGATCGATTTTTGTCGACGGGAGGAGTAATCAGGTCCTCACCCCCATCCTTTACTCCTTACTCTACTTCCATTTTTTTGCTACTCCATCAGGTCACAAGTGCAGGGCTCTTTGGAAGGTGCTGAAGATTGACCGGTTGGAGTCTGCTGATAGTTACACGGAGAATGAATGTCAAGAACTACTTTGACGGATTATTCATGAGGGAAATGGGTTGACTGCCTCGTGGGCTGAATTTTGTCACGAGATGCTACTCACTCCGTCTCATAATATAAGAGCGTTTTTGACACTATACTAATGTTAAAATTAAAACTGCTCTTATATTATGCGACGGGGAGAGTATCGAATAGTTGGCATTTCCACGTGAACTGCGATTCATAGAGTATATATCAATCAAATCGTTTTAGCTGTTTCAAATTATAACATTTACCGCTTGTTTGCTTCTTCAGGTTTTATCAAGTTTCTTGGTCCTTACTACTACGTGGTTGTAATTACCAGGAGAAGAAAAGTTTGGCACAGTCTGTGGCCATGATTATATTTATTCAATTGGCAAGAGAGAAGTGATCGCAATAGTTGTGGCTGAGGGATTTTTCTTCAAAATCTGCATTCAAGTCTTCAGCTTTCATATTCTTTTTGTGGTTTATTTATTTATGTACTCAGAGAGAAGCCTGGTTAGATTAGGCCATCTGAGTATCTGTTTAATGTGATGAATTTCAGTTCTGCATCGTAGTAAGCTTTACCTGTCTTTTTCTCAAGTTCTCTCGGTGCTCGGAATTCTGCTATAGTTTAAACGACGATGACCTCCGAATCATCTCGGTGTGGGGGACAAGAGGCAATCTTGGAACAACATCCATCATCAGGAAGGCCTATCAAGACGCTGACAATTACAATAATCTGAACATCGAGTAAAAACTACAATAATCTGAACATTGAGTAAGAAAGACTATAGACCTTCAAATTGAGTGGTAGCACAAATCTTGCATCATGGTCGTTCCTTCTCCCCCTTCTATGTTTTGCTCTGTTCTGAACATTCTTAATTTTAAACACTTGCGGGATTCTTTTGAACTGAACTTCTGCTACATAACAGATTATTGCACTTCACTTCCATTTTTTTAACAGATTCCTCTTTTTGTTTGGTACAGTTGCCAGCTTGCCATTTTGATTATGTAGTCTTTTTATTTCTGTTGCCAGTCAGACTAAGTTTTTGGAATACTAACAGCTAAATGCTTGTAAGAGCATCTTGTGATTATTCATTTCTCCTCATCACTTATATTTAGATACCAATAATTTGTGTATCAGCATGAATGAAACCAAAGAAACTAGGTCTAGATTCATTTGTGTATTGTGAATCTCAAGGAGCTGGACGGCTGAGATAAGGGGTGTAGGGTGCAGCCACACCTTTCCCCTCTACCTCTCCTCTTCTTCTTCCCGGCTGCTCGCGGCTGATCAAGCACTCAAGCTTCAGCTCTAACAGGCCGGTCACATTCCTCACTGGGGCAAGGCAGCCACCCTCAACAATTTCTTGCAGAAAAATCATCACAGCTCATCCATTCTGTCTATCATATTCCTAGAGATATTAATGGGGTGGCTCAGAATTGTACTCATCAGGTTCTTAGTAGATCTTCAGAACCTTCCTTTAGATGTGTCCAATTATGCAATTGCTTCACAATATACTGTATGAGGGCTTTGTAATTCATGTTGTACTTTCTACATGAGCTGAAATCTGATCAAGGATGAAGCAATGTCATCCCCATGATAAAAAGAAAAACAAGGCATAAAGAAAATCCGATCAGGGACGAGGTGATGTCATAACAGACATTTTTTAGCCAAAACCATGCAATGTAACACCATTGTCACAATAAACATCTTTTAGTCAAAACCGTGCAATGTAACACCACTGTCACCAGATCACGGCCTAGCTAATGAAATTACATGAAACGCAGACACGGTGGTCTGTAATTGCCAGCAAGTAGAACAATGGTTGCAACAGAATGGTAGTCGTGAATGTGCATCAACAATTATACTGCTAACTTCGACACCGAAGCTAATCAGGCTAAACACGGACAAGAGGCGGGGCGAATCTTCAGACACTGAAAACACATCTCTAACGGTTGTCTACCCTTGGTGCACACACTGCAGCAACAGAACACTAACAGCTTCCAGAGCAAACTTACTCCTCATGATGATAGCCCAGGTGATACAACCCAATGCGACAGTAGTTGGCAAAAGGGTCGCCGAGAGAGAAATTAGATGCTCTCTCGATGCTCCGAACGAAGCCTTCAGGAACAGATTGGCTTGCCCACAGTACGGACGCTTCACTGGCCCGTTCAATGTGCCTCAGGGACACCAACTTGCGATACATACGATCCGTTGGATCATCGGGCAACAGAATCACCACCTCCTCCAGCACCAACGCACTCTGAAAGAAGAATTTGAGGAACGCCATCTCGCTTCGCCCCCCTTTGAAATCCCGGACAACCAGCCGCTTGATGCGTGACCGGATGCATTCTATGGTACCGGACTTGTGCCAGAACTTCAGGTTGAGCTTGCCAGTGGATTGATCGTCTTTTCCAGACTGAAAATTCATTCGATAAAGAAGAGCATATGCAGTTCATCAGCTATTGATAGCAATTAGCAACACGATGCTAGCAGGATGGTGCAGATGTATGCCAAAAGAAGCTTCTGGGGCCTCACCATGATATGGAGTGTCTCAACATTCGGAAAGCATCTGAGGACATTGGGGATCATCTTGGCATCATTGCGGACTGCGAAACGCACCTCCAAAGCCAGGATTTTCACACCTGGTAGCATGGTGCTTGGGCTCATCCCTGTCCCAGCCTGCAATTGCAATCACAAATTCACAATGCACCCAATTAAGAGAAGAAAGATGTCAAATTTACATAGCTCGTGTAGTGTAGATTTGGACCAATTAATGGAAATATGAGGCACCTTGATGATGGTGTTGCCGACATCTAGGACATGCTTTCGTGGGTCCAAAGCCAAGTATCCCAACAAGTGCAGCTTGGGGGCATGGCCGATCTTGACCGTGGTGGTGCAGTTGCCAACAGGGTGCCAAGCATCTGAATAGATGAACCGCTCAAGATTTGGGGCGTCCAACACGAAGATCTCTTCGATGAAGCACCCGATGATCTGCACGCACCGGAGGCTTTGGCTGACGAGCCGGATGCGAAGCTTGAGCACATTGCCCTGGAGACAGAGCGTCTCCAGCACGGGGCTCCTGTCGAGGATGAAGTCCAGATCCCTTCTCTCCACCAGGACGTTGTAGAGGCCGAGGTCACGGAGATTGCGGAAGCAGGTGGCGCGCGGGAGGCCGGCCGTGTCGGGGAACCTCCACATGCCGAGGTAGAGGCGGGTGAGGGTGGTCAGGCCCAGGAGGCTGGCGGGGAGAGCGTAGTCCAGCGGCCAGCGGCGGTTGACGAGGACGAGCTCCTGGATGCCCTTGGCGGCGAGTAGCTGGAGCCAGCGCGCGAGCAGGCCACGGAAGCCCTCCGCGAGGGTGCTGGTGAGGTAGACGCAGCGGAAGGGCCCCGGGTGCGCGTCGAGGACGCGGGACACGGTGGAGGTGTCTGGGAGGAGGTCGACGTCGTGGAGGACGAGCGGCGTGGAGCGCCAGACCCCGCGCCAGCGGTGGGAGAGCGCGGCGGTGCGCGCGGCGTCCTTGACGGGGAGGCGGGAGACGACGTCGCGGAGAAGCGCGTCGGGGAGGCGGCTGACGCGGTCGACGTCGTCGTCGGGTGGCAGGGCGAAGAGGCTGGCGGCGGCGGAGACGGGCGGGCGGACGGGGATGGCGTAGGAGGCGGGGTTGGAGAGGCGGCGGACTTGCTCTTCATACTCGTTCTCGTTGTGCGGAGTCTGCTCGCGCAGGAACTCGTTCGTCACAGCGGTGATGGGACCGAGCGACCCTAGGCACTCGAACTCCGCCATGGCCGCCTCCATGGCCGCCGCCGCCGCCGGAAGCGCTGCGGTGGGGATGAGGGCTTGGGCTTTCTTTCTGGGCGTAGTGTGCTGTGTGTGTGAAGCGGAGCAAGCACGGCCCAAGGAAAGGAAAGGGGGTAAAAATGTTTGTTTCTCGAGAGAATTTCAACTTAGCCCCTGAACTTTTCCTAGGGTTTAGTTTTCAAACAGCCCTATAATTTGTGATACCCTAAGACTGGTTTTAGGTGTGGACAGAAAATGTGTTTGGACACCAGAAAAAATTCTCCTTTTTTAGCAACCCTAAAATTTGAGAACCACATGAAACATGACGATCCAACGGCAGGGAAGTCGTGAGGCGAATCCGACGGTACGGAGGAGCTCGGCGGGGACATCGACACTGATGGCGAAAGCCGACTGCGCCTGGAACTCAGGGACGGCGGCGGGAGCTCAGGGACAGCCGCGCGGTGCTCGGGGCAGCGACACGGGTGGATCCAATGGTGTGGAGCGTAGTGGGTCGGCAAACGATGCAGTTGTGGCGTTAATTTCGGAGAAGATGAGGAAGAAGGATTGTCTCTGTTGGACCACCGCAGGCCGGAGAAGATAGTGCCGCTTATGTGCTCATCAGTGAAGAAGCTCCTTGGGATGGAGAGCTCGAGGGCAGAGGGGTGTGGAGGAATGGTAGCGCACATTTTGGTGATGAGCTGAAGGAGGGTAAATAAGGCAAAGCAATCGACGGGAGGTGGCCCAATTTCTCCTCACTCGCATGAGCACGCCCGTATGTTCCCCCTCCCTACACACAGGGAGCTGGCTTCCTGTGCACCAGCTTGAGCACGACTTCAAGGATCCTGCGAGATCGTTTCACCAAGCATTCCAGACAACTAAGCTTCTTGTATATCTCAGTCCTGGGATTTAGAGGCTGCTTGGTTTCGCATGCCGGTTTTTTCGCAAGCACAAGCTAAAATTTCGGAAAGCTCAAAACTCGCCAACATTTGGAAACTTTGGCTAGTGTTTGGTCAGAAGAATTGCTAAAAATTGGAGCCTAAGCAATCAACTGATAATTTTTTAGAGTTGCTGAAATTTGGCTTCAAACCAAGAAGGCATTTTATTTGGTACGTAGTAAATAAAATGGCTGCTATGACTAAAAGATGGTCTAAGCATCTTAAAAGGCCACAGTTTAAAGGTTACATCATTTTGAAACTATGGTAAAAAAATAAAAACACAAATCAACCCCATGATTGATGTTAACAAGGTTTGTACCCTTCTTGATGTAGGGTAGAACCCTAGGTGCCCGATCTTTCACGATTGGAGGGGATCCTACGAAGAACACAAAGAACACGAGGGAAAAATGAAGGGAACACGAGGGGAAACACAAGAGAAATCACTCAACCAACAAGATTCGGTCACACATATGCTAGATCCTCGAAACACAAAGAGTGATACACGATTCAAAGTCAACAAGGGACGATAGAAAGGTCTTCTTCATGAGGAGGTCTTGAGGTCTTCCCGTGATGGGGTCTTGAATCCGCTTGGGGGATCTTCTCCGAAGAGGCGCTCGGCTCCGATGGAGAAGTAACCAAGTGGATGAGCAAAACTCTATCTCTAATATGAGCTATCATAATGCTAACCCTAACTAGGAGGAGGAGGTCTATTTATAGTCTAAGTGCAAAAGGGGGCGGAATGAAGGGGTACATGGGCTTTGGGCCCGAAGCTGCGCACACACAAGCAGCCGACGTCCGGTCTCTACCGGTCGTCCGGTCGCTCGCGGAGGTCCGGACGTCCGGTAGGGCTCGGACTTCCGCTTTTTACATTCTGTGAACATTGTGCCGGACGTCCACAGGTGGCCGGTTGTCCGGTCGCCAGTCGTCCGGTTGGTTTGGTCTTCCGCTGAAACGCTTCGGGTGTGGACTTGCTAGTCGTCCGGTGTGGGTCGGTCGTCCGCTTGCTAGGCAGTGTTGTCGGTCGTCCGGAGG
>NC_041385.1:731010715-731114286 GCF_002162155.2 Triticum dicoccoides
CGGTAGGGCTCGGACTTCCGCTTTTTACATTCTGTGAACATTGTGCCGGACGTCCACAGGTGGCCGGTTGTCCGGTCGCCAGTCGTCCGGTTGGTTTGGTCTTCCGCTGAAACGCTTCGGGTGTGGACTTGCTAGTCGTCCGGTGTGGGTCGGTCGTCCGCTTGCTAGGCAGTGTTGTCGGTCGTCCGGGGGGGGGGGGGGGGCGGTCGTCCGCTTGCTGTAGCACTTGTCGACTGGGCCTTCAGGGGCCGGACGTTCGGTCCTAGTCGGACGTCAGCTGGCTGGAATGTCAGGCGCCGGACGTCCGGTCCTGGGCGGACGTCCGCTCGCTGGAGCTTCTTCCGTAGCTCGTCTTCTTGTCCTTCATACTCGGTGTCCTCGCCGTCTTGTCCATTGGATGTAGTTGCTCCTTGGCCTTCACCCAAGTACCCGATCACACATAGTGTTTCTGCTTGAGGTAGTAGCCATGTCTCATGTGTAGAAAGTGGTAGTTCGGAGAGGAGCGAGTTCACCTTATCTTCGATAGCCTTGGCTCGAGCCCTTGTCATTGGTCCAAGTGGTGTCGTAGGAGATGTAGATGCGTCTATGGGGATGATCGCTGGATGCTCCGCATCATCTCCCCCCTTTGGGAAAGATCCGACCTCAGATCGAAATCCTCATCACCATGGTACGGGGAGAGATCGTTGACGTTGAAGATGTTGCTCACGGGGTACTTGTCGCGTGGGATGCCGATCTTGTAGGCGTTGTTGTTGTAGCGTTCAAGCACCTTGAAGGGTCCATCGGCTCGTGGTAGGAGTTTGGACTTGCGTTTGTTGGGGAAGCGTTCCTTTCGAAGGTGTAGCCACACGAGATCTCCAATGTTGAATATCATGGGTTGCTTGTTGATGTTGAGCTTGGTCGCGAGTCGTTGTACTTGGCGCTCGATGGTGTGCCATGTATCTTCATGCATCTTCTTGAGGAAGTTCACTCGGGCACTCGCGTCCATGTTGATGCGCTCTTGTAGTGGTAGAGGAAGAATGTCCAATGGGGACAATAGGTTGAAACCGTAGATGACCTCGAAGGGGGACTTGCCGGTTGTGGAGTGTCTTGCACGGTTATAGGCGTACTCGACAATGGGTAGGCACTCCTCCCACTCCTTGATGTTCCTCTTGATCAAGATGCGTAGTAGAGTGGAGAGTGTTCGGTTCATCACTCCGTTTGGCCGTCGGTTTGAGGATGGTATGCCGACGAGAACAAGAGCTTGATTCCGAGCTTGTCGCATAGAGTCTTCCAAAAGTAACTCAAGAACTTGACGTCGTGGTCTGAGACAATCGTCTTTGGCACTCCATGGAGGCGCAAAATTTCCCTACAAAAAAGATTTGCAATATGTGAAGCATCGTCTATCTTGTTGCATGGGATAAAATGAGCCATCTTAGAGAATCGGTCCACAACAATAAACACGGAATCCTTTCCATTTTGAGTTCTAGGCAAACCAAGTACAAAGTCCATGCTAATGTCTTCCCAAGGTTGATACGAAATAGGAAGGGGCATGTAAAGACCATGGGATTGAGCTTTTGACTTAAGCTTTGCGACATGTAGAGCATCAGTTGGTGAAGCGTGAGACATTGCAGAACATCTTGGGCCAAAAATAGTTCTTGGAGAGCGTAGCGAATGTCTTGTCGCGTCCAAAGTGTCCCATTAGTCCGCCTCCATGAGCCTCTTGCAAAAGGAGCAAACGAAGAGAAGACTCGGGAATGCAAAGTTTGTTAGCTCTCATAAGATAATCATCCTTGATGTAATATCGTTCCCAAGATGTATGCATCAAACACTTGGCATAAGGAATTGCAAAAGTAGGATCATGCGCATACAAGTCTTTGATGTGCTCGAAGTCAATGGCATTCAATTCAATTTTAGTGACAAGCATGCATATGCGGGAAAGAGCATCCGTCACAACATTTTCCTTACCTTTGATGTACTTGATGACATAAGGAAATGACTCAATGAATTCACTCCACTTAGCATGACACTTGTTCAACTTAGTTTGACCCTTAAGATACTTGAGAGTTTCATGGTCGGTATGGATAATGAATTCATGAGGGCAAATATAATGTTCCCATTCACGCAAAACTCGCACTAAAGCATATAACTCTTTGTCATAGATGGGATAATTGAGTTGCGCTCCGGAAAGTTTCTCACTAAAGTATGTGAAAGAACATGCGGTGCCCCATGTTTGGTTTTGGTAATTGATGACAATCTCTATGGACTAATGGTTGCCTTGAGTTATATTTGAAGGTTTTGTCCATAAGCTTTTCTTGAAGTCCATGTGTTGGTTTCAAGGAGTTTATGAGTTGACCAAGGTGCTATTAAGGAATTATCCAAAGATTGGTCATGTGAGTGTTGAGCTTATTTCAAGCATGTCTTCAAGAAGAAGATTGTGTGATCATTCATGTTTACCTTCAAGACATCATCCAAATGAAGAGAGTTGGAAAGATTCAAGGTTGATCAAGACTAAGTCAAGACTGAATCAAGTTGATCATCACACAAAGCGTAGAAGATGTACCGAGAGGGATCAAGCGATCCCATGGTATGGTAAGCTTTGTCAACCACGCTTTGTGTACTAACCCATGATCTTCGTGAGAGTTCTGTGTGGGGTTAGGTTGTGGCGTGCAAGTTCAAGTGAAGCATCACGAAGAGATCAAATGCTTGAAGCTTGCCGTCCATTGTGGTGACAATGGACTTATGAAGATGTGCGGAAGAGTGGCTCACCCATAGTGGAGTATGGGGGAGCAATCAACTAGTCTTCATCGAGCCAACGCAATCAAGAAAGGTGGTCCAACTTGAGGGAGTCAAGATCGTCATCATCTAGCTCAAGTGGACCATGTGCAAGGCAAAGGTTTGCCCTTGATAGGTTTTCCTTTTTACCGGTCTCATGATGGTAGTTGGGAGACCGGGTTTTAGGTTCGGTTGCCGTTCTATCAAGGGGGGCTATCGTTGAGTAACTTGATCGTATCATTCGTAGAGAGCTCAAACCATTGCATCCTTGCATCATCTTTCTTGGTTCTTGTTTCGTTCTCTTTGTGAGTTTTGGAGCTTTTGGTCATCTTGAAGACAAGCTCGAGTTCATCGAAAACGGAGTTCACATGCATCTTCTATGATGTTTTTGATGTTGGAGGTTCTGCCGGTTCTTCTCTGTGGGAGGTTTCTCTCCTCTTTTTGTTAGGCATACCTTCGCTGTTTTGATGCTACTCGTTGTCTTGTATCCAACAAGCTTGAGTTTGCTCAATTCGGAGCTCATTTGCAGAAGTTATGGCAGTTCTGGTTTTCCTTGGAGTGTTCTTGTTCTCGCGGAAATGGCGTATGGTTGACACTTGTGGTAGTACCGCTGGACCGGCGCGGCAGTACCGCATATCGCCACAAGCGGTAGTACTGCTGTCCCACAGTAGTAGTACCGCCCATGGCCATAAGCAGTAGTACGGCTCCGGTTTCGCGCTGGTACCGCCTCGACTCGAGACATGGTTTTCTCGTGTCGGGTTCAGCGACAGTAGTAGCAGCAGTAGGAGCGGTAGTACCGCTCGTGTGCGGTAGTACCGTGGCTACTACCGCCCCTAGTACCGCTGGGCCAAGCGGCAGTACCGCTGTGACCAACGGTAGTACCGCTGGCTCTAGCGGTAGTGCCGCTCATTCGGCGCTGCCTCGCCCTCTGTTTTGCTCTGGTCTTTGTGTTCTACCGTACGGGCAGTAGTACCTCTCCCCTGAGCGGTAGTACCACTCGTGCGCGGACTGAGCACATAACGGTTGGATTCGGGAGCTCCTATAAAAGGGGGTCTTCTTTCCCATTCAACCTTATCCTTTGAGCTCGAGTTCTTCCCCATTGTTGACCTTCTTTGAGCTTGCTAACTCTCAATCCCTCCATGGATTCTTGCTAGTTTTTGAGGGAAAAGAGAGAGGAGATCTAGATCCACATTTCCACCAATCACTTTCCCCTCTATGTGAGGGGAACCCCTTGGATCTAGATCTTGGAGTTCTTGGTGTTCTCCTTCTTGTTCTTCCTCTCATTTTCCTCCCTAGCATTAGTTTCTTCGGTGGGATTTGAGAGAGAAGGACTTGGGCACTTCGTGTGCCCTTGCCATTGCATTTGGTGCATCGGTTTGAGATCTCCACGTGATACGTGGAAGTTACAAGTTGAGAAGCTTATTACTCTTGGGTGCTTGGTACCCTTGAGCTTGTTACTCTTGGGTGTTTGGACACCCTAGAGCTTGTTACTCTTGGGTGCCTTGGTGCCCTAGATGGTTGGAGTTGTTTGGAGCTCAAACATTGTGGTGTAAAGCTCTGGGCAAGCGTCGGGGTCTCCAATTAGGTTGTGGAGATCACCCCAAGCAATTTTATGGGTACCGGTGACCTCCCCCAAGGGTTGCCAAAGTGTACGGGTGCGGTGACCGCCCCCAAGGGTCGCCATTTGTACAGGTTCGGTGACCGCCCTCAAGGGTCCCTTAGTGGAATCACGACATCTTGCATTGTGCGAGGGCGTGAGGAGATTACGGTGGCCCTAGTGGCTTCTTGGGGAGCATTGTGCCTCCACACTGCTCCAAACGGAGATTAGCATCCACAAGGGTGTGAACTTCGGGATACATCATCGTCTCCGCGTGCCTCGGTTATCTCTTACCCGAGCTCTTTACTTATGCACTTTACTTTGTGATAGCCATATTGTTCTTTGTCATATATCTTGCTATCACATAGTTGCTTATCTTTCTCAGCATAAGTTGTTGGTGCACATATGAGCCTAGTTGTTTTAGGTTTTGTGCTTGACAAATTAACCGCTAGGTTTATTCCGCATTTGTTCAAGCCTAAACTGTGATTATTTTAAAGCACCTATTCACCCCCCCCTCTAGGCGACATCCTCGATCTTTCAGTATGCTATGGGGCGCTTCTCTTGTGTTAACACACCTCCTATGCCATTACCACTAGCATCGCAATGAATTTCGAACGGTTTGTCAAAGTTGGGTAACGCAAGCACGGGAGCATGAGTAAGCAAATTCTTAAGTTCATTAAATGCGGTATCTTGGGACGGTCCCCAAACAAATGGCACATTTTTCTTACTCAAGGAATGCAAAGGTGAATCAATTGTGCTAAAATCCTTCACAAATCGACGATAGTAACCGGCTAAACCAAGGAAACTA
Organism: Triticum dicoccoides; assembly: GCF_002162155.2. Classification (NCBI taxonomy): domain Eukaryota; kingdom Viridiplantae; phylum Streptophyta; class Magnoliopsida; order Poales; family Poaceae; genus Triticum; species Triticum dicoccoides. The sequence goes on from NC_041385.1 coordinate 731,015,872, forward strand.
CGCACTTGTTGCAAGTTGGTTGGTTAGGGCCAAGTTTTAATAGCATTGATCTTAGATTCATCTACATGAACACCCTTAGAAGACATAATGAAACCCAAGAAAACAAGCTTATCAACACCAAAAAGGCATTTGTCCATATTAGCATAAAGGCACTCTTTCCTGAGGGTTTGCAACATGGTTCTAAGATGGGTGACATGATCTTTGAGGGATTTGCTAAAGAAAAGAATATCATCGAAATAGACCACGACAAATACACCAATATAGGGACAAAGAACAAAGTGCATGAATCGCATGAAAGTACTGGGTGCTTTGAATAAACCCATTGGCATAACTAGCCATTCATATAAGCCAAATTTGGTCTTAAATGCGATTTTCCATTCATCACCTTCTTGGATACTTGCCACTCTTAAGATCAATCTTAGAGAATATGGTGGCTCCACTAAGATCATCAAGCATATCATCTAAGCATGGAACAGGGTAGCGATATCTAACGGTGATAGCGTTGATGGGATGACAATCAGAACACATGCGATAAGTACCGTCTTTCTTTGGAACAAGGATTACCGGAGCGACACAAGGGCTCATGCTTTCCCGTACATAACCGTTGTCGATGAGTTGTTGCACTTGCCGTTGGATCTCCTTAGTTTCCTTGGGGTTGACGCGGTATGGAGCCTTGCTAGGTAGAGGTGCTCCGGGGATGAGGTCAATTCGGTGTTCAATGCCTCGTAGTGGAGGTAGACCCGGAGGTAGCTCATTGGGGAAAACATCTTGGAATTCCTGCAAAAGAGAAGACAACACTAAAGGTACATCGTGAGAGGTGTTAGTTTTTGGTGCCTCGTCCTCGCACACAATGACATAGTGCATATCACTTGATGGGTTCTCACACACTTCTCTCATCTCACTTTTGGTGGAAAATATGATTAAGTTTTTCTTGTCGCTCATCGTGGAGACACTCGATTTTGGCTTGTGGCTCTCACTCTCCTTTGTGTGGGTCACTTTCTCACTCTTTTCTCAATGGGTGGCTTGCTTGTCGGTGATTACTTGACTTGGAGACATAGGTTGTAGCACGTACTATAGTGATTGGTACACCCTTTGTGGATGACGCCTCGGTCAAATTACCATGGTCGACCAAGAAGGAGGTGGCAAACGGACATCAAGACGACATCACACTCCAAAGTGTCTTCATATGCTCCTATCTTGAAGGAGACTTTCACCGTATGCTCGACTTGGATAGCGCCGGAATTTCTAAGCCATTGAACCTTGTAGGGATGCGGGTGCTTCAACTTGATCAATTGGAGCTTGGAGCATAGTTCTTCACTTGCCAAGTTGTGACAACTCCCTCCATCGATGATGACCTTGACGGACCTTCCATTGATGCCGGCCTTGGTGTGGAAGATATGGCATCTTTGGTATTCATCTTGTTGATGTTGAAGAGTCAAGAATTTGGAGACAACGAGAGCGGGGCTCAAATCCTCATCACAAAAGACTTGATCATCTTCATCTTCATTCACACGCCGGTGCATGGCCACTTGCTAAAGGGCTTCCATTTCCTCTTCACTCATGGAGTCATAGGTGTCGTCATCGTTGAGGAACATGGTGCGCTTGTTGGTACACTCAAAGGACTTGTGGCCTCGGCCGTGATACGTCTCCAACATATCTATAATTTTTTATGTATTCATGCCATGTTTACAATATTTTACATGATTTTGGTATGATTTGATTAGAACTAACCCGGACTGATGCTGTTTTCAGCAGAACTACCATGGTGTTGTTTTTGTGCAAAAATAAAAGTTCTCGGAATGCGCTGAAAATCAACGGAGATTTTTTTGGAAAATATAAAAAATACTAGAACGGAAAGTTATCGGAGGGGAGTCCCATGGCCCCCACAAGGGTGGAGGGCACTCCCACCCCCTGGGGCATGCCCCTGTGCCTCGTGGACTCTCCGTGGGGCTCCCTAGCTTGTTCTCGATGCCAACCTCTCCTATAAATTCCCAAACTTCCAGAATAGAACCTAGATCGGGAGTTTCGCCTCCGCAAGCCTCCAGAGACATGAAAAACCAATCGGGACCTTGTTCCGGCACCCTGTCGGAGGGGGGATCCATCACCGGTGGCCATCTTCATCATCCCGGCGCTCTCCATGTCGAGGAGGGAGTAGTTCACCCTCGGGGCTGAGGGTATGTACCAGTAGCTATGTGTTTGATCTCTCTCTCTCTCTCATGTTCTTGATATGGCACGATCTTGATGTACCGCGAGCTTTTCTATTATAGTTGGATCTTATGATGCTTCTCCCCCTCTACTCTCTTGTAATGTATTGAGTTTTCCCTTTGAAGTTATCTTATTGGATTGAGTCTTTAAGGATTTGAGAACACTTGATGTATGTCTTGCATGTGCTTGTCTGTGGTGACAATGGGATATTCATGTGATCCACTTGATGTATGTTTTGGTGATCAACTTGCGGGTTCTGTGACCTTGTGAATTTATGCATAGGGGTTGGCACACGTTTTCTTCTTGACTCTCCGGTAGAAACTTTGGGGCACTCTTTGAAGTTCTTTGCGTTGGTTTGAATAGATGAATCTGAAATTGTGTGATGCATATCGTATAATCAAACCCGCGGATACTTGTGGTGAAATTGGAGTATCTAGGCGACATTAGGGTTTTTGTTGATGTGTGTCTTAAGGTGTTATTTTACTACAAACTCCAGGGCTGTTGGTGACACTTATAGGAATAGCCCAATGGATTGATCGGAAAGAATAACTTTGAGGTGGTTTCGTACCCTACAATAATCTCTTCATTTGTTCTCCGCTATTAGTGACTTTGGAGTGACTCTTTGTTTCATGCTGAGGGATTGTTATATGATCTAATTATGTTATCATTGTTGAGAGAACTTGCACTGGTGAAAGTATGAACCCTAGGCCTTGTTTCGAAGAATTGCAATACCGTTTTTGCCCACTTTTACCACTTGTTACCTTGATGTTTTTATAATTTCAGATTACAAAAACCTATATCTACCATCCATATTGCACTTGTATCACCATCTAATTCGCTGAACTAGTGCACCTATACAATTTACCATTGTATTGGGTGTGTTGGGAACACAAGAGACTCTTTTTTATTTGGTTGCAGGGTTGTTTGAGAGAGACCATCTTCATCCTACGCCTCCCACGGATTGATAAACCTTAGGTCATTCACTTGAGGGAAATTTGCTACTGTCCTACAAACCTCTGCACTTGGAGGACCAACAACGTCTACAAGAAGAAGGTTGTGTAGTAGACATCAAGCTCTTTTCTGGCGCCGTTGCCGGGAGGGCTAGGTAAGCAGCACTAACACCCCGTCAACTAAGCTCTTTTTTGGCGCCGTTGCTGGGGAGGTTAGTGCTTGAAGGTATATCTTTAGATCTTGCAATCGAATCTTTTAGTTTCTTGTATTATCACTAGTTTAGTTTATAAAAGAAAACTACAAAAAATGGAATTGAGGTTGCCTCATATGCCTCATCTTTTTAATGTCTTTCATGAAAATAAGGATTCCGATAATTGTGCCAAAGTGTTAGAAGAAGAATGCAATAAAATGTTTGGCATTAAATCTTTGTATGATGAGCATGATTGCAATTTTGTTAGTATGAATTCCTTGAATATCCATGATGCTAATGATATGCAAAGCCACAAGCTTGGGGAAGCTATATTTGATGAAGATAATATTTTTAGTCCCCCAAGTTATGATGAGAATATTTATTAAGATGAAAGCATGCCTCCTATTTATGATGATTATATTCATGAAAATGGGTTTGGAAGAGTGTCCACTTTAGGAAGTAATGATCCCACTATTTTGGAGGGTCTTGAATCTTATTGTGATATTTATGAAAGTGGATTTGGAGAGGTCATGACTTTATTTAGTGATGAATCCACTATTTTGGAAGAGGTTCCAATTGATTATGAGAAGCAAGTTGCTACCTATGATGATTATTGTGATGACATGTATGCTATAAAGAATAATGATAACCATGAAACTTGTCATCTTGATTTTAATTCTCAACTGGATTATGCCTCACATGATTGTTATTTTGTTAAGTTTGCTCCCACTATTATTCATGAGAAGAAATTTTCTTATGTGGAGAGTAATAAAAATTCTATGCTTGTGCATCATGAAAATAATGCTTTATGTGATAGTTATATTGTTGAATTCATTCATGATCCTACTGAAAATTATTATGAGGGAGGAATATATGCTTGTAGGAGTTGCAATAATATCAAGTTTCCTCTCTATGTGTTGAAAGTTTTGAAGTTATGCTTGTTTTGCCTTCCTATGCTAGTTGATTCTTGTTCCTATAAATTTTTTGCTCACAAAATCCCTATGCATAGGAAGTGGGTTAGACTTAAATGTGCTAGTCATATGCTCCTGTTATATTTCAATTCTTATCTTTCATGTGAGCATCATTGACATCGCCATGCCTAGCTAAAAAGGCATTAAAGAAAAGCACTTGCTGGGAGATAACCCAACATTTATCCCTACAGTTTTTGTGTGTTCACATGATTAAGCGACTGTAGTAATAATTTTTTATAGCTTTTATTTCAATAAAGTGCCAAGTAAATCCTTTGGGATAGTGTGGATGATAGTTGACTTGATTCTGTGCAAAAACAGAAACTATTACGCTTAGTCCAGGAAATTTGAAAATTCACTGGAATGTGCTTTTGATCTGAATTTTTTACACAAGATTGATATACAGATTGCCTAGATTGTCCTAAATTTTTTCAGAATTTTTGGAGTTACAATAGTATGGAAAGTTTCCAGATTACTACAAACTGTTCTGTTTTTGACAGATTATGTTTTCATTGTGTTGTTTGCTTATTTTGATTAACATATAAGTAGTATCGAAGGGTGTGAACCATGGAGAAGTTGTAATACAGTAGATATAACACCAATATGAATTTAGAGTGAGTTCACAACAGTACCTAAGTGGTGATTTATTTTCTTATACTAATGGAGCTTACGAGTTTTCTGTTGTGAAGTTTTCAAGTTTTGGGTAAAGATTCAATGGACCATGGAATAAGGAGTGGCAAGAGCCTAAGCTTGGGGATGCCCAAGGCACTCCAAGGTAATATTCAAGGACAACCAAGAGCCTAAGCTTGGGGATGCCCTGGATGGCATCCCTCTTTTGTCTTTGTTCATCGGTAAATTTACTTGAGGCTATATTTTTATTCACCACATGATATGTGTTTTGCTTGGAGCATCGTTTTCTTTTGTTTACATTTGCTTGCTTTATTCAGAGACATGTTTTATATCTTTTAGTTCAATAAAAGTCAAGTATAGCCTTTGCCATGCTTATTTTGCAAGTCTATATGTTTTTTTTTGAAATCAGAAAGTTTGTTGTTATGTTCTGAATATTGGTGAATAGTCAGAACATGATAAAATCTTGAAATTTGACACAATGAGTAACAACAAATTTTTTGACACAATGAGTAACAAGAAATTTTCTACAGTGTGGTAATTTTTCAGAATTTTTAGAGTTAGGGAAGTATGATTCCTCTTGCATTCTTTACAGACTGTCCTGTTTAGACATATTGCTGTTATGTTTGCATATGTTTGCTTGTTTAATGATTCTATTGGAGGATGGGAGTGTTAAATATGCAGAGGCATTTAGTAGGCAATATCAAATAATTATTTTAGTGATTTTCTACAATAGAGAATGATAAGGTTTTGATGGATTTATACTAACCTATCTCACGAGTTCTTGTTCAGTTTTGTGTGGATGAAGTTTTTAAGATTTGGGGAAACCATGATATAAAAGGAATTAAGGAGACACAAAAGCTCAAGCTAGGGATGCCCAAGGCATCCCTAATTAATATTTCAAGAAGTCTCAAGAATCTAAGCTTGGGGATGCCCCGGTTGGCACCCCACTTTTCTTGTTCAACAACTATCAGTTAGTTTTGGTTGAGCCGAAGTTTTTGCTTCTTCACATGATATGTGCCATCCCTGCAATGTTATTTTATTTTATTTTGTTTTGCTTGCTGTTTGAATAAAATATTAAGATCTGAAATTCTTAAATGTTAGAGAGTCTTCACATAGTTGCATAATTATTCGACTACTCATTGATCTTCACTTATATCTTTTAGAGTAGTTTATCATTTGCTCTAGTGCTTCACTTATATCTTTTTAGAGCATGGCGGTGGTTTTATTTTGAATAAATTGATGAACTCTCATGCTTCACTTATATTATTTTGAGAGTCTTAAACAACTTGGTAATTTGCTTAGGTTATGAATTTAGTCCTAATATGATGGGCATCCAAGAGGGATATAATAAAAACTTTCATATAAAGTGCATTGAATACTAAGAGAAGTTTGATTCCTTATGATTGTTTTGAGATATGAAGATGATGATATTAGAGTCATTCTAGTGGAATTGTGAATTTGAGAAATACTTGTGTTGAGGTTGGTGATTCCCGTAGCATGCACATATGGTGAACCGTTATGTAACGAAGTTGGAGCATGAAGTATTTATTGATTGTCTTCCTTATGAGTGGCGGTCGGGGACAAGCAATGGTCTTTTCCTACAATCTACCCCCCTAGGAGCATGCACGTAGTACTTTGTTTTGATGACTAATAGATTTTTGCAATAAGTATGTGAGTTCTTTATGACTAATGTTGAGTCCATGGATTATACGCACTCTCACCCTTCTACCATTGCTAGCCTCTCTTGTGCCACACAACTTCCACCGGTACCATACACCCACCATATACCTTCCTCAAAACAGCCACCATACCTACCTATTATGGCATTTCCATAGCCATTCTAAGATATATTGCCATGCAACCTTCCATCGTTTCGTTTATTATGACACGCTTCATCATTGTCATATTGCTTTGCATGATCATGCAGTTGACATCGTATTTGTGGCAAAGCCACCTTTCATAATCCTTTCATACATGTCACTCTTGATTCATTGCACATCCGGGTACACCGTCGGAGACATTCACATAGAGTCATATTTTGTTCTAAGCATTGAGTTGTATTTTTTTGAGTTGTAAGTAAATAGAAGTGTGATGATCATCATTATTAGAGCATTGTCCCATGTGAGGAAATAATAATAAAAAAGAGGCCAAAGAAGCCAAAATGAAAAAAAGAGGCCAAAGAAGCCAAGAAAAAAGGAGAAAAAGAAAAAATAAATGAGAGAAAAAGAGAGAAGGGGCAATGTTACTATCCTTTTTCCACACTTGTGCTTCAAAGTAGCACCATGATCTTTGATACGTCTCCAGCGTATCTATGATTTTTTATTGTTCCATGTTGTTATATTATCATTCTTGGATGTTTTACAATCATTTTAAAGTCATTTTATATCATTTTTGGGTACTAACCTATTGACATAGTGTCCGGTGCCAGTTGCTGTTTTCTGCATGTTTTTTTACATCACAGGAAATCAATATCAAATGAAGTCCAAAGGCAACGCAAATCCTAGAGGATTTTTTTGGGCCAGAAGAAGACCAGTGGGCCAAGGAAGCACCTGAGGGGCAGCTCGAGCAGCACCCACCAGGGCACGCGAGGAGGCCCAGGCGCGCCCAGGTGGGTGCTGCCCACCTCGGGTGCCCTGCGAACCGCCTCTTTGCCCTATAAATACCCAAATATTCCAGAAACCCTAGGGGAGTCGACGAAATATTGATCCATCCGCCGCAGAGGCCAGAACCACCAAGATCCAATCTAGACACCGTCATGGAGGGGTTCACCACTTCCATTGGTGCCTCTCCTATGATGCGTGAGTAGTTATTTGTAGACCTACGGGTCCGTAGTTAGTACCTACATCATGTCATCGTTCTTATTGCATTACTCTATTTTCTCATGAACTTAATACACTAGATGCATGCTGGATAGTGGTCGATGTGTGGAGTAATAGTAGTAGATGCAGGCAGGAGTCGGTGTACTAATCTTGGACGTGATGCCTATATAATAATCATTGCCTGGATCATCATGATTATTTGAAGTTCTATCAAATGCCCAATAGTAATTGTTTTCCCATTGTGTGCTATTTTTCTCGAGAGAAGCCACTAGTGAAACCTACGCCCCCCGGGTCTCTTTTCATCATATTTGCCTTTGCGATCTATTTTCTCTTGCATTTATTTTCAGATCTATTAAACCAAAAATACAAAAATACCTTGCTGCAATTCATTTGTTCCGCGATCTATTTATCCAATCTACAACTTTTATCTCATGTTATCTGCCTATCTTGAGGCATCATATTCGAAAGGGACTGACAACCCCTTTAACACGTCGGGTTGCGAGTATTTTTTATTTATGTGCAGGCGCTATTTATGTGGTGTGAGGAGGTTCTCCTACTGGTTCGATAACATTGGTCTCATCACTGAGGGAAATACCTACCGTCGCTATACTGCATCATCCCTTCCTCTTTGGCGAAATACCGACGTAGTTCTAGCAGACATCAAAAGGAATTTCTGGCGCCGTTGGCGGGGAGGATCTTCAACATCAACTAGGTTCCTAATCACAAATCTTATCTCCTTGCAGTTTACATTATTTTCCATTTGCCTCTCATTTTCCTCTCCCCCACTTCACAAAAATTTGTCGTTTTATTCGCCCTCTTTTTTGTTCTCCGTTTTCTCGTCAGATCTTTTATTTGCTTGAACTTGTCACCATGGGTGACTTTGGTATGGCAGAAACGGATGATGGCCTAAATCCTAAAATGGAGCGTAAGGGTAATCTGGATGCCAAAACTTTTGTTTTGGGGCAAGGGAATTTTATGGAAAAAGAACATATCCAAGAATTTTTCAATTGTGTTGGAAAATTAAGTCTTGATGATATCCCTATACTTAAAAGGACTAAATCTTATGCGGAAGCTATTTCAACACTTGTTTTGAAACTTGAAACTAGATGTATTCGTACTCATCCCACCTTGCAAAGATTTTTCTATGAGTTGCCTGTCATAAAAGATCCTAAAGCTAAAAAGTTAGCCACTCTTGTTTTGATGAATGAATTTGACTACATAATACGGGAAGCTAGGGAAATCTTTGATTTTTATGGCATGAATCATGAAAAACCCGTGATTGATGAGATTCTTTATAATAGTGATTATGCTTTGAGACATTTGGTTGGAAATAACCAAATCTTTGATGAGAATCTTAAAAAGCAAGTCCCCGTTTTAGATATGATCCAACAAGTTTTTAACGATGTGAATCAACACTATTCTTGGATCACTGCCAGAAATCAAAGGGGTTATGATAAAAAGCAACTTGATAGTGCTAAGGTTTCCATGGATAATGTGTTTTATGTCTTGTTTACAAAACCTCCCGACACAAATACCTCCAAGGGAAACGAGGATAAGAGTGACACAACTTAGATCATATGCGTTATGCCTAGCTAGGGGCGTAAAACGATAGCGCTTGTTGGGAGCCAACCCAATGAATAAAATTTATTTTTTCTTTCTGTTTTGAGTGTTAGCACAATTATGATACTGTTATTATTGTGTTTTTTGTGTTTTATTTAGTGTTTGTACCAAGCAATGCCTTTGGGAAGACTTGGGGGAAAGTTTATTTGATCTAGCTGAAAAACAGAAACTTTTGCGCTCACAAGATTCGCTGTCATTTTTACAGAAGAGTGCTTTTAAGTTGATTCTTTTTGAAGAGGATTAATAGACAAATTCCTCACATCCACCAATTTATTTCATAATTTTTGGAGTTTCATAAGTATTTGAAATTCGCAGATTGCTATAGACTGTTCTGTTTTTGACAGATTATGTTTTCTTTGTGTGCTTGTTTTTATGATTCTATGGTTTTCTTTGATGAGTTTTTGCCATAGAAAAGTTGGAATACAGTAGATATAATGCAAAAAGAAAAGAATAGGTTTGCTACAGTACTTATAGTAGTGGTTTGGTTTCTTATACTAATGGATCTCACGAAGGTTTTTGTTTGAGTTTTGTGTGATTGAAGTTTTCAAGTTTTGGGTTATCTTACGATGGATAAAGGAATAAGGATAAGAAAAAGGCTAAGCTTGGGGATGCCCGAGGCACCACAGGATAATATTCAAAGAAGTAGCAAGCAACTAAGCTTGGGTATGCCCCCGAGTGGCATCCCCACTTTCTTCTAACAACCATTGGTGTTTTACTTGAAACTATATTTTTATTCGTCGCATAATATGAGTTTTGCTTGGAGCGTCTTGTATGATATGAGTCTTTGCTTGTTTTTCTTTGTGTTTTAAGTGTTGAATCCTTGCTGGATACACCCTTTCTAAGAGAGCCAAAAATTATGCTATGCTTGCTCATATGCTTCACTTAAATCTTTATATCCATGGACTTGCTCTAGTACTTCACTTATATCTTTTTGAGCACGGTGTGCTTTGTTAATTTTGAAGAAATGCTCTCATGCTTCACTTATATTTATTTGGGAGTTGGTAAATATTTAAGAAATTCTCTCTTCCTTCACTTAGATTATTTTGAGAGAAAGAAAAAAATATTATGCTCATGATCTTCACTTATATTTGTTTGAGCTTATCAAAAGCAACATATGAAAATAGTCCCAAAGTGATAGATATCCAAGGAGGATACAATAAAAACTTTCATGAAGATCATTGGACAAAATAAACTTGACTCTTAGTAATGGTTTTGAGATATGACGATATGATATGTGAGTCATGTTGATGAGTAATTGTGCTTTAGTAAGAATATTGATGTTAAGGTTTGTGATTCCCTATGCAAGCACTAAGGTCAATAGTTATGCAATGAAATTTATATCCTACTTATGGTGCATTATTCGGTGTTACTTATGCTTAATGCTTGGATACGAGATTTTTCGCTTTTTGGTTGGTCGCTTCTCAATCTTTTTGCTAGCGTTCACTTTGCACTAAGTATGATCACTACTTGTGCATCCAAAACCCTTTAAACCAGTTTTGCCATATGAGTCCACTATACCTACCTATATGCGGTATTTCTATGCCGTCCTAAGCAAATTTTCATGTGCCATCTCTAATGTTCAAAATAAATTTCTCTTTTGTGTGCTCTACTACTCGCGAGGCAGTAAAGGGTAGCCAATGTTTTCCATGCTAGATGTGTTATTCTCACGATGAGTGTTTATTCACTTGTCATTGCACGAGAGTACGGCAAAGGTACTAGGCATGCCCAGTCCCGAAATGAATAAATGAATTTACTTTATGTTGTCAAATAATAAATTCCTTGGAAAGTGTTGGTATGGAGGGCACCCGTGGATACAACTAGTCATGGAAAGTGAAAGTTATGGTGGAAAAAGGAATAAACATTATTTTCTGTTTGGGAACCGCCTATGATGTATCTATCATGGAAAGCGTTGGGATGCTCCAAGTTGTTTTCGTTGGTAGGAAAAGTATGCCTCTCAAAAAAATTTATTTTATCTCTCAATTTAAGCTTTGAGCTCTGGCACCTCTACAAATCCCTACTTTCCTCCGCGAAGAGCCTTTCTTTTACTTATGCAATTTTTATTTTGAATTTGAGTCTTCATCTTCTCTTATAAAGCACCAACTAAGGGGCACTATAATCGTATTTGAGCATTGGGTGTAGCTAATATTCGAGTGTGTTTCATGAATGTATCAATGATTGAGCATGATGGGCTAGGGATAACTTGCTTTAGTGTTGATATTTTGAAAGACGTGGTTGCTTGTTGATATGCTTGAGTATTAAAGTCTTCATGTCAAAACTAGAGTATTGCTTTGAATCATATAAAAGTCCATATGTCCATGCTATAAAGAAAAGAATGTGATGAACATGTTAGGCAACATTCCAGATCAAAATTCTGTTTTTATCATTTACCTACTCGAGGGCGATAAGGAATTAAGCTTGGGATGCTGATACGTCTCCAACGTATCTATAAGTTTTGATTGTTCCATGTTGTTATACTATCATTTTGGATGTTTTAGAATCATTTTAAAGTCATTTTATATCATTTTTTGGTACTAACTCATTGACATAGTGCCTAGTGCCAGTTGCTGTTTTTTGCTTGTTCTTTTACATCACAGGAAATCAATTTCAAACGGAGTCCAAACACAACGCAACTCCTGGAGGATCTTTTTTGGTCTAGAAGAAGACCAGTGGGCCAAGGAAGCACCTGAGGGGCTGCTCGAGGGGAGCAGCACCCACCAGGGCATGCCAGGAGGCCCAAGCACGCCCAGGTGTGTGTTGCCCACCTCGGGTACCCCCCGAACCGCCTCTTTGCTCTATAAATACACAAATATTCCAGAAACCCTAGGGGAGTCGACGAAATATTGATCCAGCCGCCGCAGAGTCTAGAACCACCAAGATCCAATCTAGACACCATCATGGAGGGGTTCACCACTTCCATTGGTGCCTCTCCTATGATGCGTGAGTAGTTCTTTGTAGACCTACGGGTCCGTAATTAGTAGCTAGATGGCTTCCTCTCTCTCTCTCTCTCTCTCTTGATTATCAATACAATGGTCTCTTGGAGATCCATATGATGTAAGTCTTTATGCGGTTTGTTTGTTGGGATCCGATAAACTTTGAGTTTATGATCAGATCTATGTTTTTATCCATGAAAGTTATGATCTCTTACATGCATGATTGCTTATAGCCTCGTATTTCTTCTCCGATATTTGGGTTTTGTTTGGCCAACTTGATCTATTTATCTTGCAATGGGAAGAGGTGCTTTGTAGTGGGTTCGATCTTACGGTGCTTGATCCCAGTGATAGAAAGGGAACCGACACGTATGTATCGTTGCTACTAAGGATAACAAGATGAGATCTATATCTTTCGCAATAGATAAATGGATCTCGTCTACATCATGTCATCATTCTTATTGCATTACTCCATTTTCTCATGAACTTAATACACTAGATGCGTGCTGGATAGCGGTTGATGTGTGGAGTAATAGTAGTAGATGCAGGTAGGAGTCGGTCTACTAATCTCGGACATGATGCCTATATAATGATCATTACTTGGATACCGTCATGATTATTTGAAGTTCTATCAATTGCCCAACAGTAATTGTTTTCCCACCGTTTGCTATTTTTGTCGAGAGAAGCCACTAGTGAAACCTACGCCCCCCAGGTCTCTTTTCATCATATTTGCCTTTGCGAACTATTTTCTCTTGCATTTATTTTCAGATCTACTAAACAAAAAATACAAAAATACCTTGCTGCAATTTATTTGTTCCGCGATCTATTTATCCAATCTACAACTTTTATGTCACGTTATTTGCCTATCTTGAGGCATCGTTCCCGAAAGGGATTGACAAACCCTTTAACACGTCGGGTTGCGAGTATTTGTTATTTGTGTGCAGGTGTTGTTTACGTGGTGTGAGGACGTTCTTCTACTAGTTCGATAACCTTGGTCTCATCACTGAGGGAAATACCTACCGTCGCTATAGAGCATCATCCCTTCCTCTTTGGGGAAATACTGACGTAGTTGTAGCAGACATCAATCTTCATGATATAGAGTCTCCTGTTTTGTCACTTTCATATACTAGTGAGAATTTTTCATTATAGAACTTGGCTTGTATAGTCCAACGATGGGCTTCCACAAATGCCCTAGGTCTTCATGAGCAAGCAAGTTGGATGCACACCCACTTAGTTTCTTTTTGAGCTTTCATAAACTCATAGCTCTAGTGTATCCGTTGCATGGAAATCCCTACTCACGCACATTGATATCTATTGATGAGCATCTCCATAGCCCGTTTATACGCCTATTTGATGTGAGGCTATCTCCTTCTTTTTGTCTTCTCCACAACCAACATATCCTATTCCACCTATGGTGCTATGTCCATGGCTCACACTCATGTATTGCGTGAAAGTTGAAAAAGTTTGAGAACATCAAAAGTATGAAACAATTGCTTGGCTTGTCATTGGGGTTGTGCATGATTTGAATATTTTGTGTGATGAATATGGAGCATAGCCAGACTATATGATTTTGTAGGGATAAGCTTTCTTTGGCCATGTTATTTTGAGAGGACATAATTGCCTTGTTAGTATGCTTGAAGTATTATTGTTTTTATGTCAATATTAAACTTTTGTCTTGAATCTTATGGATCTGAATATTCTTGCCACAATAGGGAAGATTATTGATACGTCTCCAACTTATCTATAATTTTTTATTGTTCCATGCTATTATATTATCATTCTTGGATGTTTTACAATCATTTTGTATCATTTTTTCATACTAACCTATTGACATAGTGCCCAGTGCGAGTTGCTGTTTTCTGCTTGTTTTTTACAACGCAGGAAATCAATACCAAACGGAGTCCAAACACAGCGGAACTTTTTGTGGATTTTTTTGGACCAAAAGACATCCAGTGGGCTCTTTGTAGACCTACGGGTTCGTAGTTAGTAGCTAGATGGCTTCCTCTCTCTCTCTCTCTTGATTATCAATACAATGGTCTCTTGGAGATCCATATGATGTAAGTCTTTTTGTGATGTGTTTGTTGGGATCCGATGAACTTTGAGTTTATGACCAGATCTATGTTTTTATCCGTGAAAGTTATTTGAGTCTTCTTTGATCTCTTATATACATGATTGATTATAGCCTCGTATTTCTTCTTTGATATTTGGTTTTTTTGGCCAACTTGATCTATTTATCTTGCAATGGGAAGATATGCTTTGTGATGGGTTCGATCTTACGGTGCTTGATTCCAGTGACAGAAGGGGAAATGACACGTATGTATCATTGCTACTAAGGATAACAAGATGGTGTCTATTTCTACATAAATAGATCTTGTTTGCATCATGTCATCATTCTTATTGCATTACTACGTTTTCCATGAACTTAATACACTAGATGCATGTTGGATAGCAGTCGATGTGTGGAGTAATAGTAGTAGATTCAGGCAGGAGTCGGTCTACTAATCTTGGACGTGATGCCTATATAATGAACATTGCCTAGATATCGTCATGATTATTTGAAGTTCTATCAATTGCCCAACAGTAATTGTTTTCCCATCGTTTGTTATTTTTCTCGAGAGAAGCCACTAGTGAAACGTACGGCCCCTGGGTCTCTTTTCATCATATTTGCCTTTGCGATCTTTTTTCCTTTGCTTTTATTTGCAGATCTATTAAACCAAAAATACCTTGCTGCAACTTATTTATTTCACGATCTATTTATCCTATCTATCACAACTTTATCACGTCTTCTCGCCAACTTGAGGCATCGTTACCCGAAAGGGATTGACAACCCCTTTAACATGTCGGCTTTGTGAGTATTTGTTATTTGGGTGCAGGGGTTGTTTACGTGGTGTTAGGAGGTTTTCCTACTGGTTTGATAACCTTGGTCTCCTCACTAAGGGAAATACCTACCATCGCTATACTGCATCATCCCTTCCTCTTTGGGGAAATACTGACGTAGTTCTAGCAGTCATCAAAAGGAATTTCTGGCACTGTTGCCGAGGAGGATCTTCAACACCAACTAGGTTCCTAATCAGAAATCTCATCTCCTCGAAATTTACATTATTTGCCATTTGCCTCTCATTTTCCTCTCCCCCACTTCACATAAATTTGTCGTTTTATTCGCCCTCTTTTCCGTTCGCCGTTTTCTCGTCAGATCTGTTTTTGAGTGCAATCTTGTTGTGAAGTCATCATGAATCAAGAGAACACCAAGTTGTGCAATTTCTCAAATACCAACAACAATGATTTTATTAGCACTCCGATTTATCCTCCCGCCACTTGTGCGGAGTCTTGTGATATTAATACTGCTTTGTTGAATCTTGTTATGAAAGATCAATTTGCTGGTACTCCTAATGAGGATGCCACGTCCCATCTTAACACATTCATGGAATTGTGCGATATGCAAAATAAAAAAGATGTGGACAATGATGTTGTGAAGTTGAAATTATTTCTGTTTTCTTTGCGAGATCGCGTAAAAATTTGGTTTTCTTCTTTGCCTCGCAATAGTATCGATTCTTGGAACAAGTGCAATGATGCTTTTATTACTAAGTATTTTCTGCCCACAAAAATTATTTCCCTTAGAACCCATATCATGAATTTCAAGCAACCTAAACATGAGCATGTTGCACAGTCTTGGGAAAGGATGAAATTTATGCTAAGGAATTGCCCAACTCATGGGTTACATCTTTGGATGATCATACAATTTTTTTATGCAGGATTGAATTTCGTTTCTTGTAATCTTTTAGATTCTTCCGCGGGGGGTACTTTTATGGAAATTACTTTTGGTGAATCTACTAAATTGCTAGACAATATTATGGCCAACTACTCAAAATGGCATACCAAAACAGCTCCTACTAGTAAAAAGGTCAATTCGGTAGAAGAAATAAATTCTTTGAGTGAAAAAGTTGATGCTCTTATGAAGTTGGTTGCTAATAAAATTGCTCCTATTGATTTTAATGATGTGCCTTTGTCTACTTTGATTGAGCAAAATAGTGATGCCATAGATGTAAATTTGATCTCATGAAACAATTTCAATAACAATGCTTATAGAGGTAATTTTAATTCTTGGCCTTTTCCTAGTAATTCCTCTAATAATTATGGTAATTCCTATGGTAATCCTACTTATAATAATAATAGAAACACCTATTATCTTTAGAATAATATTAAAGAATTTGTCAATACTCAAAAAGTTTTCAATGCTGCGATAGAAGAAAAGTTGAATAAGATTGATGATTTGTCTAGAAGTATTGACAAAATTTCTCATGATGTAGAAACTCTCAAGATGAAAAATTTTGTGCATAAAGTTTAAGAATCAATTAAAGCTCTTTATGTTTCTATGGATGAAAGTAAGAAAAGAACCGCTATGCTTAGAGCTAAAAGAGAATTTTTAGAAAGAGCGTTTTCTAGTGATTACTTCCATAAAAGTGATGAAGATCTTAAAATGATTGGTGTTTCTTCTATTGATTCTTTGTTTAGTAAAATTAAGACTGATGAAAAAGGGACTGGAGAAGAGTCAACTTTAGCTAGAAGGCGTCCCTATGATTCGGAGGGTGAAAATCATGTTGAAAAAATTGATAAAAGTGGGTTTGAAGAGATCAAGACTTTAACTAGTGATGTGCCCACTATTTTGGATTACAAAGACTTTAATTATGATAGTTGCTCTTTGGTTGATTGTATTTATTTGTTGCAATCCATGATAAATTCGCCCCATGCTTATGAACAAAATAAAGCTTTTATTAAACATATTGTTGATGCTATGATGAAAGCTTTTAAAGAAAAAATGGAATTAGAAGTTTCAATTCCTAGAAAATTACATGATGAATGGGAACCTACCATCAAAGTCAATATTAAAAATTATGAGTGTTTTGTTTTATGTGACTTAGGTGCTAGTGTTTTGATACGTCTCCAACGTATCTATAATTTTTTGATTGTTCCATGCTATTATATTACCCCTTTTGGATGTTTATGGGCTTTATTTTACAAATTTATATCATTTTTGGGACTAACCTACTTACCGGAGGCCCAGCCCATATTGCTGATTTTTGCCTATTTTAGTATTTCGAAGAAAAGGAATATCAAACGGAGTCCAAATGGAATGAAACCTTCGGGAGCGTGATTTTTGGAACAAACGTGATCCGGAGAGCTTGGAGTGCAAGTCAAGAAGCTCCCGAGGACCCCACAAGATAGGGGAGCGCCCCCTGTCTCGTGGGCCCCTCGGGCGTCCACCGACGTACTTCTTCCTCCTATATATACCTATGTACCCCGAAAACATCCACGAGCACCACGAAACACAATTTCCACCGCCGTAACCTTCTGTATCCGCGAGATCTCATCTTGGAGCCTTCGCCGACACTCTAACGGAGGGGGAATCGACCACGGAGGGCTTCTACATCAACATCCTTGCCCCTCCGATGAGTTGTGAGTAGTTTACCACAGACCTATGGGTCCATAGTTATTAGCTAGATGGCTTCTTCTCTCTTTTTGGATCTCAATACAATGTTCTTCCCCTCTCTTGTGGAGATCTATTCGATGTAATCTCTTTTTGCGGTTGTCGAGATCCGATGAATTGTGGGTTTATGATCAAGTTTATCTATGAATAATATTTGAATCTTCTCTGAATTCTTTTATGTATGATTGAGTTATCTTTACAAGTCTCTTCGAATTATCAGTTTGGTTTGGCCTACTAGATTGGTCTTTCTTGCCATGGGAGAAGTGCTTAGCTTTGGGTTCAATCTTGCGGTGTTCTTACCCAGTGACATAAAGGGTTGCAAGACACGTATTGTATTGTTGCCATCGAGGATAACAAGATGGGGTTTATATCATATTGCATGAGTTTATCCCTCTACATCATGTCATCTTGCTTAATGCGTTACTCTGTTCTTATGAACATAATACTCTAGATGCAGGCAGGAGTCGGTCGATCTGTGGAGTAATAGTAGTAGATGCAGGCAGGAGTCGGTCTACTTGTTATGGACGTGATGCCTATATACATGATCATGCCTAGATAATCTCATAACTATGCGCTTTTCTATCAATTGCTCGACAGTAATTTGTTCACCCACCATAATACTTATGCTATCTTGAGAGAAGCCTCTAGTGAAACCTATGGCCCCCGGGTCTATCTCTTATCATATTTGCTTTCAATCTACTTTTATTTGCATCTTTACTTTTTGCATCTATATTATAAAATACCAAAAATATCATACTATCTCTATCAGATCTCACTTTCTCAAGTGGCCGTGAAGGGATTGACTGTTGGGGAACGTTGCATAAAATAATTTTTTCCCTACATTCACCAAGATCAATCTATGAGTTCATCTAGCAACGAGAGAGGGGAGTGCATCTACATACCCTTGTAGATCGCGAGCGGAAGCGTTCAAGAGAACGGGGTTGAGGGAGTCGTACTCATCGTGATCCAAATCACCGGAGATCCTAGCGCCGAACGGATGGCACCTCCGCGTTCAACACACGTACGGTCAGTGTGACATCTCCTCCTTCTTGATCCAGCAAGGGGAAGGAGAGGTTGATGAAGATCCAGCAGCACGACGGCGTGGTGGTGGATGCAGCAGGGTTCCCGCAGAGCTTCGCCGAGCTTCTGTGAGAGGGAGAGGTGTAGCAGGGGAGAGGGAGGCGCCAAGACTTCAGGGTGCGGCTGCCCTCCCTCCCCCCTTTATATAGGCCCCCTGGGGGGCGCCGACCCTAGGAGATGGCATCTCCAAGGGGGGGCGGCGGCCAAGGGGGAGGCTTGCCCCCCAAGGCAAGTGGAGGCACCCCCACCCTAGGGTTTCCAACCCTAGGCGCAGGGGGGCCCAAGGGGGGGCGCACCAGCCCACCAGGGGCTGGTCCCCTTCCCACTTCAGCCCACGGGGCCCTCTGGGATAGGTGGCCCCACCCGGTGGACCCCCGGGACCCTTCCGGTGGTCCCGATGACCCCCGAAACTCTCCCGATAGCCGAAACTGCACTTCCTATATATAATTCTTTACCTCCGGACCACTCCGGAACTCCTCGTGACGTCCGGGATATCATCCGGGACTCCGAACAACTTTCGGTTTGCTGCATACTCATATCTCTACAACCCTAGCGTCATCGAACCTTAAGTGTGTAGACCCTACGGGTTTGGGAGACACGCAGACATGACCGAGACGGCTCTCCGGTCAATAACCAACAGCGGGATCTGGATATCAATGTTGGCTCCCACATGCTCCTTGATGATCTCATCGGATGAACCTGAAGGAAATATGCCGTAGAGGCAATAATAAAGTTATTATTTATTTCCTTATATCATGATAAATGTTTATTATTCATGCTAGAATTGTATTAACCGGAAACATAATACATGTGTGAATACATAGACAAACATAGTGTCACTAGTATGCCTCTACTTGACTAGCTCGTTAATCAAAGATGGTTAAGTTTCCTAACCATAGACATGAGTTGTTATTTGATTAACGGGATCACATCATTAGAAGAATGATGTGATTGACTTGACCCATTCTGTTAGCTTGGCACTTGATCGTTTAGTATGTTGCTATTGCTTTCTTCATGACTTATACATGTTCCTGTAACTATGAGATTATGCAACTCCCATTTACCGGAAGAACACTTTGGGTGCTACCAAACGTCACAACGTAACTGCGTGATTATAAAGGAGTACTACAGGTGTCTCCAAAGGTACATGTTGGGTTGGCGTATTTCGAGATTAGGTTTTGTCACTCCGATTGTCGGAGAGGTATCTCTGGGCCCTCTTGGTAATGCACATCACTATAAGCCTTGCAAGCAATGTAGCTAATGAGTTAGTTACGGAATGATGCATTACGTAACGAGTAAAGAGACTTGCCGGTAACGAGATTGAACTAGTTATTGGATACCAACGATCGAATCTCGGGCAAGTAACATACCGATGACAAAGGGAACAAAACTATGTTGTTATGCGGTTTGACCGATAAAGATCTTCGTAGAATATGTAGGAGCCAATATGGGCATCCAGGTTCCGCTATTGGTTATTGACCAAGAATAGTTCTAGGTCATGTCTACATAGTTCTCGAACCCGTAGGGTCCGCACGCTTAAGGTTTCGATGACAGTTTTATTATGAGTTTATGAGTTTTGATGTACCGAAGGAGTTCGGAGTCCCGGATGAGATCAGGGACATGACGAGGAGTCTCGAAATGGTCGAGACGTAAAGATCGATATATTGGACGACTATATTCGGAGTTCGGAAAGGTTCCGAGTGATTCGGGTATTTTTCGGAGTACCGGAGAGTTACGGGAATTCGCCGGGGAGTATATGGGCCTTATTGGGCCATATGGGAATAGAGGAGAGAGGCCAAAAGGAAGGAGGCCTGCGCCCCCCCTCTGGTCCGAATTGGACAAGGGGCGCAACCCCCCTTTCCTTCTTCCTCTCCCCCTCTTTCCCCTTCTCCTACTCCAACAAGGGAGGTGGAATCCTACTAGGACTAGGGAGTCCTAGTAAGACTCCACACTTGGCGCGCCCCCTCCTAGGGCCGGCCTCCTCCCCCCTTGCTCCTTTATATACGGGGGTAGGGGGGCACCCCATGACACACAAGTTGATCTATGGATCGTTCCTTAGCCGTGTGCGGTGCCGCCCTCCACCATATTCCACCTCGGTCATATCGTCGCGGAGTTTAGGCGAAGCCCTGCGCCGGTAGAACATCATCATCGTCACCACGCCGTCGTGCTGACAGAACTCATCCCCGACACTTTGCTGGATCGGAGTCCGGGGATCGTCATCGAGCTGAACGTGTGCTGAACTTGGAGGTGCCGTACGTTCGGTGCTTGGATCGGTCGGATCGTGAAGACGTACGACTACATCAACCGCGTTGTCATAACGCTTCCGCTTACGGTCTACGAGGGTACGTGGACAACACTCTCCCCTCTCGTTGCTATGCCATCACCATGATCTTGCGTGTACGTAGGATTTTTTTTTGAAATTACTACGTTCCCCAACAGTGGTATCAGAGCCTGGTTTTATGCGTAGATGTCATATGCACGAGTAGAACACAAGTGAGTTGTGGGCGATACAAGTCATACTGCTTACCTGCATGTCATACTTTGGTTCGATGGTATTGTGAGATGAAGCGGCCCGGACCGACATTACGCGTACGCTTACGCGAGACTGATTTCACCGTTACGAGCACTTGTGCTTAAAGGTGGCTGGCGGGTGTCTGTCTCTCTCACTTTAGCTGAATCGAGTGTGGCTATGCCCGGTCCTTGCGAAGGTTAAAACAACACTAACTTGACGAACTATCGTTGTGGTTTTGATGCGTAGGTAAGAACGGTTCTTGCTAAGCCCGTAGCAGCCACGTAAAATTTGCAACAACAAAGTAGAGGACGTCTAACTTGTTTTTGCAGGGCATGTTGTGATGTGATATGGTCAAGACGTGATGCTATATTTTATTGTATGAGATGATCATGTTTTGTAACCGAAGTTATCGACAACTGGCAGGAGCCATATGGTTGTCGCTTTATTGTATGAAATGCAAATGCCCTGTAATTGCTTTACTTTATCACTAAGCAGTAGCGATAGTCGTAGAAGCAATAGATGGCGTAACGACAACGATGCTATGATGGAGATCAAGGTTTCACGCCGGTGACGATGGTGATCATGACGGTGCTTCGAAGATGGAGATCACAAGCACAAGATGATGATGGACATATCATATCACTTATATTGATTGCATGTGATGTTTATCCTTTATGCATCTTATCTTGCTTTGATTGACAGTAGCATTTTAAGATGATCTCTCACTAATTATCAAGAAGTGTTCTCCCTGAGTATGCACCGTTGCAAAAGTTCTTCGTGCTGAGACACCACGTGATGATCGGGTGTGATAGGCTCTACGTTCAAATACAACGGGTGCAAAATAGTTGCACACGCAGAATACTTGGGTTAAACTTGACGAGCCTAGCATATACAGATATGGCCTCGGAACACGGAGACCGAAAGGTCGAGCGTGAATCATATAGTCGATATGATCAACATAGTGATGTTCACCATTGAAAACTACTCCATCTCACGTGATGATCGGACATGGTTTAGTTGATTTGGATCACGTAATCACTTAGATGACTAGAGAGATGTCTGTCTAAGTGGGAGTTCTTAAGTAATATGATTAATTGAACTTAAATTTATCATGAACTTAGTCCTGGTAGTATTTTGCAAATTATGTTGTAGATCAATAGCTTGCGTTGTTGCTTTCATATGTTTATTTTGATATGTTCCTAGAGAAAATTGTGTTGAAAGATGTTAGTAGCAATGATGCGGATTGGATCCGTGATCTGAGGTTTATCCTCATTGCTGCGCAGAAGAATTATGTCCTTGATGCACCGCTAGGTGACAAACCTATTGCAGGAGCAGATGCAGACATTATGAACGTTTGGCTAGCTCAATATGATGACTACTTGATAGTTTAGTGCACCATGCTTAACGGCTTAGAATCGGGACTTCAAAGACGTTTTGAACGTCATGGACCATATGTGATGTTCCAGGAGTTGAAGGTAATATTTCTAGCAAATACCCGAGTTGAGAGATATGAAGTTTCCAAGAAGTTCTATAGCTAAAAGATGGAGGAGAATCGCTCAACTAGTGAGCATGTGCTCAGATTGTCTGGGTACTACAATCGCTTGAATCAAGTGGGAGTTAATCTTCCAGATAAGATAGTGATTGACAGAATTCTCAAGTCACCACCACCAAGTTAGTAGAACTTCGTGATGAACTATAATGCAAGGGATGACGAAAACGATTCCCGAGCTCTTCGTGATGCTGAAATCGACGAAGGTAGAAATCAAGAAAGAGCATCAAGTGTTGATGATTGACAAGACCACTAGTTTCAAGAAAAGGGCAAAGGGAAAGAAAGGGAACTTCAAGCAGAATGGCAAGCAAGTTGTCACTCCCGTGAAGAAGCCCAAAGCTGGACCAAAGCCTGAAACTGAGTGCTTACACTGCAAAGGAAATGGTCACTGGAAGCGGAAATGCCCTGAATATTTGGTGGATAAGAAGGATGGCAAAGTGAACAAGGGTATATTTGATATACAGGTTATTGATGTGTGCCTTACTAGTGTTTATAGTAGCCCCTGAGTATTTAATACTTGTTCAGTTGCTAAGATTAGTAACTCGAAACAGGAGTTATATAAATAGAGACTAGTTGAAGGGGAAGTGACGATGAGTGTTGGAAGTGGTTCCAGGATTGATATGATCATCATCACACACTCCCTATACTTTCGGGATTAGTGTTGAACCTAAATAAATGTTATTTGGTGTTTGCGTTGAGCATGAATATGATTTGATCAGGTTTATTGCAATATGGTTATTCATTTAAAATCAGAGGATAATTGTTGTTCTGTTTAAATGAATAAAACCTTTGATGGTCATACACCCAATGAAAATAGTTTGTTGGATCTTGATCGTAGTGATACACATATTCATAATATTGATGCCAAAAGATGCAATGTTAATAATGATAGCGCAACTTATTTGTGGCACTGCCGTTTGGGTCATATCGGTGTAAAGCGCATGAAGAAACTCCATAAAGATGGATTTTTGGAATCACTTGGTTATGAATAATTTGATGCTTGTGAACCGTGCCTTTTGGGCAAGATAACTAAAACTCCGTTCTCCAGAACAATGGAACAAGCTACTAACTTATTGGAAATAATACATACCGATGTATGCGATCCAATGAGTGTTGATGCTCGTGGCAAGTATCATTATTTTCTGACCTTCACAAGATGATTTGAGCAGATATGGGTATATCTACTTGATGAAACTTAAGTCTGAAATAGTTGAAAGGTTCAAAGAATTTCAGAGTGAAGTGGAAAAATCATCATAACAAGAAAATAAAGTTTCTGCGATCTGATCTCGGAGACGAATATTTGAGTTACGAGTTTGGTCTTCAATTAAAACAATGTGGAATAGTTTCACAGTTCACGCCACCTGGAACACCACAACATTATGGTGTGTCCGAACGCCGTAACCGCACTTTATTGGATATGGTGCGATCTATGATGTCTCTTACTGATTTACCATTATCGTTTTGGGGTTATGCATTAGAGACAGCTGCATTCACGTTAAAAGGGCACCATTTAAATCCGTTGAGACGACACCGTATGAACTATGGTTTAGCAGTAAACGTAAAGCTGTCGTTTCTTAAAGTTTGGAGTTGCGATGCTTATATGAAAAAGGTTTTCAACCTGATAAGCTCGAACCCAAATCGGAGAAGTGCGTCTTCATAGAATACCCAAAGGTAACTATTGGGTACACCTTCTATCACAGATCCGAAGGCAAGTTATTCGTTGCTAAGATGGATCCTTTCTAGAGAAGAAGTTTCTCTCAAAAGAAGTGAGTGGGAGGAAAGTAGAACTTGATGAGGTAATTGTACCTTCTCCCTTATTGGAAAGTAGTTCATCACAGAAATCAGTTCCAGTGATTCCTACACCAATTAGTGAGGAAGTTAATGATGATGATGATGAAACTTCATATCAAGTTACTACCAAACCTCATAGGTCTTCCAGAGTAAGATTCACACCAGAGTGGTACGATAATCCTATTATGGAAGTCATGTTACTTGACCATGATGAACCTACGAACTATGAGGAAGCGATGATGAGCCCAGATTCCGTAAAATGGCTAGAGGCCATGAAATCTGAGATGGGATCCATGTATGAGAACAAAGTATGGACTTTGGTTGACTTGCCCGATGATCGGCAAGCCATTGAGAATAAATGGATCTTTAAGAAGAAGACTGACGTTGATGGTAATGTAACTATCTATAAAGCTCGACTTGTTGCGAAAGGTTTTCGACAAGTTCAAGGGGTTGACTACGATGAGACTTTCTCACCCGTAGCGATGCTTAAGTCTGTCCGAATCATGTTAGCTATTGCTGCATTTCATGATTATGAAATCTGGCAAATGGATGTAAAAACTGCATTCTTGAATGGATTTCTGGAAGAAGAGTTGTATATGATACATCCAGAAGGTTTTGTTGATCCAAAAGGTGCTAACAAAGTGTGCAAGCTCCAGCGATCCATTTATGGACTGGTGCAAGCATCTCGGAGTTGGAATAAACGCTTTGATAGTGTGATCAAAGCATATGGTTTTATACAGACTTTTGGAGAAGCCTGTATTTACAAGAAAGTGAGTGGGAGCTCTGTAGCATTTCTGATATTATATGTAGATGACATATTATTAATTGGAAATGATGTAGAATTTTCTGGAAAGCATAAAGGAGTGTTTGAAAGGAGTTTTTCAAAGAAAGACCTCGGTGAAGCTGCTTACACATTGAGCATCAAGATCTATATAGATAGATCAAGACGCTTGATAAGTTTTTCAATGAGTACATACCTTGATAAATTTTTTGAAGTAGTTCAAAATGGAACAGTCAAAGAAAGAGTTCTTGCCTGTGTTGCAAGGTGTGAAGTTGAGTAAGACTCAAAACCTGACTATGGCAGAAAATAGAAAGAGAATGAAAAGTCATTCCCTATGCCTCAGTCATAGGTTCTATAAAGTATGCTATGCTGTGAACCAGACCTATTGTATACCTTGATCTGTGTTTGGCAAAGGAATACAATTTTGATCTAATAGTAGATCACTGGACAGTGGTCAAGAATATCCTTAGTGAGGACTAAGGAGATGTTTCTCGATTATGGAGGGGATAAAAGAGCCCGTCGTAAAAAGTTACAACGATGCAAGCTTTTACACCAATCCAGATGACTCTAAGTCTCAATCTGGATACATATTGAAAGTGGGAGCTATTAGCTAGAGTAGCTCCGTGCAGAGCATTGTAGACATAGATTATTTGCAAAATACATACGGCTCTGAATGTGACAGACCCGTTGACTAAGCTTCTCTCATGAGCAAAACATGATCACACCTCAGTACTCTTTGGGTGTTGATCACATAGCTATGTGAACTAGATTATTGACTCTAGTAAACCCTTTGGGTGTTGGTCACATGACGATGTGAACTATGGGTGTTAATCATATATAGATATGAATATTGGTGTTAAATCACATGGCGATGTGAACTAGATTATTGACTCTAGTGCAAGTGGGAGACTGAAGGAAATATGCCCTAGAGGCAATAATAAAGTTATTATTTATTTCCTTATATCATGATAAATGTTGATTATTCATGCTAGAATTGTATTAACCGGAAACATAATACATGTGTGAATACATAGACAAACATAGTGTCACTAGTATGCCTCTACTTGACTAGCTCCTTAATCAAAGATGGTTAAGTTTCCTAACCATAGACATGAGTTGTTATTTGATTAACGGGATCACATCATTAAAAGAATGATGTGATTGACTTGACCCATTCTGTTAGCTTAGCACTTGATCGTTTAGTATGTTGCTATTGCTTTCTTCATGACTTATACATGTTCCTGTAACTATGAGATTATGCAACTCCCGTTTACCGGAGGAACACTTTGGGTGCTACCAAACGTCACAACGTAACTGGGTGATTATAAAGGAGTACTACAGGTGTCTCCAAAGTTACATGTTGGGTTGGCGTATTTCGAGATTAGGTTTTGTCACTCCGATTGTCGGAGAGGTATCTCTGGGCCCTCTCGGTAATGCACATCACTATAAGCCTTGCAAGCAATGTAGCTAATGAGTTAGTTACGGAATGATTCATTACATAACGAGTAAAGAGACTTGCCGGTAACGAGATTGAACTAGGTATTGGATACCGACGATCGAATCTCGGGCAAGTAACATACCGATGACAAAGGGAACAAAAGTATGTTGTTATGCGGTTTGACCGATAAAGATCTTCGTAGAATATGTAGGAGCCAATATGGTCATCCAGGTTCCGCTATTGGTTATTGACCAAGAATAGTTCTAGGTCATGTCTACATAGTTCTCGAACCCGTAGGGTCCGCACGCTTAAGGTTTCGATGAAAGTTATATTATGAGTTTATGAGTTTTTATGTACCGAAGGAGTTCGGAGTCCCGAATGAGATCAGGGACATGACGAGGAGTCTCGAAATGGTCGAGACGTAAAGATCGATATATTGGATGACTATATTCGGAGTTCGGAAAGGTTCCGAGTGATTCGGGTATTTTTCGGAGTACCGGAGAGTTACGGGAATTCGCCGGGGAGTATATGGGCCTTATTGGGCCATACGGGAATAGAGGAGAGAGGCCAAAAGGAAGGAGGCCTACGCCCCCCCTCTGGTCCGAATTGGACAAGGGGCGCAGCCCCCCTTTCCTTCTTCCTCTCCCCCTCTTTCCCCTTCTCCTACTCCAACATGGGAGGTGGAATCCTACTAGGACTAGGGAGTCCTAGTAGGACTCCACACTTGGCGCGCCCCCTCCTAGGGCCGGCCTCCTCCCCCCTTGCTCCTTTATATAACGGGGCAGGGGGGCACCCCATGACACACAAGTTGATCTACGGATCGTTCCTTAGCCGTGTGCGGTGCCCCCCTCCACCATATTCCACCTCGGTCATATCATCGCGGAGTTTAGGCGAAGCCCTGCGCCGGTAGAACATCATCATCGTCACCACGCCGTCGTGCTGACGGAACTCATCCCTGACATTTTGCTGGATCGGAGTTCGGGGATCGTCATCGAGCTGAACGTGTGCTGAACTCGGAGGTGCCGTACGTTCGGTGCTTGGATCGGTCAGATCGTGAAGACGTACGACTACATCAACCGCGTTGTCATAACGCTTCCGCTTACGGTCTACGAGGATACGTGGACAACACTCTCCCCTCTTGTTGCTATGCCATCACCATGGTCTTGCGTGTACGTAGGAATTTTTTTGAAATTACTACGTTCCCCAATAGAACCACGATGTCGAGGATTCAAGCAACCCAGTATACAATTCCGTTTGTCAATCGGTATTTTACTTGCCCGAGACTCGATCGTCGGTATCCCAATACCTCGTTCAATCTTGTTACCGGCAAGTCACTTTACTCGTACCGCAATGCATGATCCCGTGACCAGACACTTGGCCACTTTGAGCTCATTATGATGATGCATTACCGAGTGGGCCCAGAGATACCTCTCCGTCATACGGAGTGACAAATCCCAGTCTCGATCCGTGTCAACCCAACAGACACTTTCGGAGATACCCGTAGTATACCTTTATAGTCACCCAGTTACGTTGTGAAGTTTGGTACACCCAAAGCACTCCTACAGTATCCGGGAGTTACACGATCTCATGGTCTAAGGAGAAGATACTTGACATTGAAAAAGATCTAGCAAATGAACTACACGATCTTTGTGCTATGCTTAGGATTGGGTCTTGTCCATCACATCATTCTCCTAATGATGTGAACTCGTTATCAATGACATCTAATGTCCATAGACAAGAAACTATGACTATCTGTTGATCAACAAGCTAGTCAACTAGAGGCTCACTAGGGACATATTGTGGTCTATGTATTCACACGTGTATTACGACTTCCGGATAATACAATTATAGCATGAATAAAAGACAATTATCATGAACAAGAAAATATAATAATAATCCTTTTATTATTGCCTCTAGGGCATATTTCCAACAATCTCCCACTTGCACTAGAGTCAATAATCTAGTTACATTGTGATGAATTGAACACCCATAGAGTTCTGGTGTTGATCATGTTTTGCTCGCGGAAGAGGTTTAGTCAACGGATCTGCGACATTCAGATCCGTATGTACTTTGCAAATATCTATGTCTCCATCTTGAACATTTTCACGGATGGAGTTGAAACGACGCTTGATGTGCGTGGTCTTCTTGTGAAACCTGGGCTCCTTGGCAAGGGCAATAGCTCCAGTGTTGTCACAGAAGAGAGTGATCGGCCCCGACGCATTGGGTATGACTCCTAGGTCGGTGATGAACTCCTTCATCCATATTGCTTCATGCGCTGCCTCCGAGGCTGCCATGTACTCCGCTTCACATGTAGATACCGCCACGACGCTCTGCTTGCAACTGCACCAGCTTACTGCTCCACGATTCAACATATACACGTATCCGGTTTGTGACTTGGAGTCATCCAGATCTGTGTTGAAGCTAGCGTTGACGTAACCCTTTATGATGAGCTCTTCGTCACCTCCATAGACAAGAAACATGTCCTTTGTCATTTTCAGGTACTTCAGGATATTCTTGACCGCTGTCCGGTGTTCCTTGCCGGGATTACTTTGGTACCTTCCTACCAAACTTACGTCAAGGTTTACATCAGGTCTGGTACACAGCATGGCATACATAATAGATCATATGGCTGAGGCATAGGGGATGACACTCATCTCTTCTTTATCTTCTGCCGTGGTCGGGCATTGAGCCGAGCTCAATCTCACACCTTGCAATACAGGCAAGAACCCTTTCTTGGACTGATCCATATTGAACTTCTTCAATATCTTATCAAGGTATGTTCTTTGTGAAAGACCTATGAGGCGTCTCGATCTATCCCTATAGATCTTGATGCCTAATATGTAAGCAGCTTCACCAAGGTCCTTCATTGAAAAACACTTATTCAAGTAGGCCTTCATGTTGTCTAAAAGTTCTATATCATTTCCCATCAAAAGTATGCCATCTATATATAATATGAAAAATGCTACAGAGCTCCCACTCACTTTCTTGTAAACGCAGGCTTCTCCATAAATCTGCATAAACCCAAACGCTTTGATCATCTCATCAAAACGAATGTTCCAACTCCGAGATGCTTGCACTAGCCCATAAATGAATCGCTGGAGCTTGCATACCTTGTTAGCATCCTTAGGATCGACAAAACCCTCCGGCTGCATCATATACAGTTCTTCCTTAAGATGTCCGTTAAGGAATGCCGTTTTGACGTCCATCTGCCATATCTCATAATCATAGTATGCGGCAATTGCTAACATGATTCGGACGGACTTCAGCTTCGCTACGGGAGAGAAGGTCTCATCGTAGTCAACTCCTTGAACTTGTCGATAACCCTTAGCGACAAGTCGAGCTTTATAGATGGTAACATTACCATCCGTGTCCATCTTCTTCTTAAAGATCCATTTGTTTTCTATCGCTCGCCGATCATCGGGCAAGTCTGTCAAAGTCCATACTTTGTTTTCATACATGGATCCTATCTCGGATTGCATGGCTTCAAGCCAATTGTTGGAATCTGGGGCCGCCATCGCTTCTTCATAGTTCGAAGGTTCACCGTTATCTAACAACATGATTTCCAGGACAGGGTTGCCATACCACTCTGGTGTGGAACGTGTCCTTGTGGACCTACGAGGTTCAGTAGCAACTTGATCCGAAGTTCCTTGATCATCATCATTAATTTCCTCTCCAGTCGGTGTAGGCACCACAGGAACATTTTCTGCTGCACTACTTTCCGGTTCAAGAGGTAGTACTTCATCGAGTTCTACTTTCCTCCCACTTACTCCTTTCGAGAGAAACTCCTTTTCCAGAAAGGATCCGTTCTTGGCAACAAAGATCTTGCCCTTGGATCTTAAGTAGACGGTATACCCAATGGTTTCCTTAGGGTATCCTATGAAGACACATTTTTCCGACTTGGGTTCGAGCTTTTCAGGTTGAAGTTTCTTGACATAAGCACCGCATCCCCAAACTTTTAGAAACGACAGCTTAGGTTTCTTCCCAAACCATAATTCATACAGTGTCGTCTCAACGGATTTAGACGGAGCCCTATTTAAAGTGAATGTAGTTGTCTCTAGAGCGTATCCCCAAAATGATAGCGGTAAATCGGTAAGAGACATCATAGATCGCACCATATCCAATAGAGTGCGATTACGACGTTCGGACACACCGTTACGCTGAGGTGTTCCAGGCGGCGTGAGTTGTGAAACGATTCCAAATTTCCTTAAGTGCGTACCAAATTTGTGACTTAAATATTCTCCTCCATGATCTAATCGTAAGAACTTTATCTTTCGGTCACGTTGATTCTCTACCTCATTCTGAAATTCCTTGAACTTTTCAAAGGTTTCAGACTTGTGTTTCATCAAGTAGACATACCCATATCTACTCAAGTCATCAGTGAGAGTGAGAACATAACGATATCCTCCGCGAGCCTCAACGCTCATTGGACCGCACACATCGGTATGTATGATTTCCAATAAGTTGGTTGCTCGCTCCATTGTTCTGGAGAACGGAGTCCTGGTCATTTTGCCCATGAGGCATGGTTCACATGTGTCAAATGATTCATAATCGAGAGACTCTAAAAGTCCATTAGCATGGAGCTTCTTCATGCGCTTGACACCAATGTGACCAAGGCGGCAGTGCCACAAGTATGTGGGACTATCGTTATCAACTTTACATCTTTTGGTATTCACACTATGAATATGTGTAACATTACGTTCGAGATTCATTAAGAATAAACCATTGACCATCGGGACATGACCATAAAACATATCTCTCATATAAACAGAACAACCATTATTCTCGGATTTAAATGAGTAGCCATCTCGTATTAAACGAGATCCAGATACAATGTTCATGCTCAAACTTGGCACTAAATAACAATTATTGAGGTTTAAAACTAATCCCATGGGTAAATGTAGAGGCAGCATGTCGAGGGCGATCACATCGACCTTGGAACCATTCCCGACGCGCATCGTCACCTCGTCCTTCGCCAGTCTTCGCTTATTCCGCAGCTCCTGTTGTGAGTTACAAATATGAGCAATGGCACCGGTATCAAATACCCAGGAGTAACTACGATTACTGGTAAGGTACACATCAATTACATGTGTATCACATATACCTTTAGTGTTGCCGGCCTTCTTGTCCGCTAAGTATTTGGGGCAGTTCCGCTTCCAGTGACCCTTCCCTTTGCAATAAAAGCACTCAGTCTCAGGCTTGGGTCCATTCTTTGACTTCTTCCGGCAACTGGCTTACCGGGTGCGGCAACATCTTTTCCGTCCTTCTTGAAGTTCTTCTTACCCTTGCCCTTCTTGAATTTGGTGGTTTTATTGACCATCAACACTTGATGTTCTTTCTTGATTTCTACCTCTGCCGACTTTAGCGTTGAAAATACTTCAGGAATAGTTTTCACCATCCCCTGCATATTGTAGTTCATCACAAAGCTCTTGTAGCTCGGTGGGAGCGACTGAAGGATTCTGTCAATGACCGCCTTGTCCGGGAGGTTAATGTCCAGCTGGGACAGGCGGTTGTGCAACCCAGACATTTTGAGTATGTGCTCACTGACAGAACTATTTTCCTCCATCTTACAACTATAGAACTTGTCGGAGACTTCATATCTCTCGACCCGGGCATGAGCTTGGAAAACCATTTTCAGCTCCTCGAACATCTCATATGCTCCGTGTTTCTCAAAACACTTTTGGAGCCCCGGTTCTAAGCTGTAAAGCATGCCGCACTGAACGAGGGAGTAATCATCAGCACGTGACTGCCAAGTGTTCATAATGTCTTGATTCTCTGGGATGGGTGCTTCACCTAGTGGTCCTTCTAGGACATATGCTTTCTTGGCAGCTATGAGGATGATCCTCAGGTTCCGGACCCAGTCCGTATAGTTGCTGCCATCATCTTTCAGCTTGGTTTTCTCTAGGAACGCATTGAAGTTCATGTTGACATGATCGTTGGCCATTTGATCTACAAGACATATTTGCAAAGATTTTAGACTAAGTTCATGATAATTAAGTTCAGCTAATCAAATTATCTAATGAACTCCCACTCAGATTTGACATCCCTCTAGTCATCTAAGTGTTACATGATTCGAGTCGACTAGGCCGTGTCCGATCATCACGTGAGACGGACTAGTCATCATCGGTGAACATCTCCATGTTGATCGTATCTTCCATACGACTCATGTTCGACCTTTTGGTCTCTGTGTTCCGAGGCCATGTCTGTACATGCTAGGCTCGTCAAGTTAACCTGAGTGTTTTACATGTGTAAATCTGTCTTACACCCGTTGTATGTGAACGTAGGAATCTATCACACCCGATCATCACGTGGTGCTTCGAAACGATAAGCTTTAGCAACGGTGCACAGTTAGGGGGAACACTTTCTTGAAATTTTTATGAGGGATCATCTTATTTACTACCGTCGTTCTAAGTAAACAAGATACAAAAACATGATAAACATCACATGCAATCAAATAGTAGTGACATGATATGGCCAATATCATATAGCTCCTCTGATCTCCATCTTAGGGGCTCCATGATCATCTTCGTCACCGGCATGACACCATGATCTCCATCATCATGATCTCCATCATCGTGTCTCCATGAAGTTGCTCGCCAACTATTACTTCTACTACTATAGCTAACGGTTTAGCAATAAAGTAAAGTAATTACATGGCGTTAAATCATTGACACGCAGGTCATACAATAATTAAGACAACTCCTATGGCTCCTGCCGGTTGTCATACTCATCGACATGCAAGTCGTGATTCCTATTACAAGAACATGGTCTCATACATCACAATATATCATTCATCATTCATCACAACTTTTGGCCATATCACATCACAAAGCAATTGCTGCAAAAACAAGTTAGACGTCCTCTAATTGTTGTTGCATCTTTTACGTGGCTGCAATAGGGTTCTAGCAAGAATGTTTTCTTACCTACGAATAACCACAACGTGATTTGTCAACTTCTATTTACCCTTCATAAGGACCCTTTTCATCGAATCTGCTCCAACTAAAGTGGGAGAGACAGACACCCGCTAGCCACCTTATGCAACTAGTGCATGTCAGTTGGTGGAACCAGTCTCACGTAAGTGTACGTGTAAGGTCGGTCCAGGCCGCTTCATCCCACAATACCGCTGAAGCAAAATAAGACTAGTAGCAGAAAGAAAGTTGACAACATCTACGCCCACAACAAATTTGTGTTCTACTCGTGCAATAGAGAACTACGCATAGACCTAGCTCATGATGCCACTGTTGGGGAACGTTGCGTAAAATAAAAAATT
This sequence comes from Triticum dicoccoides, assembly GCF_002162155.2. Classification (NCBI taxonomy): domain Eukaryota; kingdom Viridiplantae; phylum Streptophyta; class Magnoliopsida; order Poales; family Poaceae; genus Triticum; species Triticum dicoccoides. Next base: position 731,050,085 of record NC_041385.1, read on the forward strand.
TCCTACGTTCACCAAGATCAATCTATGAGTTCATCTAGCAACGAGAGAGGGGAGTGCATCTACATACCCTTGTAGATCGCGAGCGGAAGCGTTCAAGAGAACGGTGTTGAGGGAGTCGTACTCGTCGTGATCCAAATCACCAGAGATCCTAGCGCCAAACGGACGGCACCTCCGCATTCAACACACATACGGTCAGTGTGACGTCCCCTCCTTCTTGATCTAGCAAGGGGGAAGGAGAGGTTGATGAAGATCCAGCAGCACGACGGCGTGGTGGTGGATGCAGCAGGGTTCCGGCAGAGCTTCGCCGAGCTTCTGCGAGAGGGAGAGGTGTAGCAGGGGAGAGGGAGACGCCAAGACTTCAGGGTGCGGCTGCCCTCCCTCCCCCCCCCTTTATATAGGCCCCCTGGGGGCGTCGGCCCTAGGAGATGGCATCTCCAAGGGGGGGCGGCGGCCAAGGGGGAGGCTTGCCCCCCAAGGCAAGTGGAGGCGCCCCCCACCCTAGGGTTTCCAACCCTAGGCGCAAGGGGGGGCAAGGGGGGGGGGGCGCACCAGCCCACCAGGGGCTGGTCCCCTCCCCACTTCAGCCCACGGGGCCCTCCGGGATAGGTGGCCCCACCCGGTGGACCCCCGGGACCCTTGTGGTGGTCCCGGTACAATACTGGTGACCCCCGAAACTCTCCCGATGGCCGAAACTGCACTTCCTATATATAATTCTTTACCTCCGGACCATTCCGGAACTCCTCGTGACGTCCGGGATCTCATCCGGGACTCCGAACAACTTTCGGTTTGCTGCATACTCATATCTCTACACCCTAGCGTCATCGAACCTTAAGTGTGTAGACCCTACGGGTTCGGGAGACACGTAGACATGACCGAGACGGCTCTCTAGTCAATAACCAACAGCAGGATCTGGATACCCATGTTGGCTCCCACATGCTCCTCGATGATCTCATCGAATGAACCACGATGTCGAGGATTCAAGCAACCCCGTATACAATTCCCTTTGTCATTCGGTATTTTACTTGCCCGAGACTCGATCGTCGGTATCCCAATACCTCGATCAATCTCGTTACCGGCAAGTCACTTTACTCGTACCGTAATGCATGATCCCGTGACCAGACACTTGGTCACTTTGAGCTCATTATGATGATGCATTACCGAGTGGGCCCAGAGATGAAGGAAATATGCCCTAGAGGCAATAATAAAGTTATTATTTATTTCCTTATTTCATGATAAATGTTTATTATTCATGCTAGAATTGTATTAACCGGAAACATAATACATGTGTGAATACATAGACAAACAGAGTGTCACTAGTATGCCTCTACTAGACTAGCCTGTTAATCAAAGATGGTTATGTTTCCTAACCATGGACAAAGAGTTGTTATTTGATTAACGGGATCACATCATTAGTTGAATGATCTGATTGACATGACCCATTCCGTTAGCTTAGCACCCGATCGTTTAGTATGTTGCTATTGCTTTCTTCATGACTTATACATGTTCCTATGACTATGAGATTATGCAACTCCCGTTTACCGGAGGAACACTTTGTGTGCTACCAAACGTCACAACGTAACTGGGTGATTATAAAGGTGCTCTACAGGTGTCTCCAAAGGTACTTGTTGGGTTGGCGTATTTCGAGATTAGGATTTGTCACTCCGAATGTCGGAGAGGTATCTCTGGGCCCTCTCGGTAATGCACATCACTTAAGCCTTGCAAGCATTACAACTAATGAGTTAGTTGCGAGATGATGTATTACAGAACGAGTAAAGAGACTTGCCGGTAATGAGATTGAACTAGGTATTGGATACCGACGATCGAATCTCGGGCAAGTAACATACCGATGACAAAGGGAACAACGTATGTTGTTATGCGGTCTGACCGATAAAGATCTTCGTAGAATATGTAGGAACCAATATGGGCATCCAGGTCCCACTGTTGGTTATTGACCGAAGACGTGTCTCGGTCATGTCTACATTGTTCTCGAACCCGTAGGGTCCGCACGCTTAAGGTTTCGATGACAGTTATATTATGAGTTTATGAGTTTTGATGTACCAAAGGAGTTCGGAGTCCCGGATGAGATCGGGGACATGACGAGGACTCTCGAAATGGTCGAGACGTAAAGATTGATATATTGGATGACTATATTCGGAGTTCGGAAAGGTTCCGAGTGATTCGGGTATTTTTCGGAGTACCGGAGAGTTACGGGAATTCGCCGGGGAGTATATGGGCCTTATTGGGCCATACGGGAATAGAGGAGAGAGGCCGAAAGGAAGGAGGCGCGCAGCCCCCCTCTGGTCCGAATTGGACAAGGGGTGCGGCCCCCCTTTCCTTCCTCCTCTCCCCCTCTTTCCCCCTTCTCCTACTCCAACAAGGGAGGTGGAATCCTACTAGGACTAGGGAGTCCTAGTAGGACTCCACACTTGGCGCGCCCCCTCCTAGGGCCGGCCACCTCCCCCTTGCTCCTTTATATACGGGGGCAGGGGGGCACCCCAGGACACACAAGTTGATCTACGGATCGTTCCTTAGCCGTGTGCGGTGCCCCCCTCCACCATATTCTACCTCGGTCATATCGTCGCGGAGTTTAGGCGAAGCCCTGCGCCGGTAGAACATCATCATCGTCACCACGCCGTCGTGCTGACGGAACTCATCCCCGAAGCTTTGCTGGATCGGAGCCCGGGGATCGTCATCGTGCTGAACGTGTGCTGAACTCGGAGGTGCCGTAAGTTCGGTGCTTGGATCGGTCGGACCGTGAAGACGTACGGCTACATCAACCGCGTTGTCATAACGCTTCCGCTTACGGTCTACGAGGGTACGTGGACGAACACTCTCCCCTCTCGTTGCTATGCCATCACCATGATCTTGCATGTGCGTAGGAAATTTTTGAAATTACTACGTTCCCCAACAGTGGCATCCGAGCCTAGGTTTTATGGTTTGATGTTATATGCACGAGTAGAACACAAGTGAGTTGTGGGTGATATAAGTCATACTGCTTACCAGCATGTCATACTTTGGTTCGGCGGTATTGTTGGATGAAGCGGCCCGGACCGACATTACGCGTACGCTTACGCGAGACTGGTTCTACCGCCGTGCTTTGCACACAGGTGGCTAGCGGGTGTCAGTTTCTCCAACTTTAGTTGAACCGAGTGTGGCTACGCCCGGTCCTTGCGAAGGTTAAAACATCACTAACTTGACGAACTATCGTTATGGTTTTGATGCGTAGGTAAGAACGGTTCTTGCTCAGCCCATAGCAGCCACGTAAAATTTGCAACAACAAAGTAGAGGACGTCTAACTTGTTTTTGCAGGGCATATTGTGATGTGATATGGTCAAGACGTGATAAGATATAAGTTGTTGTATGAGATGATCATGTTTTGTTGAAGTTATCGGCAACTGGCAGAAGCCCTATGGATGTCTCTTTGTTGCATAAGATGCAAGTGCCAAATAATTGCTTTACTTTATCGCTATACGATAGCAATAGTTGGTGAGACAACCATGTGATGACACATTGATATAGATCAAGATGATGAAGATCATGGTGTCGTGCCGGTGACGATAGAGATCATGACAGTACTTTGGAGATGGAGATCAAAGGCGCAAGATGATCATGGCCATATCATGTCACATATTTTAATTGCATATGATGTTTATCTATTATACATCTTATTCTTGCTTTTATTGACGGTAGCATTTTAAGATGATCTCTCACTAATTATCAAGAAGTGTTCTCCCTGAGTATGCACCGTTGCCAAAGTTCGTCATGCCCAGACACCACGTGATGATCGGGTGTGATAAGCTCTACGTCCATCTACAACGGGTGCAAGCCAGTTTTGCACACGCGGAATACTCAGGTTAAACTTGACGAGCCTAGCATATGCAGATATGGCCTCGGAGCACGGAGACCGAAAGGTCGAGCGTGAATCATATAGTAGATATGATCAACATAGTGATGTTCACCATTGAAAACTACTCCATCTCACGTGATGATCGGTTATGGTTTAGTTGATTTGGATCACGTGATCACTTAGATGACTAGAGAGATGTCTGTCTAAGTGGGAGTTCTTAAGTAATATGATTAATTGAACTTAAATTTATCATGAACTTAGTCCTGGTAGTATTTTCCAAATTATGTTGTAAGATCAATAGCTTGCGTTGTTGCTTTCATATGTTTATTTTGATATGTTCCTAGAGAAAATTGTGTTGAAAAATGTTAGTAGCAATGATGCAGATTGGATCCGCGATCTGAGGTTTATCCTCATTGCTGCACAGAAGAATTATGTCCTTAATGCATCGCTAGGTGACAGACCGATTGCAGGAGCAGATGCAGATGTTATGAACGTTTGGTTGGCTCAATATGATGACTACTTGACAGTTTAGTGCACCATGCTTAACGGCTTAGAATCGGGACTTCAAAGACGTTTTTGAATATCATGGACCATATGAGATGTTTCAGGAGTTGAAGTTGATATTTCAAGCAAATACCCGAGTTGAGAGATATGAAGTCTCCAACAAGTTCTATGGCTAAAAGATGGAGGAGAATCGCTCAACTAGTGAGCATGTGCTCAGATTGTCTGGGTACTTCAATCGCTTGAATCAAGTGGGAGTTAATCTTCCAGATAAGATAGTGATTGACAGAATTCTCTAGTCACCATCATTAAGTTACTAGAACTTCGTGATGAACTATAATATGCAAGGGATGAACAAGACTATTCCCGAGCTCTTCGCAATGCTAAAAGCTGCGGAGGTAGAAATCAAGAAGGAGCATCAAGTGTTGATGGTAAACAAGACCTCTAGTTTCAAGAAAAAGGGCAAAGGGAAGAAGAAGGGGAACTTCAAGAAAAACAGCAAGCAAGTTGCTGCTCAAGAGAAGAAACCCAAGTCTGGACCTAAGCCTGAAACGGAGTGCTTCTACTGCAAAGGTACTGGTCACTGGAAGTGGAACTACCCCAAGTATTTGGCGGATAAGAAGGATGGCAAAGTGAACATAGGTATATTTGATATACATGCTATTGATGTGTACTTTACTAGTGTTTATAGCAACCCCTTGGTATTTGATACTAGTTTAGTTGCTAAGAGTAGTAACTCGAAATGGGAGTTGCAGAATAAACAGAAACTAGTTGAGGGTGAGGTGACGATGAATGTTGGAAGTAGTTCCAAGATTGATATGATCATCATCGCACACTCCCTATACTTTCGGGATTAGTATTGAACCTAAATAAATGTTATTTGGCGTTTGCGTTGAGCATGAATATGATTTGATCATGTTTATTGCAATACGGTTATTCATGTAAGTTAGAGAATAATTATTGTTCTGTTTACATGAATAAAACCTTCTATGGTCATACACCCAATGAAAATGGTTTGTTGGATCTCGATCGTGTGATACACATATTCATAATATTGAAACCAAAAGATGTAAAGTTAATAATGATAGTGCAACTTATTTGTGGCACTGCCGTTTAGGTCATATTGGTGTAAAGCGCATGAAGAAACTCCATAAAAGATGGATTTTTGGAATCACTTGGTTATGAATCATTTGATGCTTGCGAACCGTGCCTTTAGGACAAGATGACTAAACTCCGTTCTCCGGAACAATGGAACAAGCTACTGACTTATTGGAAATAATACATACCGATGTATGCAATCCAATGAGTATTGATGCTCGTGGCAAGTATCGTTATTTTCTGACCTTCACAAGATGATTTGAGCAGATATGGGTATATCTACTTGATGAAACATAAGTCTGAAATAGTTGAAAGGTTCAAAGAATTTCAGAGTGAAGTGGAAAAATCATCGTAACAAGAAAATAAAGTCTCTGCGATCTGATCGCGGAGACAAATATTTGAGTTACGAGTTTGGTCTTCAATTAAAACAATGAGGAATAGTTTCACAGCTCACGCCACCTGGAACACCACAATGTTATGGTGTGTCCGAACATCGTAACCGCACTTTATTGGATATGGTGCGATCTATGATGTCACTTATTGATTTACCATTGTCGTTTTGGGGTTATGCATTAGAGACAGCTGCATTCACGTTAAAAGGGCACCATCTAAATCCGTTGAGACGACACCATATGAACTGTGGTTTAGCAAGAAACCTAAGTTGTCGTTTCTTAAAGTTTGGGGCTGTGATGCTTATGTGAAAAAAGTTTCATCCTGATAAGCTCAAACCCAAATCGGAGAAGTGCGTCTTCATAGAATACCCAAAGGAAACTGTTGGGTACACCTTCTATCACAGATCCGAAGGCAAGATATTCGTTGCTAAAAATGGATCCTTTCTAGAGAAGGAGTTTCTCTCGAAAGAAGTGAGTGGGAGAAAAGTAGAACTTGATGAGGTAACTGTACCTTCTCCCGAATTGGAAAATTGTTCATCACTGAAATCAGTTCCAGTGATTTCTACACCAATTAGTGAGGAAGCTAATGATGATGATCATGAAACTTCAGATCAAGTTACTACAGAACCTCGTAGGTCTTCCAGAGTACGGTCCGCACCAGAGTGGTACGGTAATCCTGTTCTGGAAGTCATGTTACTAGACCATGATGAACCTACGAACTATGAGGAAGCGATGATGAGCCCAGATTCCGCAAAATGGCTTAAGGCCATAAAATCTGAGATATGATCCATGTATGAGAACAAAGTATGGACTTTGATTGACTTGCTCGATGATCAGCAAGCCATGTTAAATAAATGGATCTTCAAGAGGAAGACGGACACTGATAGTAGTGTTACTATCTACTAAGCTCGACTTGTTGCAAAAGGTTTTTGACAAGTTGAAGGTGTTGAATACGATGAGATTTTCTCACTCGTATCGATGCTTAAGTCTGTCTGAATCATGTTAGCAATTGCCACATTTTATGAAATCTGGCAAATGGATGTCAAAACTGCATTCCTTAATGGATTTTTAAACAAGAGTTGTATATGATGCAACCAGAAGGTTTTGCTAATCCTAAAGGTGCTAACAAAATGTGGAAGCTCCAGCGATCCATCAATGGACTGGTGCAAGCATCTCAGAGTTGGAATATACGCTTTGATAAGTTGATCAAAGCATATGGTTTTGTACAGACTTTTGGAAAGGCCTGTATTTACAAGAAAGTGAGTGGGAGCACTACAACATTTCTGATAAGTATATGTGAATGACATATTGTTGATCGGAAATAATGTAGAATTATTCTGCAAAGCATAAAGGAGTGTTTGAAAGGAGTTTTTCAAAGAAAGACCTCAGTGAAGCTGCTTACACATTGAGCATCAAGATCTATAGCGATAGATCAAGACGCTTGATAAGATTTTTCAATGAGTACATACCTTGACAAGATTTGAAGTAGTTCAAAATGGAACAGTCAAAGAAAGAGTTCTTTCCTGTGTTGCAAGGTGTGAAGTTGAGTAAGACTCAAAGCCCGACCATGGCAGAAAATAGAAAAGAATGAACAGTCCCCCCTATGCCTCAGTCATAGGTTCTATAAAGTATGCTATGTTTTGTACTAGACCTATTGTATACCTTGCTCTGAGTTTGGCAAAGGAATACAATTTTGATCTAAGAGTAGATCACTAGACAGCGGTCAAGAATATCCTTAGTGAGGACTAAGGAGATGTTTCTCGATTATGGAGGTGATAAAAGAGTTCATTGTAAAAGTTACATCGGTGCAAACTTTTACACTGATCCAGATGACTCTAAGTCTCAATCTGGATACATATTGAAAGTAGGAGCAATTAGCTAGAGTAGCTCCATGCAGAGCATTGTTGACATAGAAATTTGCAAAATACATACGGATCTGAATGTGGCAGACCCGTTGACTAAACTTCTCTCACAAGCAAAACATGATCACACCTTAGTACTCTTTGGGTGTTAATCACATAGCGATGTGAACTAGATTACTGAATCTAGTAAACCCTTTGGGTGTTAGTCACATGGCGATGTGAACTATGCGTGTTAATCACATAATGATGTGGACTATTGATGTTAATCACATGGCGATGTGATCTAGATTATTGACTCTAGTGCAAGTGGGAGACTGAAGGAAATATGCCCTAGAGGCAATAATAAAGTTATTATTTATTTCCTTATTTCATGATAAATGTTTATTATTCATGCTAGAATTGTATTAACCGAAAACATAATACATGTGTGAATACATAGACAAACAGAGTGTCACTAGTATGCCTCTACTAGACTAGCCTATTAATCAAAGATGGTTATGTTTCCTAACCATGGACAAAGAGTTGTTATTTGATTAACGGGATCACATCATTAGTTGAATGATCTGATTGACATGACCCATTCCGTTAGCTTAGCACCCGATCGTTTAGTATGTTGCTATTGCTTTCTTCATGACTTATACATGTTCCTATGACTATGAGATTATGCAACTCCCGTTTACCGGAGGAACACTTTGTGTGCTACCAAACGTCACAACGTAACTGGGTGATTATAAAGGTGCTCTACAGGTGTCTCCAAAGGTACTTGTTGGGTTGGTGTATTTCGAGATTAGGATTTGTCACTCCGAATGTCGGAGAGGTATCTCTGGGCCCTCTCGGTAATGCACATCACTTAAGCCTTGCAAGCATTACAACTAATGAGTTAGTTGCAAGATGATGTATTACAAAACGAGTAAAGAGACTTGCCAGTAATGAGATTGAACTAGGTATTCGATACGGACGATCGAATCTCGGGCAAGTAACATACCGATGACAAAGGGAACAACGTATGTTGTTATGCGGTCTGACCGATAAAGATCTTCGTAGAATATGTAGGAACCAATATGGGCATCCAGGTCCCGCTATTGGTTATTGACCGGAGACGTGTCTCGGTCATGTCTACATTGTTCTCGAACCCGTAGGGTCCGCACACTTAAGGTTTTGATGACAGTTATATTATGAGTTTATGAGTTTTGATGTACCGAAGGAGTTCGGAGTCCCGGATGAGATCGGGGACATGACGAGGAGTCTCAAAATAGTCGAGACGTAAAGATCGATATATTGGACGATTATATTCGGAGTTCGGAAAGGTTCCGAGTGATTCGGGTATTTTTCGGAGTACCGGAGAGTTACGGGAATTCGCCGGGGAGTATATGGGCCTTATTGGGCCATACGGGAATAGAGGAGAGAGGCCGAAAGGAAGGAGGCGCGCAGCCCCCCTCTGGTCCGAATTGGACAAGGGGTGCGACCCCCCTTTCCTTCCTCCTCTCCCCCTCTTTCCCCCTTCTCCTACTCCAACAAGGGAGGTGGAATCCTACTAGGACTAGGGAGTCCTAGTAGGACTCCACACTTGGCGCGCCCCCTCCTAGGGCCGGCCACCTCCCCCCTTGCTCCTTTATATACGGGGGCAGGGGGGCACCTCAGGACACACAAGTTGATCTACGGATCGTTCCTTAGTCATGTGCGGTGCCCCCCTCCACCATATTCCACCTCGGTCATATCGTCGCGGAGTTTAGGCGAAGCCCTGTGCCGGTAGAACATCATCATCGTCACCACGCCGTCGTGCTGACGGAACTCATCCCCGAAGCTTTGCTGGATCGGAGCCCGGGGATCGTCATCGAGCTGAACGTGTGCTGAACTCGGAGGTGCCGTAAGTTCGGTGCTTGGATCGGTCGGATCGTGAAGACGTACGACTACATCAACCGCGTTGTCATAACGCTTCCGCTTACAGTCTACGAGGGTACGTGGACGAACACTCTCCCCTCTCGTTGCTATGCCATCACCATGATCTTGCATGTGCGTAGGAAATTTTTGAAATTACTACGTTCCCCAACAAGAGATACCTCTACGTCATACGGAGTGACAAATCCCAGTCTCGATCCGTGTCAACCCAACAGACACTTTCGGAGATACCGGTAGTATACCTTTATAGTCACCCAGTTACGTTGTGACGTTTGGTACACCCAAAGCACTCCTACGGTATCCGGGAGTTACACGATCTCATGGTATAAGGAGAAGATACTTGACATTGAAAAAGCTCTAGCAAACGAACTACACGATATTTGTGCTATGCTTAGGATTGGGTCTTGTCCATCACATCATTCTCCTAATGATGTGAAACCGTTATTAATGACATCTAATGTCCATAGTCAGGAAACCATGACCATCTGTTGATCAACGAGCTAGTCAACTAGAGGCTCACTAGGGACATATTGTGGTCTATGTATTCACACGTGTATTACAATTTCTGAATAATACAATTATAGCATGAATAAAAGACAATTATCATGAACAAGGAAATATAATAATAATCCTTTTATTATTGCCTCTAGGGCATATTTCCAACATTGACAACCCCTTTATTGCGTTGATTGCGAGTTCTCAGTTTGTTTGTGTAGGTGCGTGGGACTTTTGAGGAGCCTCCTACTGGATTGATACCTTGGTTCTCAAAACTGAGGGAAATACTTACGCTACACTTGCTGCATCACCCTCTCCTCTTCGGGGAAAACCAACGCTAGCTCAAGACGTAGCAAGAAGGATTTCTGGCACCGTTGCCGGGGAGGTCTTCGCTCAAGTCAAACATACCAAGTACCCATCACAAACCCATCTCCCTCGCATTTACATTATTTGCCTCTTGTTTTCCTCTCCTCCACTTCACCCTTGCCGTTTTATTCGCCCTCTCTTTCCCAATCTCCTCCTCTCTTTTTGCTTCCTGTTTTTCTGTTTGCTTGTGTGTTGGATTACTTGTTGCCATGGCGCAAGATAATACCAAATTGTGTGATTTCCCGAATACCAATAATAATGATTTCCTTAGTACTTTGATTGCTCCTCTTAATGATGTTGAGTCTTGTGAAATCAATGTTGCTTTGCTAAATCTTGTTTTGAAAGATCAATTCAGCGGCCTTCCTAGTGAAGATGCCGCTACTCATCTAAACAATTTTGTTTATTTGTGTGATATGCAAAAGAAGAAAGATACGGATAACAATATTGTCAAATTGAAGTTATTTCCGTTTTCACTTAGAGATCATGCTAAAGTTTGGTTTTCGTCTTTGCCTAAAAATAGTATTGATTCTTGGAACAAGTGCAAAGATGCTTTTATCTCTAAGTATTTTCCTCCCGCTAAGATCATCACTCTGAGGAATGATATTATGAATTTTAAACAACTTGATCATGAGCATGTTGCTCAATCTTGGGAAAGAATGAAATTGATGCTTCGCAATTGCCCTATTCATGGTTTGAATTTATGGATGATGATACAAAATTTTTATGTCGGTTTGAACTTTGCTTCTAGAAATCTTTTAGATTCGGCCGAGGGAGGCACGTTTATGGAAATAACATTAGGAGATGCTACAAAACTTCTTGATAATACTATGGCTAATTATTCTCAATGGCACACCGAAAGATCTTCTAGTAAAAAAGTGCATGCTATAGAAGAAATCAATGTTTTGAGTGGGAAGATGGATGAACTTATGAAGTTGTTTGCTACTAAAAATACTCCTCTTGATCCCAATGATATGCCTTTGTCTTCTTTGATTGAGAATAATAATGAATCTATGGATGTGAATTTTGTTGGTAGGAATAATTTTGGAAACAATGCTTCTAGTGGAAACTTTAATGCTAGACCGTTCCCTAGTAATTCCTCTAATAATTATGGAAATTCCTACAATAATTCTTATGGTAATTTTAATAATATTCCCTCTGATTTTGAGAATAGTTTGAAAGAATTTATGATTTCTCAAAAGAATTTTAATGCTTTACTTGAAGAAAAATTGCTCAAAGTTGATGATTTGGCTAGGAACGTTGATAGACTTTCGCTTGACGTTGATTCTCTTAAAATTAGATCTTCCCCTCCTAAGCATGATATCAATGAGTCTCTCAAAGTAATGAGAATTTCCATTGACGAGTGCAAGGAGAGAACCGCTAGATTGCGTGCTAAAAAAGAAAGCTTTATAAAAGCGTGTTCTTCTAGTTTTCGTGAAACTAATGATAAGGATCTTAAAGTTATTGATGCGTCTCCTATTAGATCTATGTTTTGCAATATGAATTTTGATGATTATGGGACTGATGATTAACAACGGATTGCAACAAGGAAATACAACCTTTTAAAGAGAAATTATCATAATCAAATTCCTTGAAATCCGAGATAGTAGGTTCAATGTTATTAGAAGTTGAGGATTCTCCAATCCCACTTTTCCCAAATTTAGCATTAAAAGGTTGTATTTCCTTGTTGCAATCCGTTTGGCTTTAAGGCCAGGATCCGCATAACATCAGTCCCTACTCCCGAAGTCAAAACATCGGGATCGATAGGTTTTTCGGGGGAAGCCGAAAACCTTGTTGGAATAAGATCTCCCTGGGAGTCGGCGGTGAACTTTAGGCTCCCGAATCGGATCTTCTGGCCGGGGGTGAAGCTTCCATCCTGGCCGAGACGACAGGGTGGGTCAGCATGCAGTATGACACTGCCAAACGCAAAAGCCTGACCAGGGGCAGAGATGTCCCCGACACGGATGGCCGATGAGTAGGCGAGCCATCGATCCTTCTGGCGATCTGACAGCGGAACTCTCAATGAAAGCACCAATGTCGGTCCCAAGCTGTGGATCTTGGATCAATGGGGAACAGATTTGAGGGACATGATATTTACCCAGGTTCGATCCCTTTCTAAGAGGTAAAACTCTATGTCCTGCTTGCTTATATTGCTTGTGTATATGGAGGTTTACAGAGTTGTTCTACCACAAGATCAGGGGAACTAAAACCTAAGCTAGTAGGACAACAATTGTTGTTCTAGCCTCTATGGACTAAACCCTCTGGTTTATATAGACACCAGGGGTAATAGGGTTACACATAGTCAGTTACAACAAGGGAATAAGTATGTCGAATCTTCTATCTTGACTTGGAGTACACACCAAGGCGCCAAAGGTCTCCTGCCTGGATACAATGTTGCCCCGTAGTCCGGTCCTCCAGCAGTCATGGTGTGGCCCAACTGTCCGGCACATGAGAGATAGGTCGGCAACCCAAGGACCTCCTACTCCAATACTACCTCAGTGTCCAATTTCTGTAACCGCTCCCAGAAGTTGGATTAGTATCTTCTCGATGCCTTCATTGTTAATCTGCGGATTCTCGGTCTTGCATACTTCTCTCTTCTTCGATTCTAGAGAAATAGATGTTGCTTCTTCGCATCTAGTCTCATATATAGCCTCTATTCCAGTAACAAGTGCATGGACATCTATCAAATTCCGTTCTATCAATAGATCAATGTATTCTTCTTCCGAATACCAAAAGTTGCATCCATCCTACACAAAAAAATTGAGTATAAGCAAAGAGCTATCCAAACTGCGCCGAATCCGGGAGCACAACCAAAGCTAAACTAGCACATACACCATCATTTTTACACTTGACGAACACCCATCCGGGACGTTCCAGCGTTGCAGACACGCGACACACGACCTTCCGTAGGCACTCCTCTCACTTTATGAGCGGCAACGGTGCGCCGACGAGCCTTTGGGCCCGCACCAAGCCTGGATGACGGTCGTTGGTGTATTTGCCGGCGAACCGATGACGAGGTTGATCTAAGCGCCTAGAGGCGGATTCAATACCTGCATGCGGCCTGGGGGCGTTGCTGGGGCTGTGCGGTCCAGTACCCGGCCAGTCCATGGCACGGCGTGGCCTCCGGCAGTCGGGTGTGTTCAAATCCAGCTGGATCCGCTCCCAATCCGGCGACCGGATGCGCTGAAATCAGACGGCTGTAATTGGACAGCTCGGGGTGTTGAGAAAACAGGGACCGTGACAAGGGTAGGGGGCGGGCACGCGGCCGTGCTAGACAGCGGCGCAGCCGAGAAACATGATGGCGGTGGCGGCTAGGGATGGGAGGAGAGTGGGACGGCGGTGCGACTGAAGTGGGAGGAGGATAATAGAAAAAGGGGTGCATGTGTCTCCGACGGGCGGGTTAGGGGAGGACATGGGCATGCGTCGCGCCTGTCTGCGCGAGTCTGTTTGGATGCAAACGTGCCCTAAGTTGGGTAGGGAATGGATCGAAAGCGGACGAAAACAAACATTACTCTGTTTGTTTTTGTGTGTTAGATCGTTTTTTCTGAGGGCCGTTGAGGCCTTGAGGGGCATGTGCGAGTTGTGCGCTCCCACAAGGCCCCCCAAATCCGTGGAGTAGTCTCTTTTTTAAAACCTTGTAGACCTAATTTGTTCGAGGCAGCAGGACTCCCCGATTCTTTTAGTGACTCGATCGATGGATCGACACGCTCACTTACGATAGCTGCAGGCCGCTAGCGACTATGCTCTGCACTTGAGCAGTTTTTCTTTTCGGCAATACTGCACTTACAAGTATCTTAAAGATTCTAGGTTTCCATGATGTTGAAGATTGCTCTTTAAATTTGCACCTTGCGGACTCCACCATTAAAAAGCCTAAGGGAAGGATCAATGATGTTCTTATTGTTGCAAATAAAAATTTGGTGCCCGTAGATTTTATCGTTCTTGATATAGATTGCAATCTTTCTTGCCCTATTATTCTTGGTAGACTTTTCCTTAAAACGATTGGTGCAATTATTGATATGAAGGAAGGGAACATTAGATTCCAATTTCCTTTAAAGAAAGGCATGGAGCACTTTCCAAGAAAGAAAGTCAAATTACCTTATGAATCTATCATGCGTGCTACTTATGAATTTAGTGCCAAAGATGACACTCGTTAGATCTATCTTCACTTTTATGCCTAGCTAGGGGCGTTAAACGATAGCGCTAGTTGGGAGGCAACCCAATTTTTCTTTATGTTTTTTGTTTTTGCTCCTGTTTAGGAATAAATCTTGCATCTACTCTCTGTTTATATGTGTTTTTAGCTTTTAATTAGTGTTTGTGCCAAGTAGAACCTATAGGATAAACTATGATGATAGTTGATTTGATTCTGCTGAAAAACAGAAACTTTGCGCTCACGAGAAAAAATTTCAATAAATCACAGAAACGTGATTTTGCATTGATTCTTTTTGCTGATGATCAATAGACAAATTGTCCAGTACTTCATATTTTTGTAGGATTTTTAGAGTTCCAGAAGTTTGCGTTAGTTACAGATTGCTACAGACTGTTCTGTTTTTGACAGATTCTGTTTTTCGTGTGTTGTTTGCTTATTTCAATGCATCTATGGCTAGTAAATTAGTTTATAAACCATAAGGAAGTTGGAATACAGTAGGTTTAAAACCAAAATAAATAAATAATGAGTTCATTGCAGTACCTTATGTGGTGGCTTTGTTTTCTTTCACTAACAGAGCTTATAAGATTTCCTGTTGAGTTTTGTGTTGTGAAGTTTTCAAGTTTTGGGTAAAGCTTTTATGGACTATGGAATAAGGAGTGGCAAGAGCCTAAGATTGGGTATGCCCATGGCACCCCAAGATATTCAAGGATAGCCAAAAGCCTAAGCTTGGGGATGCCCCGGGAAGGCATCCCCTCTTTCGTCTTCGTTCATTGGTAACTTTACTTGGAGCTATATTTTTATTCGCTACATGATATGTGTTTTGCTTGGAGCGTCGTGTATTATATTAGTCTTCGCTTTTTAGTTTACCACAATCATGCTTGCTGTACACACCTTTTTGTGATAAGCCTATTTTATAAGAATTTTCTAGAACACTCTATGTGCTTCACTTATATCTTTTGAGCTTGATAGTTTTTGCTCTAGTGCTTCACTTATACCTTTTAGAGCACGGTGGTGTCTTAATTTTGAAGAATTTCTAGTCTCTCATGCTTCACTTATATTATTTTGAGAGTCTTTTAGAACAGCTTGGTATTTGCTATGGTTATAAAGTTGGTCCTAGAATGATGAGCATCCAAGTTGGGTATAATAAAAACTATCATAGGAAGTGAATTGGATGCTATGATCAACTTGATACTTGATAATTGTTTTGAGATATGGAGGTAGTGATATTAAAGTCATGCTAGTTGGGTGATTATGAATTTAAAGAATGCTTGTGTTGAAGTTAGTAAGTCCCATATGTTGGGGAACGTTGCAGAAAATTAAAATTTTTCGTACGGTTTCACCAAGATCCATCTATGAGTTCATCTAAGCAACGAGTCAAGGGAGTGAGTTTG
Source organism: Triticum dicoccoides (assembly GCF_002162155.2). Lineage (NCBI taxonomy): Eukaryota > Viridiplantae > Streptophyta > Magnoliopsida > Poales > Poaceae > Triticum > Triticum dicoccoides. The sequence goes on from NC_041385.1 coordinate 731,066,080, forward strand.
CATCTACATACCACTTGTAGATCGAGTGCGGAAGTGTTCAAGGGGATGGTGATGATGGAGTCGTACTCACCGTGATTCGGATCACCGATGACCAAGTGCTGAACGGACAGCACCTCCGCGTTCAACACACGTATGGTACGGACGACGTCTCCTCCGTCTTGATCCGGCAAGGAGGAAGGAGAGGTTGAGGAAGACAGCTCCAACGATAGCACGACGGCGTGGTGTCGTTGGTGCAGCAGTACTCTGACAGGGCTTCGCCAAGCATGTGCGGAGGAGGAGAGGTGTTGGGGAGGGGAGGGGTTGCGCCTTGGCTTGTGTCAAGCAGCCCTCCCCTCACCCCTCTATTTATAGGGGAAGGGGCAAGGGGGGCCGGCCCCTCTAGATGGGATCTAGAGGGGGGGCGGCGGCCAGGGAGGGGGAACTTGCCCCCCAAGCAAGGGGGCGCCCCCTCTAGGGTTCCCCCCCAACCCTAGGCGCATGGGCCCAAGGAGGGGGGCGCGCCCATCCCTCTAGGGGCTGGCTCCCTGCCCCTTGCGGCCCATGTGGCCCTCCGAGAGTGGTGGCCCCTCCCGGTGGACCCCTGGAACCCCTCCGGTGGCCCCGGTACAATACCGATATGACCCCGAATTATTCCGGTGTCCGTATGACAACTTCCCATATATAAATCTTCACCTCCGGACCATTCCGGAACTCCTCGTGACATCCCGGATCTCATCCGGGACTCCGAACAACATTCGGTAATCACATACAAGTCTTCCTAATAACCCTAGCGTCACCGAAACTTAAGTGTGTAGACCCTACGGGTTCGGGAGACACGCAGACATGACCGAGATGGCTCTCAGGTCAATAACCAACAGCGGGATCTGGATACCCATGTTAGCTCCTACATGCTCCTCGATGATGTCATCGGATGAACCATGATGTCGAGGATTCAATCAAACCTCGTATACAATTCCCTTTGTCAATCGGTACGTTACTTGCCCGAGACTCGATCGTCAGTATCCCAATACCTCGTTCAGTCTCGTTACCGGCAAGTCACTTTACTCGTACCGTAATGCATGATCCCGTGACCAAACACTTGGTCACTTTGAGCTCATTATGATGATGCATTACCGAGTGGGCCCAGAGATACCTCTTCGTCATACGGAGTGACAAATCCCAGTCTCGATCCGTGTCAACCCAACAGACACTTTCGGAGATACCTGTAGTGCACCTTTATAGTCACCCAGTTACGTTGTGATGTTTGGTACACCCAAAGCACTCCTACGGTATCCGGGAGTTACACGATCTCATGGTCTAAGGAAGAGATACTTGACATTGAAAAAGATCTAGCAAAACGAACTACACGATCTTGTGCTATGCTTAGGATTGGGTCTTGTCCATCACATCATTCTCCTAATGATGTGATCCCGTTGTCAATGACATCTAATGTCCATAGTCAGGAAACCATGACTATCTGTTGACCAACGAGCTAGTCAACTAGAGGCTCACTAGGGACATGTTATGGTCTATGTATTCACACGTGTATTACGATTTCCGGATAATACAATTATAGCATGAATAAAAGACAATTATCATGAACAAGGAAATATAATAATAATGCTTTTATTATTGCCTCTAGGGCATATTTCCAACAGTCTCCCACTTGCACTAGAGTCAATAATCTAGTTACATTGTGATGAATCGAACACCCATAGAGTTCTGGTGTTGATCATGTTTTGCTCGCGAGAGAGGTTTAGTCAACGGATCTGCGACATTCAGATCCGTATGTACTTTGCAAATATCTATGTCTCCATCTTGAACATTTTCACGGATGGAGTTGAAACGACGCTTGATGTGCCTGGTCTTCTTGTGAAACCTGGGCTCCTTTGCAAGGGCAATAGCTCCAGTGTTGTCACAGAAAAGTTTGATCGGCCCCGACGCATTGGGTATGACTCCTAGGTCGGTGATGAACTCCTTCACCCAAATTGCTTCATGCGCTGCCTCCGAGGCTGCCATGTACTCCGCTTCACATGTAGATCCCTCCACGACGCTCTGCTTGCAGCTGCACCAGCTTACTGCTCCACCATTCAACATATACATGTATCCGGTTTGTGACTTAGAGTCATCTAGATCTGTGTCGAAGCTAGCGTCGACGTAACCCTTTACGACGAGCTCTTCGTCACCTCCATAAACGAGAAACATGTCCTTCGTCCTTTTCAGGTACTTTAGGATATTCTTGACCGCTGTCCAGTGTTCCTTGCCGGGTTTACTTTGGCACCTTCCTACCAAACTTACGGCAAGGTTTACATCAGGTCTGGTACACAGCATGGCATACATAATAGATCCTATGGCTCAGGCATAGGGGATGACGCTCATCTCTTCTTTATCTTTTGCCGTGGTCGGGCATTGAGCCGAGCTCAATCTCACACCTTGCAATACAGGCAAGAACCCCTTCTTGGACTGATCCATTTTGAACTTCTTCAAAATCTTATCAAGGTATGTGCTTTGTGAAAGACCTATGAGGCGTCTCGATCTATCTCTATAGATCTTGATGCCTAATATATAAGCAGCTTCTCCAAGGTCCTTCATTGAAAAACAGTTATTCAAGTAGGCCTTAATGCTGTCCAAGAATTCTATATCATTTCCCATCAAAAGTATGTCATCTACATATAATATGAGAAACGCTACAGAGCTCCCACTCACTTTCTTGTAAACGCAGGCTTCTCCATAAGTCTGCATAAACCCAAACGCTTTGATCATTTCATCAAAGCGAATGTTCCAACACCGAGATGCTTGCACCAGCCCATAAATGGATCGCTGGAGCTTGCATACTTTGTTAGCATTCTTAGGATCAACAAAACCCTCCGGCTGCGTCATATACAGTTCTTCCTTAAGATGCCCGTTAAGGAATGCCGTTTTGACGTCCATCTGCCATATCTCATAATCATAGTATGCGGCAATTGCTAACATGATTCAGACGGACTTAAGCTTCGCTACGGGAGAGAAAGTCTCATCATAATCAATCCCTTGAACTTGCCGATAACCCTTAGCGACAAGTCGAGCTTTATAGATGGTGACATTACCATCCACGTCCGTCTTCTTCTTAAAGATCCATTTGTTTTCTATCGCTCGCCGATCATCGGGCAAGTCAGTCAAAGTCCATACTTTGTTTTCATACATGGATTCTATCTCGGATTTCATGGCTTCTAACCATTTGTTGGAATCTGGGCCCGCCATCGCTTCTTCATAGTTCGAAGGTTCACCGTTGTCTAACAACATGATTTCCAGGACAGGGTTGCCGTACCACTCCGGTGCGGAACGTGTCCTTGTGGACCTACGAAGTTCAGTAACAACTTGATCCGAAGTACCTTGATCATCATCATTATTTTCCTCTTCAGTTGGTGTAGGCATCACAGGAACATTTTCCTGAGCTGCACTACTTTCCCGTTCAAGAGGTAGTACTTCATCGAGTTCTACTTTCCTCCCACTTACTTCTTTCAAGAGAAACTCTTTTTCCAGAAAGGATCCGTTCTTGGGAACAAAGATCTTGCCCTCGGATCTTAAGTAGAAGGTATACCCAATGGTTTCTTTAGGGTATCCTATGAAGACGCATTTTTCCGACTTGGGTTCGAGCTTTTCATGTTGAAGTTTCTTGACATAAGCATCGCATCCCCAAACTTTTAGAAACGACAGCTTAGGTTTCTTCCCAAACCATAATTCATACGGTGTCGTCTCAACGGATTTAGACGGTGCCCTATTTAAAGTGAATGTAGCTGTCTCTAGAGCGTATCCCTAAAATGATAGCGGTAAATCGGTAAGAGACATCATAGATCGCACCATATCCAATAGAGTGCGATTATGACGTTCGGACACACCGTTTCGTTGAGGTGTTCCAGGCGGCGTGAGTTGTGAAACGATTCCAAATTTTCTTAAGTGTGTACCAAATTCATGACTTAAATATTCTCCTCCATGATCCGATCGTAAGAATTTTATCTTTCGATCACGTTGATTCTCTACTTCATTCTGAAATTCCTTGAACTTTTCAAAGGTCTCAGACTTGTGTTTCATCAAGTAGACATACCCATATCTACTCAAGTCATCTGTGAGAGTGAGAACACAATGATATCCTCCGCGAGCCTCAACACTCATTGGACCGCACACATCGGTATGTATGATTTCCAACAAGTTGGTTGCTCGCTCCATTGTTCCGGAGAACGGAGTCTTGGTCATTTTGCCGATGAGGCATGGTTCGCATGTGTCAAATGATTCATAACCGAGAGACTCTAAAAGTCCATCAGCATGGAGCTTCTTCATGCGCTTGACACCAATGTGACCAAGGCGGCAGTGCCACAAGTATGTGGGACTATCGTTATCAAATTTGCATCTTTTGGCATTCACACTATGAATATGTGTAACACTACGTTTGAGATTCATTAAGAATAAACCATTGACCATCGGGGCATGACCATAAAACATATCTCTCATATAAATAGAACAACCATTATTCTCGGATTTAAATGAGTAGCCATCTCGTATTAAACGAGATCCAGATACAATGTTCATGCTCAAACTTGGCACCAAATAACAATTATTAAGGTTCAAAACTAATCCCGTAGGTAAATGTAGAGGTAGCGTGCCGACGGCGATCACATCGACTCTGGAACCATTTCCGACGCGCATCGTCACCTCGTCCTTCACCAGTCTCCGCTTATTCCGCAGCTCCTGCTGTGAGTTACAAATATGAGCAACGGCACCGGTATCAAATACCCAGGAGTTACTACGAGTACTGGTAAGGTACACATCAATTACATGTATATCAAATATACCTTTAGTGTTGCCAGCCTTCTTGTCTGCTAAGTATTTGGGGCAGTTCCGCTTCCAGTGACCCTTCCCCTTGCAATAGAAGCACTCAGTTTCAGGCTTGGGTCCATTCTTTGACTTCTTCCCAGCAACTGGCTTACCGGGCGCGGCAACATCTTTGCCGTCCTTCTTGAAGTTCTTCTTACCCTTGCCCTTCTTGAACTTAGTGGTCTTATTGACCATCAACACTTGATGTTCTTTCTTGATTTCAATCTCTGCTGACTTCAGCATTGAAAATACTTCAGGAATGGTCTTCACCATCCCCTGCATATTGTAGTTCAACACAAAGCTCTTGTAGCTTGGTGGGAGCGACTGAAGGATTCTGTCAATGACCGCCTCATCCGGGAGGTTAATGTCCAGCTGGGACAGGCGGTTGTGCAACCCAGACATTTTGAGTATGTGCTCACTGACAGAACTATTTTCCTCCATCTTACAACTGTAGAACTTGTCAGAGACGTCATATCTCTCGACCCGGGCATGAGCTTGGAAAACTAGTTTCAGCTCCTCGAACATCTCATATGCTCCGTGTTGCTCAAAACGCTTTTGGAGCCCCAGTTCTAAGCTGTAAAGCATGCCGCACTGAACGAGGGAGTAATCATCAGCGCAAGACTGCCAAGCATTCATAATGTCTTGGTTCTCTGGGACGGGAGCGTCACCTAGCGGTCCTTCTAGGACATATTGTTTCCTGGCAGCTATGAGGATGATCCTCAGGTTCCGGACCCAGTCCGTATAGTTGCTGCCATCATCTTTCAGCTTGGTTTTCTCTAGGAACGCGTTGAAGTTCATGTTGACATGAGCGTTGGCCATTTGATCTACAAGACATATTTTGCAAAGGTTTTAGACTAAGTTCATGATAATTAAGTTCATCTAATCGAATTATTATAATGAACTCCCACTCAGATTAGACATCCCTCTAGTCATCTAAGTGTTACACGATCCGAGTCGACTAGGCCGTGTCCGATCATCACGTGAGACGGACTAGTCATCGTCGGTGAACATTCTCATGTTGATCGTATCTTCCATACGACTCGTGTTCGACCTTTCGGTCTCCGTGTTTCGAGGCCATGTCTGTACATGCTAGGCTCGTCAAGTTAACCCTAAGTGTTTTGCATGTGTAAAACTGTCTTACACCCGTTGTATGTGAACGTAAGGATCTATCACACCCGATCATCACGTGGTGCTTCGAAATGACGAACTTTAGCAATGGTGCACAGTTAGGGGAGAACACTTCTTGAAATTGTTGTAAGGGATCATCTTATTTACTACCGTCGTTCTAAGTAAACAAGATGCATAAACATAATAAACATCACATGCAATTATATAGTAGTGACATGATATGGCCAATATCATATAGCTCCATTGATCTCCATCTTCGGGGCTCCATGATCATCTTGTCACCGGCATGACACCATGATCTCCATCATCATGATCTCCATCATCGTGTCTTCATGAAGTTGTCACGCCAACGACTACTTCTACTTCTATGGCTAACGCATTTAGCAATAAAGTAAAGTAATTTACATGGCGTTCTTCAATGACACGCAGGTCATACAAAAATAAAGACAACTCATATGGCTCCTGCCGGTTGTCATACTCATCGACGTGCAAGTCGTGATTCCTATTACAAGAACATGATCTCATACATCACAATATATCATTCATCATTCATCACAACTTCTGGACATATCACATCACATGACAATTGCTGCAAAAACAAGTTAGATGTCCTCTAATTGTTGTTGCATCTTTTACGTGGCTGCAATTGGGTTCTAGCAAGAACGTTTTCTTACCTACGAATAACCACAGCGTGATTTTGTCAACTTCTATTTACCCTTCATAAGGACCCTTTTCATCGAATCTGCTCCAACTAAAGTGGGAGAGACAGACACCCGCCAGCCACCTTATGCAACTAGTGCATGTCAGTCGGTGGAACCGGTCTCACGTAAGCGTACGTGTAAGGTTGGTCCGGGCCGCTTCATCCCACAATACCTATGAAGCAAGATAAGACTAGTAGCGGCAAGCAAGTTGACAAGATCTACGCCCACAACAAAATTGTGTTCTACTCGTGCAATAGAGAACTACGCATAGACCTAGCTCATGATGCCACTGTTGGGGAACGTTGCAGAAAATTAAAATTTTTCCTACGGTTTCACCAAGACCCATCTATGAGTTCATCTAAGCAACGAGTCAAGGGAGTGAGTTTGCATCTACATACCACTTGTAGATCGAGTGCGGAAGCGTTCAAGGGGATGGTGATGATGGAGTCGTACTCGCCGTGATTCGGATCACCGATGACCAAGTGCTGAACGGACAGCACCTCCGCGTTCAACACACGTACGGTACGGACGACGTATCCTCCATCTTGATCCAGCAAGGAGGAAGGAGAGGTTGAGGAAGACAGCTCCAACGGCAGCACGACGGCGTGGTGTTGTTGGTGTAGCAGTACTCCGACAGGGCTTCGCCAAGCACGTGCGGAGGAGGAGAGGTGTTGGGGAGGGGAGGGGCTGCGCCTTGGCTTGTGTCAAGCAGCCCTCCCCTCACCCCTCTATTTATAGGGGAAGGGGAAAGGGGGGCCGGCCCCTCTAGATGGGATCTAGAGGGGGGGCGGCGGCCAGGGAGGGGGAATTTGCCCCCCAAGCAAGGGGGGCGCCCCCTCTAGGGTTCCCCCCCAACCCTAGGCGCATGGGCCCAAGGTGGGGGGCGCGCCCAGCCCTCCAGGGGCTGGCTCCCTGCCCCTTGCGGCCCATGTGGCCCTCCGAGAGGGGTGGCCCCTCCCGGTGGACCCCCGGAACCCCTCCGGTGGCCCCGGTACAATACCGATATGACCCTGAATTATTCCGGTGTCCGTATGACAACTTCCCATATATAAATCTTCACCTCCGGACCATTCTGGAACTCCTCGTGACGTCCGGGACTCCGAACAACATTCGGTAATCACATACAAGTCTTCCTAATAACCCTAGCGTCACCGAACCTTAAGTGTGTAGACCCTACGGGTTCGGGAGACACGCAGACATGACCGAGACGGCTCTCAGGTCAATAACCAACAGCGGGATCTGGATACCCATGTTAGCTCCTACATGCTCCTCGATGATGTCATCGGATGAACCATGATGTCGAGGATTCAATCAAACCTCGTATACAATTCCCTTTGGCAATCGGTACGTTACTTGCCCGAGACTCGATCGTCGGTATCCCAATACCTCGTTTAGTCTCGTTACCGGCAAGTCACTTTACTCGTACCGTAATGCATGATCCCGTGACCAAACACTTGGTCACTTTGAGCTCATTATGATGATGCATTATCGGGTGGGCCCAGAGATACCTCTCCGTCATACGGAGTGACAAATCCCAGTCTCGATCCGTGTCAACCCAACAGACACTTTCGGAGATACCTGTAGTGCACCTTTATAGTCACCCAGTTACATTGTGACGTTTGGTACACCCAAAGCACTCCTACGGTATCCGGGAGTTACACGATCTCATGGTCTAAGGAAGAGATACTTGACATTGAAAAAGATCTAGCAAAACGAACTACACGATCTTGTGCTATGCTTAGTATTGGGTCTTGTCCATCACATCATTCTCCTAATGATGTGATCCCATTGTCAATGACATCTAATGTCCATAGTCAGGAAACCATGACTATCTGTTGACCAACGAGCTAGTCAACTAGAGGCTCATTAGGGACATGTTATGGTCTATGTATTCACACGTGTATTACGATTTCCGGATAATACAATTATAGCATGAATGAAAGACAATTATCATGAACAAGGGAATATAATAATAATGCTTTTATTATTGCCTCTAGGGCATATTTCCAACACCATAGCATGCACGTATGGTTAAAGTTGTGTAACAAATTTGAAACATGAAGTGTACCTGGCTTGTGCATCCTTATGAGTGGCGGTCGGGGACGAGCGATGGTCTTTTCCTACCAATCTATCCCCCTAGGAGCATGCGCGTAGTACTTGATTTTTGATGACTTCTAAATTTTTGCAATAAGTATATGAGTTCTTTTGACTAATATTGAGTCCATGGATTATACACACTTTTACCTTTCCGCCTTTGCTAGCCTCTTCGGTACCGTGCATTGCCCTTTCTCACATTGAGAGTTGGTGCAAACTTCGCCGGTGCATCCAAACCCCGTGATATGATATGCTCTATCACACATAAACCTCCTTATATCTTCCTCAAAACAGCCACCATACCTACCTATTATGGCATTTCCATAGCCATTCCGAGATACATTGCCATGCAACTTTCCACCGTTCCATTCATCATGACATACTTTACTTTTGTAACATTGCCATTGCATGATCATGTAGTTCACATCGTATTTGTGGCAAAGCCACCATGCATTATTTTTCATACATGTCACTGTTGATTCATTGCACCATCCCGGTACACCGCCGGAGGCATTCATATAGAGTCATATCTTGTTCTAGTTTCGAGTTGTAATTCATATGTTGTAATCAATAGAAGTGTGATTATCATCATTATTAGAACATTGCCCAAAAAAAAGAAAGGCCAAAAAAAGAAGAAAGGCCCAAAAGGAAAAAAAGAAAAGAGAAAAAAAAGAGAAAGAAAAAAAGAAAAATAAATAAATAAAAAGGGCAATGTTACTATCTCTTTTTCCACACTTGTGCTTCAAAGTAGCACCTTGTTCTTCATGTAGTGAGTCTCATATTTTGTGCTTCAAAGTAGCACCATGTTTTTCATATAGTGAGTCTCATAAGTTGTCTTTTTCATACTAGTGGGAATTTTTCATTATAGAACTTGGCTTGTATATTCCTACGATGGGCTTCCTCAAATGCCCTAGGTCTTCATGAGCAAGCAAGTTGGATGCACACCCACTAGTTTTCTTTTTTTGAGCATTCATTTATAGCTCTAGTGCATCCGTTGCATGGCAATCCCTACTCCTCATGTTGACATCAATTGATGGGCATCTCCATAGCCCGTTAATTATCCTCGTCAATGTGAGACTTTCTCCTTTTTTGTCTTCTCCACACAATCCCCATCATCATATTCGATTCCACCCATAGTGCTATATCCATGGCTCACGCTCATGTATTGCGTGAAGGTTGAAAAAGTTTGAGATTATTTAAGTATGAAACAATTGCTTGGCTTGTCATTGGGGGTATAGAAGTTGGGAACATCTTTGTGTGACGAAAATGAAGCATAGCCTAACTATATGATTTTGTAGGGATGAACTTTCTTTCGCCATGTTATTTTGAGAAGACCTGATTACTTTGATTAATATGCTTGAAGTGTTACTATTTCTTTTATCAATATGAACTTTTATTTTGTATTCATTTGGATCTGAACATTCATGCCACAATAAAGAAAATTACATTATGAATTATGCTAGGTAGCATTCCACATCAAAAATTCTCTTTTTATATTTACCTACTCGAGGACGAGCAGGAATTAAGCTTGGGGATGCTTAATACGTCTCCAATGTATCTATAATTTTTTGATTGTTCCATGCTATTATATTACCCCTTTTGGATGTTTATGGGCTTTATTTTACACATTTATACCATTTTTGGGACTAACCTACTAACCGGAGGCCCGGCCCATATTGGTGTTTTTTTTTGCCTATTTCAGTATTTCGAAGAAAAGGAATATCAAACGGAGTCCAAATGGAATGAAACCTTCGGGAGCATGATTTTTGGAACAAACGTGATCCGGAGAGCTTGGAGTGCAAGTCAAGAAGCTCCCGAGGACCCCACGAGATAGCCCCCCCTTGTAGGGCACGCCCCCCTGTCTCGTGGGCCCCTCGGGCATCCACCGACGTACTTCTTCCTCCTATATATACCTATGTACCCCAAAAACATCCAGGAGCACCACGAAACACAATTTCCACCGCTGTAACCTTCTGTATCCGCGAGATCTCATCTTGGAGCCTTCGCCGGCACTCTGCCAGAGGGGGAATCGACCATCGAGGGCTTCTACATCAACATCCTTGCCCCTCCGATGAGTTGTGAGTAGTTTAGCACAGACCTATGGGTCCATAGTTATTAGCTACATGGGTTCTTCTCTCTTTTTGGATCTCAATACAATGTTCTCCCCCTCTCTTGTGGAGATCTATTTGATGTAATCTCTTTTTGCGGTGTGTTTGTCGAGATCCGATGAATTGTGGGTTTATGATCAAGTTATCTATGAATAATATTTGAATCTTCTCTGAATTCTTTTATGTATGATTGAGTTATCTTTGCAAGTCTCTTCGAATTATCAGTTTGATTTGGCCTACTAGATTGGTCTTTCTTTCCATGGGAGAAGTGCTTAGCTTTAGGTTCAATCTTGTTCTTACCCAGTGACAGAAAGGGTTGCAAGACACGTATTGTATTGTTGCCATCGAGGATAACAAGATGGAGTTTATATCATATTGCATGAGTTTATCCCTCTACATCATGTCATCTTGCTTAATGCATTACTCTGTTCTTATGAACTTAATAATCTAGATGCAGGTAGGAGTCGGTCGATGTGTGGAGTAATAGTAGTAGATGCAGGCAGGAGTCGGTCTACTTGTTATGGACGTGATGCCTATATACATGATCATGCTTAGATAATCTCATAACTATGCGCTTTTCTATCAATTGCTCGACAGTAATTTGTTCACCCACCATAATACTTATGCTATCTTGAGAGAAGCCTCTAGTGAAACCTATGGCCCCCGGGTCTATCTCTTATCATATTTGCTTTCAATCTACTTTTATTTGCATCTTTACTTTTTGCATCTATATTATAAAATACCAAAAATATCATACTATCTCTATCAGATCTCACTTTTGCAAGTGGCCGTGAAGGGATTGACAACCCCTTTATTGCGTAGGTTGTGAGTTCTCAGTTTGTTTGTGTAGGTGCGTGGGACTTTTGAGGAGCCTCCTACTGGATTGATACATTGGTTCTCAAAACTGAGGGAAATACTTACGCTACACTTGCTGCATCACCCTCTCCTCTTCGGGGAAAACCAACACTAGCTCAAGACGTAGCATGTTTCTACAATTCGGAAGTCTTTATGTGATGTGCTTGGTCTTGCCGATATTGAAGAATGCTCTTTAAATTTGCACTTTCTAGATTCAACTATTAAAAAGCCTATGTGAAGAATTAATGATGTTCATATTCTTGCAAATAGGAATTATGTGCCCATAGATTTTTATTGTTCTTGATATTGATTGCAATCTGTCTTGTCCAATTATACTTGGTAGCCGTTTTTACGTACTATTGGTGCCGTGATTGATATGAAAGAAGGCAATATTAAATTTCAGTTTACACTAAGGAAGGGTATGGAACACTTCCCTAGAACAAGAATTAGGCCACCATATGAATCAATCATGAGGGCATCATATGGATCTAGAAACAAAGATGACAAAACTTAGATCCTACGCGTTATGCCTAGCTAGGGGCATAAAAAGATAGCGGTCGTTGGGAGGCAACCCAACTTGTATCTTTTTTGCTTTTTGGTTTTCTTGTTGTATTCAATAAAATACACAATTATGCCTCTGGTTAGATGTGCTTTTGTGGTTCAACTTAGTGTTTGTGCCAAGCAAGGCCTTTGGGATCATTTGGGTGAGAGTTGATTTGATCTTGCTGAAAAATAGAAACTTTTGTGCTCACGAAATTATTTTTAATTTTTATCAAAAGAGTGATTTTGAGTTGATTCTTTTTACATAAGATTAATGAACAAATTATTCACATTGTCCTAATTTTATAGAATTTTTGGAGATATAGAAGTATTAGAAGTAGTCAGATTGCTACACACTATTTTGTTTTTGACAAATTCTATTTTCTTTGCGTTATGTGCTTGTTTTGATGATTCTATGGTTTTCTTTGATGAGTTTTTGCCATAGAAAAGTTGGAATGCAATAGATATAATGCAAAATTAAAATATGAATAGGTTTGCAACAGTACTTATAGTAGTGGTTTGCTTTCTTATACTAACGGATCTCATGAAGGTTTTGTTGAGTTTTGTGTGATTGAAGTTTTCAAGTTTTGGGTTATCTTACAATGGATAAAGGAATAAGGATAAGAAAAAGGCTAAGCTTGGGGATGCCCGAGGCACCCCAAGATAATACTCAAGAAGTATCAAGCAACTAAGCTTGGGGATGCCCCCGAGTGGCATCCCCTCTTTCTTCTAACAACCATCGGTATTTTACTTGAAGCTATATTTTTATTCGTCACATATTATGAGTTTTTCTCGGAGTGTCTTGTATGATATGAGTCTTTGGTTGTTTTTCTTTGTGCTTTAAGTCTTGAATCCTTGCTGGACACACCTTTTTGAGAGAGCAAATTTTTTTGCTATGCTTGCTCTAGTGCTTCACTTATATCTTTTTTGAGCATGATGTGCTTTGTTATTTTTGAAGAAATGCTGTCATGCTTCACTTAGATTTATTTGGGAGTTAGTAATTTTTTTAAGAAATTCTCTCTTGCTTCAGTTATATTTGTTTGAGCTTATCAAAAGCAACATATAAAAATAGTCCCAAAGTGATATATATCCAAGGAGGATATAATAAAAACTGTCATGAAGATCATTGGACAAAATAAACTTGATTCTTAGTAATGGTTTTGAGATATGACGATATAATATGTGAGTCATGTTGATGAGTAATTGTGCTTTAGTAAGAATATTGATGTTAAGGTTTGTGATTCCCTATGCAAGCACGAAAGTCAATAGTTATGCAATGAAATTTATATCCTACTTGTGGTGCATTATTCAGTGTTACTTATGCTTAATTCTTGGGTACGAGATTTTTTGTTTCTTGGTTGGTCGCTTCTCAATCTTTTTGCTAGCCTTCATTTCTGCACTAAGTATGATCACTACTTGTGCATCCAAAACCCTTTAAACCAGTTTTGCCATATGAGTCCAGTATACCTACCTATATGCGGTATTTCTGTGCCGCTCTAAGAAAATTTGCATGTGCCTTCTCTAATATTCAAAATAAATTTCTCTTTTGTGTGCTCCTACCTCTCGTGAGGCAATGAGGGTTGGTCGATATTTTCCATGCTAGATGTGTTATTCTCACGATGAGTGTTTATTCACTTGTCATTGCATGAGAGTACAACAAAGGTATTAGGGATGCCCAATCCCGAAATGAAAAATGAATTTAATTTTTGTTTCCTAATAATAAATTCCTTGGAAAGTGTTGGTATAGAGGGCACCCGTGGATACGGTTAGCCATGGAAAGTGAAAGTAATGGTGGAAAAAGGAATAAACTTTATTTTCTATTTGGAAACCGCCTATGATGTATCTAGCATGGAAAGTGTTGGGAGCTCTAAGTCATTTTCGTTGGTGGGAAAAGTATGCCTCCCAAAATGTTTTTATCTCTCAATTTTCGCTTTGAGCTCTGGCACCTCTACAAATCCCTACTTCCCTCCGGGAAGGGCCTTTCTTTTACTTATGCAATTTTTATTTTGAATTTGAGTCTCCATCTTATCTTATAAAGCACCAACTAAGAGGCACTATGTGTTGGGGAACACAGTAATTTCAAAAAAATTCCTACGCACACGCAAGGATCATGGTGATGCATAGCAACGAGAGGGGAGAGTATTGTCCATGTACCCTCGTAGACCGAAAGCGGAAGCGTTATGACAACGCGGTTGATGTAGTCATACGTCTTCACGATCCGACCGATCCAAGTACCGAACATACGGCACCTCCGAGTTCAGCACACGTTCAGCCTGATGACGATCCCTGGACTCCGGTCCAGCAGGGTGTCGGGGATGAGTTCCGTCAGCATGACAGCGTGGTGACGATGATGATGTTCTACCGATGCAGGGCTTCGCCTAAGCACCGCAACGATATGACCGAGGTGGAATATGGTGGAGGGGGGCACCGCACACGGCTAAGGAACGATCAGGAAGATCAACTTGTGTCTTGGGGTGCCCCCCTACCCCCGTATCTAAAGGAGGGAGGGGGAGGTGCGGCCGGCCCCCTAGGGGTGCGCCTGGAGGAGTCCTACTCCCACCGGGAGTAGGACTCCCCCCTCTTGCCTTCTAGGAGAAGGAAAGGGGGAAGGGGAAGGAGGAAAGGGGGGTGCCGCCCCCCCCCCCCTTTCTTGTCCTATTCGGACTAGGGGGGAGGGGGCGCGCGGCCTGCCCTGGCCGGCCATCCTCTTCTCCCTTAGGGCCCATGTAGGCCCATTAACCCCCGGGGGGGGGGGTCCGGTAACCCCCGGTACTCCGGTAAAATCTCGATTTCACCCGGAACGATTCCGATATCCAAATATAGGCTTCCAATATATCAATCTTTATGTCTCGACCATTTCGAGACTCCTCATCATGTCCGTGATCATATCCGGGACTCCGAACAACCTTCGGTACATCAAAACTTATAAACTCATAATAAAACTGTCATCGTAACGTTAAGCGTGCGGACCCTACGGGTTCGAGAACTATGTAGACATGACCTAGAACTGTTCCCGGTCAATAACCAATAGCGGAACCTGGATGCTCATATTGGCTCCCACATATTCTGCGAAGATCTTTATTGGTCAGACCGCATAACAACATACGTTGTTCCCTTTGTCATTGGTATGTTACTTGCCCGAGATTCGATCGTCGGTATCCAATACCTAGTTCAATCTCGTTACCGGCAAGTCTCTTTACTCATTCCGTAATACATCATCTCACAACTAACTCATTAGTTGCAAAGCTTGCAAGGCTTAAGTGATGTGCATTACCGAGAGGGCCCAGAGATACCTCTTCGACAATCGGAGTGACAAATCCTAATCTCAAAATACGCCAACCCAACAAGTACCTTTGGAGACACCTGTAGAGCACCTTTATAATCACCCAGTTACGTTGTGACGTTTGGTAGCACACAAAGTGTTCCTCCGGTAAACGGGAGTTGCATAATCTCATAGTCATAGGAACATGTATAAGTCATGAAGAAAGCAATAGCAATATACTAAATGATTGGGTGCTATGCTAACGGAATGGGTCAAGTCAATCACATCATTCTTCTAATGATGTGATCCCGTTAATCAAATGACAACTCATGTCTATGGTTAGGAAACTTAACCATCTTTGATTAACGAGCTAGTCAAGTAGAGGCATACTAGTGACACTATGTTTGTCTATGTATTCACACATGTATTATGTTTCTGGTTAATACAAATCTAGCATGAATAATAAACATTTATCATGAAATAAGGAAATAAATAATAATTTTATTATTGCCTCTAGGGCATATTTCCTTCAGTCTCCCACTTGCACTAGAGTCAATAATCTAGTTCACATCGCCATGTGATTTAACACCAATATTCACATCTGTATGTGATTAATACCCATAGTTCACATCGTCATGTGATCAACACCCAAAGGGTTTACTAGAGTCAATAATCTATTTCACATTGCTATGTGATTAACACCCAAAGAGTACTAAAGTATGATCATGTTTTGCTTGTAAGAGAAGTTTAGTCAACAGGTCTGTCACGTTCAGAGCCGTATGTATTTTGCAAATATTCTATGTCTACAATGCTCTGCACGGAGCTACTCTAGCTAATTGCTCCCACTTTCAATATGTATCCAGATTGAGACTTAGAGTCATCTGGATTGGCGTAAAAGCTTGCATCGATGTAACTCTTTACGACGAACTCTTTTATTACCTCCATAATCGAGAAACATCTCCTTAGTCGTCACTAAGGATATTCTTGACCGCTGTCCAGTGATCTACTCTTAGATCAAAATTGTATTCCTTTGCCAAACTCAGAGCAAGGTATACAATAGGTCTGGTACTAAGCATAGCATACTTTATAGAACCTATGACTAAGGCATAGGGAATGACTTTTCATTCTCTTTCTATTTTCTGCCATGGTCTGGTTTTGAGTCTTACTCAACATCACACCTTTGTATCACAGGCAATAACTCTTTTTTTGACTGTTCCATTTTGAACTACTTCAAAATCTTGTCAAGGTATGTATTCATTGAAAAACTTATCAAGCGTCTTGATCTATCTCTATAGATCTTGATGCTCAATATGTAAGCAGCTTCACCGAGGTCTTTCATTGAAAAACTCTTATTCAAGTATCCCTTTATTCTATCCAGAAATTCAATATCATTTCCAATCAGTAATATGTCATCCACATATAATATCAGAAATGCTACAGAGCTCCCACTCACTTTCTTGTAAATACAGGCTTCTCCAAAAGTCTGTACAAAACCAAATGCTTTGATCACACTATTAAAGCGTTTATTCCAAATCCGAGAGGCTTGCACCAGTCCATAAATGGATCGCTGGAGCTTGCACACTTTGTTAGCTCCCTTTGGATCGACAAAACCTTCTGGTTGCATCATATACAACTCTTCTTCCAGAAACCCGTTCAGGAATGCAGTTTTGACATCCATCTGTCATATTTCATAATCATAAAATGCGGCAATCCCTAACATGATTCGGACAGACTTAAGCATCGCTACGGGTGAGAAAGTCTCATCCTAGTCAATCCCTTGAACTTGTCAAAAACCTTTTGCGACAAGTCGAGCTTTGTAGACAGTAACATTACCGTCAGCGTCAGTCTTCTTCTTGAAGATCCATTTATTTTCTATGGATTGCCGATCATCGGGCAAGTCCACCAAAGTCCACACTTTGTTCTCATACATGGATCCTATCTCAGATTTCATGGCCTCCAGCCATTTCGCAGAATCTGGGCTCATCATTGCTTCCTCATAGTTCGTAGGTTCATCATGGTCTAGTAACATGATTTCCAGAACACGATTACCGTACCACTCTGGTGCGGATCTTACTCTGTAAGACCTATGAGGTTTGGTAGCAACTTGATCTGAAGTTTCATGATCATCATCATTAACTTCCTCACTAATTGGTGTAGGTGTCACAGAAACAGATTTCTGTGATGAGCTACTTTTCAATAAGGGAGCAGGTACAATTACCTCATCAAGTTCTACTTTCCTCCCACTCACTTCTTTCGAGAGAAACTCCTTCTCCAGAAAGTTTCCGAATTTAGCGACAAACGTTTTGCCTTCGGATCTGTGATAGAAGGTGTACCCAACAATCTCCTTTGGGTATCCTATGAAGACACATTTCTCCGATTTGGGTTCGAGCTTATCAGGTTGAAGCTTTTTCACATAAGCATCGCAGCCCCAAACTTTCAGAAATGACAACTTTGGTTTCTTGCTAAACCATAGTTCATAAGGCGTCGTCTCAACGGATTTTGATGGTGCCCTATTTAACGTGAATGCGGCTGTCTCTAAAGCATAACCCCAAAACGATAGCGGTAAATCAGTAAGAGACATCATAGATCGCACCATATCAAGTAAAGTACGATTACGATGTTCGGACACACCATTACGCTGTGGTGTTCCGGGTGGCGTGAGTTGCGAAACTATTCCGCATTGTTTCAAAGGTAGACCAAACTCGTAACTCAAATATTCTCCTCCACGATCAGATCGTAGAAACTTTATTTTCTTGTTACGATGATTTTCAACTTCACTCTGAAATTCTTTGGACTTTTCAAATGTTTCAG
This sequence comes from Triticum dicoccoides, assembly GCF_002162155.2. Taxonomy (NCBI): domain Eukaryota; kingdom Viridiplantae; phylum Streptophyta; class Magnoliopsida; order Poales; family Poaceae; genus Triticum; species Triticum dicoccoides. The sequence goes on from NC_041385.1 coordinate 731,084,409, forward strand.
ACTTATGTTTCATTAAGTAGATATATCCATATCTGCTCAAATCATCTGTGAAGGTGAGAAAATAACGATATCCGCCATGAGCCTCAACATTCATTGGACCACATACATCTGTATGTATGATTTCCAACAAATTTGTTGCTCTCTCCATTGTACCAGAGAACGGCGTTTTAGTCATCTTGCCCATAAGGCACGGTTCACAAGTACCAAGTGATTCATAATCAAGTGGTTCCAAAAGCCCATCAGTATGGAGTTTCTTCATGCGCTTTACACCGATATGACCCAAACGGCAGTGCCACAAATAAGTTGCACTATCATTATCAACTCTGCATCTTTTGGCTTCAACATTATGAATATGTGTATCACTATCATCGAGATTCAATAAAAATAGACCACTCTTCAAGGGTGCATGACCATAAAAGATTTTACTCATATAAATAGAACAACCATTATTCTCTGATTTAAATGAATAACCATCTCGCATCAAACAAGATCCAGATATAATGTTCATGCTCAACGCTGGCACCAAATAACAATTATTCAGGTCTAAAACTAACCCCGAAGGTAGATGTAGAGGTAGCATGCCGACCGCGATCACATCGACTTTGGAACCATTTCCCACACGCATCGTCACCTTGTCCTTAGCCAATCTTCGCTTAATCCGTAGTCCCTGTTTCGAGTTGCAAATATTAGCAACAGAACCAGTATCAAATACCCAGGTGCTACTGCGAGCATTAGTAAGGTACACATCAATAACATGTATATCACATATACCTTTGTTCACCTTGCCATCCTTCTTATCCGCAAAATACTTGTGGCAGTTCTGCTTCTAGTGACCAGTCTGCTTGCAGTAGAAGCACTCAGTTTCAGGCTTAGGTCCAGACTTGGGTTTCTTCTCCTGAGCAGCAACTTGTTTGCTGTTCTTCTTGAAGTTTCCCTTCTTCTTCCCTTTGCCCTTTTTCTTGAAACTAGTGGTTTTGTTAACCATCAACACTTGATGCTCCTTCTTGATTTCTACCTCCGCGGCTTTTAGCATTGCGAAGAGATCGGGAATAGTCTTTTCCATCCCTTGCATATTATAGTTCATCACAAAGCTCTTGTAGCTTGGTGGCAGTGATTGGAGAATTCTGTCAATGACGCTATCATCCGGAAGATTAACTCCCAGCTGAATCAAGTGATTATTATACCCAGACATTTTGAGTATATGCTCACTGACAGAACTGTTCTCCTCCATCTTGCAGCTGTAGAACTTATTGGAGACTTCATATCTCTCAATCCGGGCATTTGCTTGAAATATTAACTTCAACTCTTGAAACATCTCATATGCTCCATGACGTTCGAAACATCGTTGAAGACCCGGTTCTAAGCCGTAAAGCATGGCACACTGAACTATAGAGTAGTCATCAGCTTTGCTCTGCCAAACGTTAACAACATCTGGTGTTGCTCCAGCAGTAGGCCTAGCACCCAGCGGTGCTTCCAGGACGTAATTCTTCTGTGCAACAATGAGGATAATCCTCAAGTTACGGACCCAGTCCGTGTAATTGCTACCATCATCTTTCAACTTTGCTTTCTCAAGGAACGCATTAAAATTCAAGGGAACAACAGTACGGGCCATCTATCTACAATCAACATAGACAAGCAAGATACTATCAGGTACTAAGTTCATGATAAATTTAAGTTCAATTAATCATATTACTTAAGAACTCCCACTTAGAAAGACATCTCTCTAATCTTTTAAGTGATTATGTGATCCATATCAACTACACCATGTCCGATCATCACGTGAGATGGAGTAGTTTCAACGGTGAACATCAATATGTTGATCATATCTACTATATGATTCACGCTCGACCTTTCGGTCTCCGTGTTCCGAGGCCATATCTGTTATATGCTAGGCTCGTCAAGTTTAACCTGAGTATTCAGCGTGCGCAACTATTTTGCACCCGTTGTATTTGAACGTAGAGCCTATCACACCCGGTCATCACGTGGTGTCTCAGCATGAAGAACTTTCGCAATGGTGCATAATCAAGGAGAACACTTCTTGATAATTTTAGTGAGAGATCATCTTAAAATGCTACCATCAATCAAAGCAAGATAAGATGCATAAAGGATAAACATCACATGCAATCAATATAAGTGATATGATATGGCCATCATCATCTTGTGCTTGTGATCTCCATCTTCGAAGCACCTCCATGATCACCATCGTCACCGGCACGACACCTTGATCTCCATCGTAGCATCATTGTCGTTTACGCTGTCTATTGATTCTACGACTATCGCTACCGTTTAGTGATAAAGTAAAGCAATTACAGGGCGTTTGCATTTCATACAATAAAGCGACAACCATATGGCTCCTGCCAGTTGCCGATAACTACGGTTACAAAACATGATCATCTCATACAATAAAATATAGCATCACATCTTGACCATATCACATCACAACATGCCCTGCAAAAACAAGTTAGACGTCTTCTACTTTGTTGTTGCAAGTTTTACGTGGCTGCTACGGGCTTAGCAAGAACCGTTCTTACCTACGCATCAAAACCACAATGATAGTTTATCAAGTTGGTGCTGTTTTAACCTTCGCAAGGACCAGGCGTAGCCACACTCGGTTCAACTAAAGTGAGAGAGACAGACACCCACCAGTCACCTTTAAGCACGAGTGCTCGTAACAGTGAAACCAGCCTCGCATAAGCGTACGCGTAATGTCGGTACGGGCCGCTTCATCTAACAATACCGCTGAACCAAAGTATGACATGCTGGTAAGAAGTATGACTTATATCGCCCACAACTCACTTGTGTTCTACTCGTGCATATGACATCTACACATAAAACCAGGCTCGGATGCCACTGTTGGGGAACGCAGTAATTTCAAAAAAATTCCTATGCACACGCAAGGATCATGGTGATGCATAGCAATGAGAGGGGAGAGTATTGTCCACGTACCCTCGTAGACCGAAAGCGGAAGCGTTATGACAATGCGGTTGATGTAGTTTTATGTCTTCATGATCCGACCGATCCAAGTACCGAACGTACGTCACCTCCGAGTTCAGCACACGTTCAGCTCGATGACGATCCCCGGACTCCGGTCCAGCAGGGTGTCGGGGATGAGTTCCGTCAGCACGACGGCGTGGTGATGATGATGATGTTCTACCGACGCAGGGCTTCGCCTAAGCACCGCAATGATATGACCGAGGTGGAATATGGTGGAGGGGGGCACCGCACACGACTAAGGAACGATCACGAAGATCAACTTGTGTCTTGGGGTGCCCCCCTGTCCCCATATATAAAGGAGGGAGGGGGGAGGTGCGGCCAGCCCCCTAGGGGTGCGCCTGGAGGAGTCCTACTCCCACCGGGAGTAGGACTCCCCCCTCTTGCCTTGTAGGAGAAGGAAAGGGGTAAGGGGAAAGAGGAAAGGGGGGCGCCGCCCCCCTTCCTTGTCCTATTCGGACTAGGGGGGAGGGGGTGCGCGGCCTGCCCTGGCCGGCACTCCTCTTCTCCCTTAGGGCCCATGTAGGCCCATTAACCCCCGGGGGGTTCCGGTAAAATCCCGATTTCACCCGGAACGATTCCGATATCCAAATATAGGCTTCCAATATATCAATCTTTATGTCTCGACCATTTCGAGACTCCTCATCATGTCCGTGGTCATATCCGAGACTCCGAACAACCTTCGGTACATCAAAACTTATAAACTCATAATAAAACTATTTCGTAACATTAAGCATGTGGACCCTACGGGTTCGAGAACTATGTAGACATGACCTAGAACTGTTCCCGGTCAATAACCAATTGCGGAACCTGGATGCTCATATTGGCTCCCACATATTCTACGAAGATCTTTATCGGTCAGACCGCATAACAACATACGTTGTTCCCTTTGTCATCGGTATGTTACTTGCCCGAGATTCGATCGTCGGTATCCAATACCTAGTTCAATCTCGTTACCGGCAAGTCTCTTTACTCGTTTCGTAATACATCATCTCACAACTAACTCATTAGTTGCAATGCTTGCAAGGCTTAAGTGATGTGCATTACCGAGAGGGCCCAGAGATACCTCTCTGACAATCGGAGTGACAAATCCTAATCTCAAAATACACCAACCCAACAAGTACCTTTGGAGACACCTGTAGAGCACCTTTATAATCACCCAGTTACGTTGTGACGTTTGGTAGCACACAAAGTGTTCCTCCGGTAAACGGGAGTTGCATAATCTCATAGTCATAGGAACATGTATAAGTCATGAAGAAAGCAATAGCAATATACTAAATGATTGGATGCTATGCTAACGGAATGGGTCAAGTCAATCACATCATTCTTCTAATGATGTGATCCCGTTAATCAAATGACAACTCATGTCTATGGTTAGGAAACTTAACCATCTTTGATTAACGAGCTAGTCAAGTAGAGGCATACTAGTGACACTATGTTTGTCTATGTATTCACACATGTATTATGTTTCCAGTTAATACAATTCTAGCATGAATAATAAACATTTATCATGAAATAAGGAAATAAATAATAACTTTATTATTGCCTCTAGGGCATATTTCCTTCATTATGATCGTATTTAAGCATTTGGTGTAGCTAATATTCGAGTGTGTTTCATGAATGGATCAATGACTGAGCATAATGGGCTAGGGATAACTTGCTTTAGTGTTGATATTTTGAAAGACATGGTTGCTTATTGGTATGCTTGAGTATTGAAGTATTCATGTCAAAACTAGGCTATTGCTTTGAACCATATAAACATCCAAATGTCCATCCTATAAAGAAAAGATTATGTGATGAACATGTTAGGCAGCATTCCACATCAAACATTCTGTTTTTATCATTTACCTACTCGATGATGAGTAGGAATTAAGCTTGGGGATGCTGATACGTCTCCAACGTATCTATAATTTTTGATTGTTCCATGCTGTTATATTATCATTCTTGGATGTTTTACAATCATTTTATATCATTTTTGGTACTAACCTATTGACATAGTGCCCAGTGCCAATTGTTATTCTCTGCTTGTTTTTTACATCGCGGGAAATCAATACCAAATGGAGTCCAAACGCAGCGAAACTTTTTGTGGATTTTTTTGGACCAGAAGACATCCAGAGGGCCAGGAATGCAACTGAGGGGAGCTCCGAGGGGAGCACATCCCACCGAGCGCGCCTGGGGGCCCAGGCGCGCCACGTTGGGTTGTGCCCTCCTTGTTGGCCTCCCGCACCGCCTCTTTGCTCTATGAATACCCCAATATTCCAGAAACCCTAGGGGAGTCGACGAAAATCAATTCCAGCCGCCGCAAGTTCCAGAAACACCGGATCCAATCTAGACACCATCTTAGAGGGGTTCATCATGTCCATTGGTGCCTCTCCGATGATGCGTGAGTAGTTCTTTGTAGACCTGTGATGACCCACAAGTGTAGGAGATCTATCATAGTCCTTTTGATAAGTAACAGTGTCGAACCCAACAAGGATTAGAAGGAAATGACAAGCGGTTTTCAGTAAGGTATTCTCTGCAAGCACTGAAATTGTAAGTAACATATAGTTTTGTGATAAGATAATTTGTAACGGGTAACAAGCAATGAAAGTAAATAAGGTGTTGCAAGGTGGCCCAATCCTTTTTGTAGCAAAGGACAAGCCTGGACAAATTCTTATATGAGAAAAGCGCTCCCGAGGACACATGGGAATTATCATCAAGCTAGTTTTCATCACGCTCATATGATTCACTTTCATTACTTTGATAATTTGATATGTGGGTGGAACGATGCTTGGGTATTGCCCTTTCTTGGACAAGTATCCCACTTATGATTAACCTCTATTGCAAGCATCCCCAACTACAAAAGAAGTATTAAGGTAAACCTAACCATAACATGAATCATGTGGATCCAAATCAGCCCCTTACGAAGCAACACATAAACTAAGGTTTAAGCTTCTGTCACTCTAGAAACCCATCATCTACTTATTACTTCCCAATGCCTTCCTCTAGGCCCAAACAATGGTGAAGTGTCATGTAGTCGATGTTCACATAACACCACTAGAGGATAGACAACATACATCTTATCAAAATATCGAACGAATACCAAATTCACATGACTACTTATAGCAAGACTTCTCCCATGTCCTTAGGAACAAACGTAACTACTCACAAATCATATTCATATTCATAATCAGAGGGGTATTGATATGCATTAAGGATCTGAACATATGATTTTCCACCAGATAAACCAACTAGCATCAACTACAAGGAGTAATCAACACTACTAGCAACCCACAGGTACCAACCTGAGGTTTTGGTACAAAGATTGGATACAAGAGATGAACTAGGGTTTGAGAGGAGATGGTGCTGGTGAAGATGTTGATGTAGATTGACCCCCTCCCGATGAGAGGATCGTTGTTGATGATGATGGTGATGATTTCCCCCTCCCGGAGGGAAGTTTCCCTGGCAGAACAGCTCCGCTGGAGCCCTAGATTGGTTCTGCCAAGGTTCCGCCTCGTGGCGGCGGAGTTTCGTCCCGTAAGCTTGCTTTTGATTTTTTTCCAGGGTAAAATACTTCATATAGCAGAAGATGGCCACCGGAGGGCTGTCAGGGGGCCCACGAGGCAGGGGGCGCGCCCTAGGGGGGTCCCCCACCCTCGTGGACAGGGTGTGGGCCCCCTGACGCTGATTCCTTCGCCAATATTTTTTATTAATTCCAAATATGACTTTTGTGGAGTTTCAGGACTTTTGGAGCTGTGCGGAATAGGTCTCTAATATTTGCTCCTTTTCCAGCCCAGAATCCCAGCTGCCAGCATTCTCCCTCTTCATGTAAACCTTGTAACATAAGAGAGAATAGGCATAAGTCTTGTGATATATCATGTAATAACAGTCCATAATGCAATAAATATCAATATGAAAGCATGATGCAAAATGGACGTATCAACTCCCCCAAGCTTAGACCTTGCTTGTCCTCAAGCGGAAGCCGATATCGAGAAATATGTCCACATGTTTAGAGATAGAGGTGTCGATAAAATAAAATACAGACATGAGGGCATCATGATCATTCTTATAACAGTAACACACACATATATATATTGTCATACGATTACTTATGTTAAAGTAACAATCTATTCACAATGTCAAGTATGACTCAAAAACTTCATTGAAAACTAACAACTATAATCTTGGTCATTGAAGCAATTGCAATTTATCATAACATCAGAAAGAGTCAATATAAGATCTTTTCAGCAAGTCCACATACTCAACCATCATTTAGTCTTTCATAATTGCTAACACTCATGCAATACTTATGGGTATGGAGTTTTAATCGGACACAGAGAAAGATAGGGGCTTATAGTGTTGCCTCCCAACCTTTTACCTCAAGGGTAATGTCAACAGTAATAGTTCATGCTAACTTACATCCAATTGGATATATATATCAGGATCTTTCTAACACAAGGTGCTTGCCAAAGGATAAAATATAAAAAGAGGAGGTGAAGATCACCATGACTCTTGCATAATGTATAAGACAAAAATAAAAGGCAGGCCCTTAGGAAAGGTAAGCAGAGGTTGTCATGTGCTTTTATGGTTGGATGCACGAAATCTTAATGCAAAAGAACGTCACTTTATATTGCCACTTGTGATAAAGACCTTTATTATGCAGTCTGTCGCTTTTATTACTTTCATATCACAAGATCGTATAAAGCTTATTTTCTCCACACTAATAAGTCATACATATTTAGAGAGCAATTTTTATTGCATACAACATGACAACTTACTTGAAGGATCTAACTCAATCCATAGGTAGATATGGTGGACTCTCATGGCAAAACTGGTTTAAGGGTGTTTTGGAAGCACAAGTAATTTTTACTTGGTGCAAGGAATTTGGCTAGCATGAGAGGGAAAGGCAAGCTCAACATGTTTTGGATGATCCATGACAATATACTTTATCTCAGATATAAGAGAACATAACCCATTACGTTGTCTTCCTTGTCCAACGTCAACTCTATTAGCATGTCATATTTTAATGAGTGCTCACAATCATAAAAGATGTCCAAGATAGTATATTTGCATGTGAGAACCTCTCTTTCTTTATTACTTCCTATTAATTGCAACGATGACCAAAACAATGTTTGCCAACTCTCAACAACTTTTATTCATCAACTCTTTATATGTGAAGTCATTACTCTTCATAAGATCAATATGATCTCTTTATTCCTTTTTATTACCTTTTCTTTTTATTATTTCAAGATCATGGCAAAACAACAAGGCCCTTGACTCAACACTAATCTTTATTATATATAGCTCACAGACTCGATTACATAAAGGGACCATAAGGCAAAACTCAAAACTAAATCATACCAAAACTTTATTTCACTAGATCGAGATATTACTAAAAGGATCGAACTAAGTAAAATGGTAAAGATACGAGTATGATGATGATACGCTACCGGGGCACCTCCCCCAAGCTTGGCAGTTGCCAAGGGGAGTGCCCATACCCATGTGATTATGTCTCCTTTGCTGGCGAAGAAGGTGGTGATGGATAGTCGCACATGAGCGTAGGAGCTCTTCCAACTTGCGGATAATGCCCTTGAGTGCGATGATATGATCCTTCAACAAAATATTTTCACGTGTGTGATACTTGTTCTGTATGCGAGCTAACTCAATCATCTTGAAAGCTTCAATCTCAGTTGGGGTAAAGAGGTCGGGAAGAGGTTGGATGTTTTCTTCTTCTCTCGCCAGAGCTTTATCCTCTGTAGCCTTATTTATCCTATCCTCCTTGTTGATCTCCTCGGGTTCTTCTCTCTTCAGCTCCATCTTCATCAGCCAAGCATCGTTGCCTTCATTGTTGGAGGAGGGTGACGACATGATGCCTAGCCTTGACAAATCTGACAGAAAACAGCCCAAAACAAAGACAGAAGTTTGCGTGATATGGTGGTCAAAACCTCTGGGAGATTATATAATGAATTTTTACCGACCAACAAAAGTATCGTGCAAGAAAACGGAGTACGGAGAGCACACGAGGTGCCTGATGTCTACTACAGAACCTTCTTCTTGTAGACGTTGTTGGGCCTGCAAGTGCACAAGTTTGTAGGATAGTAGCAAATTTCCCTCAAGTGGATGACCTAAGGTTTATCAATCCGTAGGAGGCGTAGGATGAATATGGTCTCTCTCAAACAACCCTGCAACCAAATAACAAAGAGTCTCTTGTATCCCCAACACACCCAATACAATGGTAAATTGTATAGGTGCACTAGTTCAGCGAAGAGATGGTGATACAAGTGCAATATGGATAGTAGATAAAGGTATTTGTAATCTGAAATTATAAAAACAGCAAGGTATCTAATGGAAAAAGTGAGCGTAAACGGTATTGCAATGGTAGGAAACAAGGCATAGGGTTCATACTTTCACTAGTGCAAGTTCTCTCAACAATAATAACATAAATAGATCATATAAAAATCCCTCAACATGCAACAAAGAGTCACTCCAAAGACACTAATAGCGGAGAACAAATGAAGATATTATGGTAGGGTACGAAACCACCTCAAAGTTATCCTTTCTATTCTATCTATTCAAGAGTTCGTAGTAAAATAACATGAAGCTATTCTTTCCGCTCAATCTATCATAGAGTTCATACTAGAATAACACCTTAAGACACAAATCAACCAAAACCCTAATGTCACCTAGATACTCCATTGTCACCTCAAGTATTCGTGGGCATGATTATACGATAGGCATCACACAATCTCAGATTCATCTATTCAACCAACACAAAGTACTTCAAAGAGTGCCCCAAAGTTTCTACCGGAGAGTCAAGACGAAAACGTGTGCCAACCCCTATGCATAGGTTCATGGGCGGAACCCGCAAGTTGGTCACCAAAACATACATCAAGTGGCACATGATATCCCATTGTCACCACAGATAAGCACGACAAGACATACATCAAGTGTTCTCAAATCATTAAAGACTCAATCCGGTAAGATAACTTCAAAGGGAAAACTCAATTCATCACAACAGAGTAGAGGGGGAGAAACATCATAAGATCCAACTATAATAGCAAAGCTCAGGATACATCAAGATCGTGCCATAGAGGGAACACGAGAGAGAGAGAGATCAAACACATATCTACTGGTACATACCCTCAGCCTCGAGGGTGAACTACTCCCTCCTCGTCATGGATAGCGCCGGGATGATGAAGATGGCCACCGGTGAAGGATCCCCCCTCCGACAGGGTGCCGGGAAGGGCTCCCGAGAGGTTTTTGGTGGCTACAGAGGCTTGCGGCGGCGGAACTCCCGATCTATCTTGATATTCGATGTTTTTAGGGTACGTAGGCTTATATAGGCGAAAGAAGTCGGTCGGGGGAGCCTCGAGGGGCCCACGAGAGGGTAGGACGCGCCCAGGGGGGTGGGCGCGCCCCCTGTCTCGTGGCTTCCTTGATGACCCCTCGGCTTGCACTCCAAGTCTCCTGGATCATAATCTTTCCAAAAATCACGCCGCCGAAGGTTTCATTCCGTTTGGACTCCGTTTGATATTCCTTTTCTTCGAAATACTGAAACAGGCAATAAAACAGCAATATGGGTTGGGCCTCCGGTTAATAGGTTAGTCCCAAAAGTAATATAAAAGTGTATAATAAAGCCCGTAATCATTCAAAACAGATAATAAAATAGCATGAATGCTTCATTAATTATAGATACGTTGGAGACGTATCAGCATCCCCAAGCTTAATTCCTGCTCGTCCTCGAGTAGGTAAATGATAAAAGAAAGAATTTATGAAGTGTGAATTCTAGAGGTGCACAAGTTTGATCAATGATAATTTCAATCACCTTTACTAGCATCAATATATGTCATAACAGTAGTTCATCTCATAAAACTATTCATAATCAAGTAACAAGCTATTCACATGTTAAAGCATAGACCATAAACTTTCTTGAAAACTAGCAAACTTCATTCTTAGTCATCAAACAATTGCAATTCATCCTATTTTCAGGAAGGGTCTATGTCAGAGCTTTGATTCAGCAAACTTCACATACTCAACTATCATATAGTCTTCTATAATTGCTAACACTCACGCAATACTTGTGGTTATGAAGTTTTAATCAGACACAGAGAAAGATAGGGGCTTAAAATGTTGCCTTCAAACGTATTCACCTTTGGGTGATGTCAACAATAATAGTTCATGCTAGCGTACATCCAATTGGATATATATATATTAGGATCACCCCAACACAAAGTGCTTACCAAAGGATAAAATGAAAAAGGGAAAGGTGAAGATCACCTTGACTCTTGCATAAAGTAAAAGGCATAAAGTAAAAGATAGGCCCTTCGCAGAGGGAAGCAGAGGTTGTCATGCGCTTTTAGGGTTGGATACACAAAATCTTAATGTGAAAGAACGTCACTTTATATTGCCCCTTGTATATGGACCTTTATTATGCAGTCCGTTGCTTTTATTGCTTCCATAACAAGATCGTACAAAGCTTATTTTCTCCGCACTAATAAGTCATGCATATTTAGAGAGAAATTTTTATAGCTTGCACCGATGACAACTTACTTGAAGGATCTTACTCAATCCATAGGTAGATATGGTGGACTCTCATGGCAAAATTGGGTTTAAGGATATTTGGAAGCACAAGTAGTATCTCTACTTGGTGCTAGGAATTTTGGCTAGCATGAGGGGGAAAGGCAAGCTCAACATGTTTGAATGATCCATGACAATATACTTTAACTGGGATGCAAGAAAACATAACCCATTACGTTGTCTTCCTTGTCCAACATCAACTCTTTAGCATGTCATATTTAATGAGTGCTCACAATTATAAAAGATGTCTATGATAGTATATTTATATGTGAAATCTCTCTTCCTTCAATATTCTTTCATGAATTGTCCAAATGACCAATACAATGCTTGCTAAACTTCGATAAATTTACTACCTCTACTTCTTAGATGTGAAGTCATTACTCCCATGGGATAAGTAAATGAAACATATATAATTTCAGATTTATGACATTCAACTCATTCAACCATTTACTCATAGGATATAAGTGAAGCACAAGAGTAAATGAAAAACTACTCCAAAAAGATATAAGTGAAGACCAATGAATAGCTAAATAATTATGCAACTATGTGAAGACTCTCTCCCATTTAAGAATTTCAGATCTTGGTATTGTATTCAAGCAGCAAGCAAAGAAAAACAAAATGGCATTGAAAGGATAGCACGACTCATGTGAAGAAGCAAAAAGTTAGGTTCAACCGATGCTAACTGATAGTTGTTGAAGAAGAAAGGTGGGATGCCTAACGGGCATCCCCAAGCTTAGATGCTTGAGACTTCTTGAAATATTATCTTGGGATGCCTTGGGAATCCCCAAGCTTGAGCTTTTGTGTCTCCTGAATTCCTTTTATATGTTGGTTTCCTAAATCTCGTAAGCTTCATCCACACCAAACTCAACAAGAACTCGTGAGATAAGTTAGTATAAAACAATGCAAAAACCTTATCATTTTCTACTGTAACAAATTACTAAGATTATTATTCAACATTGAATACTAAATGTCTCTTCATATTTAATACTCCTATCCTAAAATAGAATCATTAAACAAGCAAACATATGCAAACAATGCAAACATAACAGCAATCTGCCAAAACAGTATAGTCTGTAAAGAATGCAAGATTCATCATACTTCCCTAACTCCAAAAATTATAAGAAAAATACTACGCTGTATTAGATTTATCAGAGCTCATTATGCAAAAAGATTCGACATTATATCACTCTCTGAATTTTCTAGGGATGTTTTGCAACAGCGGTAAACTTACTGTTTTCAAACAGCAACATGTATACTAGCAAAATAAGCATGGTAAAGGCTATCCTTGACATTTTTATTGAAAATAAAGATGCAAAAAATATTCTAAATAAAATCAAGCAAATACTAACAAAATAAAATGATGCTCCAAGCAAAACACATATCATGTGGCAAATAAAAATATAGCTCCAAGTAAAGTTACCGATGAACGAACACAAAAGAGAGGATGCCTTCCGGGGCATCCCCAAGATTAGCTCTTGATTGTCCTTGAATATTACCTTGGGGTGCCTTGGGAATCCCCAAGCTTAGGCTCTTGCCACTCCTTATTACATAGTCCATCGAATCCTTACCCAAAACTTGAAAACTTCACAACACGAAACTCAAAACAAAACTCGTAAGCTCCGTTCGTATATGAAAATAAATCACCACTTAGGTACTGTAATGAACTCATTCTAAATTCATATTGTTGTAATATATACTGTATTCTAACTTCTCTATGGTTCATACCCTTACATACTAGCCATAGATTCATCAAAATAAGCAAACAACACAATGAAAACAGAATCTGTCAAAAACAGAACAGTCTGTAGTAATCTGTATCAAACGTATACTTCTGGAACCCCAAAAATTATGAAATAAATTTTTGGACCTGAGGAATTTGTCTATTAATCATCTTCAAAAAGAATCAACCTCAAAGAACTCTCCAGTAAAAAATGGCAGCCATTCTTGTGAGTGCTAAAGTTTCTGTTTTCTACAGCAAGATCATATAGATTTCGCCCAAGTCTTCCCAAAGGTTCTACTTGGCACTTCATTGAAACAGAAGCTATAAAACATGATTACTACAGTAGCATAATCATGTGGACACACAAAAACAGTAAGGGTAAATATTGGGTTATCTCCCAACAAGCGCTTTTCTTTAATGCCTTTCTAGCTAGGCATGATGATGACAATGATGCTCACATAAAAGATAAGAATTGTAACATAAAGAGAGCATCATGAAGAATATGACTAGCACATTTAAGTCTAACACACTTCCTATGAATAGGGATTTTGTGAGCAAACAACTTATGGGAACAATAACCAACTAGCATAGGAAGATAAAACAAGCATAGCTTCAAGAATTTCAACACATAGAGAGGAAACTTGATATTATTGCAATTCCTACAAGCATATGTTCCTCTCTCATAATAATTTTCAGTAGCATCATGAATGAATTCGACAATATAGCCAGCACCTAAAGCATTCTTTTCATGATTTACAAGCATGGAAAATTTACTACTCTCCACATAAGCAAAATTCTTCTCATTCGGAATGGTGGGAGTATCATAAGAGACTCGAATACTATAAATTGTTTCCACATTAAAAGAGTAATGTTCAGAAAAAGGGTAACCATAATCATGACAAGTTTTATAAATATAATCATCACTACTTTTTATAGCATAAGTTTCATCACAATAATCATCATAAGTAGCAACTTCGTTCTCATCATAATCGATTGAAACCTCTCCCAAGATAGTGGAATCACTAAATAAAGTTGACACTCTTCCAAATCCACTTTCATATTCATCACAATAAGATTCAACATCCTCCAAAATAGTGGGATCACTACTTCTTAAAGTTGACACTCTTCCAAACCCACTTTCATCAATATAATCATCATAAAGAGGCATGCTATCATCATAACAACTTTGCATATCAAAACTTGGGAGGCTAAAAATATCATCTTCATTAAACATAGCATCCCCAATCTTGGGACAAACATTAATTTCAGAAAATATATTCTCAAATATGTCATCATCATCAAACATAGCATCCCCAAGCTTGGGTCTTTTCATATCATAAGCATAATCATTCTCATCATTAATAGTATGGATAGCACCAATAGTATAGTAATTATCATCGTCACAATGAGTAGTAGGAGCAATATCATTTGGGAGGGATACCTTTTTACCTTTGCTGCCCCTTCTCTTCCTTTTCTTCTTCACATTATGTGTGGGCTCAACCTTCTTTATTAATGGGATTGGTTGAATAAAAAGCTCCTTCTTGTTACCTGAATCATCATAAGAAATAAAAGGAGGAGATTGGGAAGTCTCTTCCCTTTGATTAGTATTATCATCATCTTCTATTTGCTTTCTTTTCGTTAGGTAATTGGCAATATAAGGATTTCCAATGCAATTCACCATACAATACATATAAATCTTCTCTAGATCAATATCAAGGAAATGCCCAAGATTAAATTTTGGAATAAGCTTAGTTGCACGTTTCAATTATTCATAACCCAAAAGCAAACTAAGTTCATTGTAATGAGCAAGGGAGATCAAATCATCACAATTTTTGGACACGATTCGATCATGAAACAATTTGCATTGGAGATGTAAATGATCACGTTCATTGCAAAGTTCACAACAGTAAAGATATCTTAAATTTTCAGCCTGACATTAAGCCTTTCTTGAAACCATTTAGTTTCTAAATGCTTATGCATCTTGCAATATATATCTTCTCTATTCAGTGTGTTCATGCAAACATGCACTCCACAAAAGTTGGCATGCTCAAAAGAGATATTTTCATCATGACTAGTGCAATCATCATTAGTACTATGGATATTCAAAGAGTTCATACTAACAACATTGCAATCATGCTCATCATTCAAAGATTTGGTGACAAACATTTTATAGATTTCTTCTTCTAGCACTTGAGCACAATTTTCCTTACCATCATACTCACGAAAGATATTAAAAAGACGAAGCATATGAGACAAACTAAATTCCATTTTTTTGTAGTTTTCTTTTATAAACTAAACTAGTGATAAAACAAGAAACTAAAAGACTCGATTGCAAGATCTAAAGATATACCTTCAAGCACTGACCTCCCCGGCAATGGCTCCAGAAAAGATCTTGAGTCTACTACACAACCTTCTTCTTGTAGACGTTGTTGGGCCTGCAAGTGCACAGGTTTGTAGGACAGTAGAAAATTTCCCTCAAGTAGATGTCCTAAGGTTTATCAATCTGTAGGAGGCATTGAAGATGGTCTCTCTCAAACAACCCTGCAACCAAATAACAAAGAGTCTCTTGTGTCCCCAACACACCCAATACAATGGTAAATTGTATAGGTGCACTAGTTCAGCGAAGAGATGGTGATACAAGTGCATTATGGATAGTAGATGAAGGTATTTGTAATCTGAAATTATAAAAACAGCAAGGTATCTAATGGAAAAAGTGAGCGTAAACGGTATTGCAATGGTAGGAAACAAGGCATAGGGTTCATACTTTCACTAGTGCAAGTTCTCTCAACAATAATAACATAAATAGATCATATAACAATCCCTCAACATGCAACAAAGAGTCACTCCAAAGACACTAATAGCGGAGAACAAACGAAGAGATTATGGTAGGGTACGAAACCACCTCAAAGTTATCCTTCCCGTTCTATCTATTCAAGAGTTCGTAGTAAAATAACATGAAGCTATTCTTTCCGCTCAATCTATCATAGAGTTCATACTAGAATAACACCTTAAGACACAAATCAACCAAAACCCTAATGTCATCTAGATACTCCATTGTCACCTCAAGTATCCGTGGGCATGATTATACGATATGCATCACACAATCTCAGATTCATCTATTCAACCAACACAAAGTACTTCAAAGAGTGCCCCAAAGTTTCTATCGGAGAGTCAAGACGAAAATGTGTGCCAACCCCTATGCATAGGTTCATGGGCGGAACCCGCAAGTTGGTCACCAAAACATACATCAAGTGGCACATGATATCCCATTGTCACCACAGATAAGCACGGCAAGACATACATCAAGTGTTTTCAAATCATTAAAGACTCAATCCGATAAGATAACTTCAAACGGAAAACTCAATTCATCACAAGAGAGTAGAGGGGGAGAAACATCATAAGATCCAACTATAATAGCAAAGCTCGGGATACATCAAGATCGTGCCATAGAGGGAACACGAAAGAGAGAGATCAAACACATAGCTACTGGTACATACCCTCAGCCTCGAGGGTGAACTACTCCCTCCTCGTCATGGATAGCACCGGGATGACGAAGATGGCCACCGGTGAAGGATCCCCCCTCCGGCAGGGTGCTGGGAAGGGCTCCCGAGAGGTTTCTGGTGGCTACAGAGGCTTGCGGCAGTGGAACTCCCGATCTATCTTGATATTCGATGTTTTTAGGGTACGTAGGCTTATATAGGCGAAAGAAGTCGGTCAGGGGAGCCTCGAGGGGCCCACGAGAGGGTAGGGCGCACCCAGGGGGTGGGCACTCCCTCCTGTCTCGTGGCTTCCTCGATGACCCCCCGGCTTGCACTCCAAGTCTCCTGGATCATAATCTTTCCAAAAATCATGCTGCCAAAGGTTTCATTCCATTTGGAATCCGTTTGATATTCCTTTTCTTCGAAATACTGAAACAGGCAATAAAACAGCAATATGGGATGGGCCTCCGGTTAATAGGTTAGTCCCAAAAGTAATATAAAAGTGTATAATAAAGCCCGTAATCATTCAAAACAGATAATAAAATAGCATGAAAGCTTCATAAATTATAGATACGTTGGAGACGTATCAATGCCCACGAGGCAGGGGGCGCGCCCAGGGGGTAGGGCGCGCCCTCCACCCTCGTGGATTCCTCGTGTCCTTCCCGGATTACTTCTTATTTTCCTATTTTCTTAAATATTCCAAAACGGAGAAATACTGTTGTTAGAATTGATTTGGAGTCGGTTTACTTACCGTACCAGGTACCTATTCCTTTACGGAATCTGGAACGTTCTGGAAAGTGTCCCTTATGTATTCCTCCGGGATTATGGTTTCAATAACATTAGTTTCAACATTTATGGGGTTACCTGAGATATAATGTTTGATTCTTTGACCGTTCACCACCTTCGGATTTGTGCCTTCGAAGTTGTTGATTTTTATGGCACCGGAATGATAGACTTCCTCGATAACGTAAGGGCCTTCCCATTTAGATAGAAGTTTTCCTGCAAAAAATCTTAACGAGAGTTGAAAATCAACACATAGTCACCTACATTAAACTCACGCTTTTGTATCCTTTTGTCATGCCATCTTTTAACTTTTTCCTTAAACAGTTTGGCATTTCCATAAGCTTGGATTCTCCATTCATCAAGTGAGCTAATGTTAAATAACCTTTTCTCACCGGCAAGTTTGAAATCATAATTGAGCTCTTTAATAGACCAATATGCCTTGTGTTCTAGTTTGGGAGGTAAGTGACAAGCTTTTTCATAAACCATTTTATATGGAGACATACCCATAGGATTTTTATATGCAGTTCTATAAGCCCATAATGCATCATCAAGTTTCTTGGACCAATTCTTTCTAGATCTATTAACAGTCTTTTGCAAAATTATTTTAAGTTCTCTGTTACTCAGCTCTACTTGGCCACTAGACTGTGGGTGATAAGGAGATGCAATTCTATGATTAACATCATACTTAGCAAGCATTTTACGAAAAGCACCATGAATAAAATGTGAACCACCATCAGTCATTAAGTATCTAGGGACTCCAAACCTCGGAAAAATAACTTCTTTAAGCATCTTAATAGAAGTTTTGTGATCAACACTACTGGTTGGAATAGCTTCTACCCACTTAGTAACGTAATCAACGGCAACTAAAATATGTGTATACCCATTAGAGGCAGGAAAAGGTCCCATATAATCAAAGCCACAAACATCAAATGGCTCAATAACAAGAGAATAGTTCATAGGCATTTCTTGACATGTACTAATATTACCAATTCTTTGACATTCATCACAAGACAAGACAAACTTACGGGCATCTTTGAAGAGAGTAGGCCAATAAAAAACCAGATTGGAATACCTTATGTGCAGTTCTATCTCCAGCGTGGTGTCCTCCATATGCCTCGGAGTGACACTTGCGTAGGATCTATTCCTGTTCATGCTCAGGTACACAACGCCTAATAACACCATCTACTCCTTATTTATAAAGGTGTGGGTCATCCCAGAAGAAATGTCTTAAATCATAGAAAAACTTTTTTTGCTGGTATGTAAAACTAGGTGGTATAAATTTAGTAACAATGTAATTAGCATAATCAGCATACCATGGAGCACGAGAGGCATTTATGACAGCTAATTGTTCATCAAGAAAGCTATCATCAATAGGTAGTGGGTCATCAAGAATATTCTCTAACCTAGACAAGTTGTCTGCAACGGGGTTCTCAGCTCCCTTTCTATCAATAATATGTAAATCAAATTCTTATAGTAAGAGGACCCATCTAATAAGTCTAGGTTTAACATCTTTCTTTTCCATAAGATATTTAATAGCAACATGATTGGTGTGAATAGTTACTTTAGAATCAACAATATAAGGTCTCAACTTATCATAAGCAAATACAACCGCTAAAAATACTTTTTCAGTAGTAGCATAATTTCTCTGGGCACTATCTAGATTTTTACTAGCATATTGAATAATGTTTAGTTTCTTATCAACTCTTTGTCCTAGAACAACACCTATAGCATAATCACTAGCATCACACATAATTTCAAAGGGTAAATTCCAATCAGGTGGATGAACAATATGTAACATCCCAATTTTCCAATTTGGCATGTTATACATTAGATCATCATTGCATAGCATATTTTATTGCATTTTTGGTTGATCCTAGAAATTCTACGCAACTCAAGGACCCGCGGAGAGAGTTGGGGATTTCGTTATTTTCATAATTGAGTTTTCTCAAATTTTGAAAAGAGGATCGTTTGGTTTTAATTATTTTTCTCTCTGTATATTTTCCAATATAAAATATAAGAGAGGAGATAAAATGACTTCTCGAAAATAAAGAAATATTGGAGGAAAATATTAAAATCAAATAAGTATTTTATTTGGAGTTTTATTGCTATTTTATTTGAATTAGGAAAAACTACGTTTCTCAAAATTGCATTAGAGTACCAAATAAATGTTCACCTTGCCCGAGGTATTTTTAGAGGACGGGGAAAACTTATTTCAGGATTTTTGGAGTCTGTTTAGTATTTTTTTTTCTTTGTTTTTCTGCACGGAATTATTTAAGAAAACGAACCGCCTTACCGGGTCGTGTCCGCTTGGGACACTGACCCGGCCAGCCCTTTAAGAGCCGCCAGCCCACCCGCCACCAAACCCTAGCCGCCACCCTGCCTCGCCTCGCATCACGCGCCGCCGCCTTTCACACCCGACGCGCGCACTCGTCGTTGCCACCGCGTTAGCCGCCGCCGCCGCCCGTCCCGCACGCCGCAACACCAAGTCGTCGCCGCACCCCGCCGCCGGAGCCGCCCACCGCCGCCTCGAACCCGCCGCAGCCCGCCCTACCTCGCCGGAGGTACTCGACGCCGCCGTCGTTGTTCGTCGTATTTCTTTTTGAGAAAAATCATTTGTTTTTTTTTTGAAAAAAAACCTAGATCCATTTTTTTAGAATAGGTCGGTTCGGTTTTCCGATTTAGTTATTTAGCGGACGTTCGCCCATATGATCGTTTTAACGAACGGTGTTCACCCGTTAGCCGCAGACAACGAACATTCGTTGTTAGCCTGTTCGTCAGTTTTTCTTTTTCCAGGGTTTTCCGCGATTATTTTCGATCGCGATTTTTCGGCCTAGATCTTAGTTTTAGTTTATCTTTTCGCTCATTTGTCGGAATCAGGCGATTCAAGCTCCTAGATCTTCATTTCGAAGCCCTCTTTCTGTTTAACCAACTTGAACAAGATTTTGGTACTGTAAAATTTGACTTTAGTCTAGATTGGTAAACGGATCTTGTTTCTTTCGCAGTTTGAGTTTCGTTGCTTCGTTTGATTTGATTCTTTTTGCAACCAGAGTTCTTAAGTTGAACTTTCTGGTTAGATCTTCTTAATTCAGTTTTACCCGTGCATTTAGTTAAGTACTTATGTATGTTGTTGTTTGATTGCGATAGAGTACCCGAAGTGTGAAGTGTGCTACTACGAGTCTCTAGGTTTTGCAGATCATCAGCAAGGCAAGTAACACTTTGATCATACCTCTTTACTACCCAGTTTTATTGCATTAGATCAATCCTCAAACATTACATGGTTAGGATCTGATTAATATGTGGGTATTGGGAAGTAGTTGATGAGGTAGAACCTATTGCCCTGTTTATTATCAAACCTCTGGGAGTTACATCTACGTTATGCTTATAATTGCTATGTTATGCTCATAGACATGGTTTGGGTGAGTGTATCCATGATAGATGTGAGTATTGCTAATCAATGGTTAACTTATGGTGGCTACTTAAATACACATCTGGGTGGATTGTTTGTGGGCACCTGGAGAATCCAGTGTTGTTCTAGGATATCCTGGGGTTCCGTGTGATCATCCTAAGGTCTGCACCCAGGCTCAAAGGGATCATAAGATTATTCATGCTAGAAACTTCCGTGTGCAGCCACAAGCTATTATGGGCTCTAGCATAGTTGATTAAGTTGCAAGACCTCTTTCAGTGGTGGGCTAGCAGATGTAGGGGAAAGTAGGTGTAACTGTCCATCCAGAGTAAAGAGTTGTTGTTTCTGAAAGACTGTGTCTCGGTCATCCGTTTCTCAAACACCATGTAGTGCGAGAAATCTAACGAAGGAGATCGATTCTTGTGGGGAAAAGTGCGCAAACCACTATAGAGTGTACAAACTAATCATGGTTAGCCGTGTCCCCGGTTATGGACATCTTGAGTATTTGGTTCTTGGATTATCATGTTGATCTCATCACTCTAAATTTAATTTGATTGGGTTTAATGATGATGCTTAATTGGGATTGAGTTGGAGGAACCTTCTCAATGTTTAACAACCACCATGAAATAAACTTATTCCTTTGTTGTAGGGAAACATTGGCTTTATGCAAAACTGTAACCATAGAGCTTTCCACTAGCCATATTGCATGTAGTGATAGCATTTATTCTGTTCATTACTCTATGTGTTACATTGCCAGCATATTCCATGTGCTGACCCGTTTCGGGCTGCAACATATCATGTTGCAGACTTTTCACTCGACGAGTAAGGCGCCATAGGTCATTGTTTCTCACTCAGCTATGTCATTGGAGTTGATGGACTCACTTTATCTTCCAAGACTTCCGCTGTTATCGTATTTAGATGGCCTTAATCCATATTACTGTAATAAGTTCTCTTTTGAGACATTTGATGTAATAAGCGTGTGATTGCTACTGTGTTATAAATCCTCGAGTACTGTGCTTGTCAACATTATCGATCCAGGGATGACACTGATGCACAGAGATCAGACTGTTTGAGGTCTGGTCGCTACAAATAGGTGCAGAAATCAAAGCTTTCTTAAGTATTTCAAATGCTTCTACACAATCATCGTCTAAGACAAAAGGAATATCTTTTTGTAATAGATTAGTCAGAGGCCTATAGATTTTAGAAAAGTCCTTAATGAACCTCCTATAAAAACCGACGTGACCAAGGAAACTTCTTATACCTTTGATGTCCTTGGGACACGGCATCTTTTCAATTGCATCAACTTTAGCTTTATCAACTTCAATACCCTTTTCAGAAATTTTATGCCCCAAGACAATGCCTACATTAACAATAAAGTGGCACTTCTCCCAATTCAAAACAAGACTAGTATCTTTGCATCTCTGCAAAACTCGTTCAAGGTTGCTCAAGCAATCATCAAAAGAGGATCCATAAACGGGGAAATCATCCATGAATACCTCACAAATCTTTTCACAAAAGTCAGAGAATATAGCCATCATGCATCTTTGAAAAGTAGCAGGTGCATTACATAAACCAAAAGGCATATGTCTATAAGCAAAATTACTGAAGGGCAAGTAAAAGTGGTCTTTTCTTGATCCTCCATTGACACAGGTATTTGAGAGAAACCAGAGTAACCATCTAGGAAGCAAAAATGTGTATGTTTGGATAATATTTCTAGCATTTGATCAATAAAAGGTAAAGGGTAATGATCCTTTTTAGTAGCTTTATTTAATTTGCGGAAATCAATTACCATCCTATAACCTGCAATAATTCTTTGCGGGATCAATTCATCTTTATCATTAGGAACGACAGTAACACCTCCCTTCTTTGGGACACAATGGACAGGACTTACCCACTTACTATCAGCAACGGGATAAATTATACCTGCCTCTAGGAGCTTTAGTATTTCCTTTCTTACCACTTCCTTCATCTTAGGATTTAACCGTCGTTGGTGATCAATAACTGGTTTGGTTTCTTCCTCCAATTTTATTTTGTGTTGACATAGAGTGGGACTAATGCCCTTAAGATCATCAAGAGTATATCCAATAGCAGCATGGTGCTTCTTCAGAGTTTTCAATAATCTTTCCTCTTCCTGCTCTGAAAGGTTAGCGCTAATAATAACAGGATATATCTTCTTTTCATCAAGATAAGCATATTTAAGAGTATCAGGTAATGGTTTAAGCTCAAACACGGGATCACCCTTGGGTGGTGGATCCCCTAGGATTTCAACAGGTAAGTTGTGTTTCAAAATAGGACCCTGTTTAAAGAATACTTCATCTATTTCCCTTCTTTCATTCATAAACATATCATTTTCATGGTCTAGGAAATATTGTTCTAAAGGATCAGTAGGAGGCCCGGCAACAGAAGCAAGACGAATAATTTCATCCTTACTAGGAAATTCTTTATCATGGGGTTGTCTACAAAATTTAGCAAAATTAAACTCATGAGTCATATCATCCAAGCCAATTGTAATAATATCTTTTTCGCAGTTTATCTTAGCATTAACAGTATTCAAGAAGGGTCTACCAAATATAATGGGACAAAAGTCATTTTGTGGGGAACCAAGAACAAGAAAATCAGCGGGATATTTAACTTTCCCACACAAAACTTCAACATCTCTAACAATCCCAATTGGTAAAACAGTATCTCTATTGGCAAGCTTAATTGTAACATCAATAATTTCTTCTACCTCAGTAGGTGCAATATCATGCATAATTTCTTGATATAAGGAATAAGGTATTGCACTGGCACTAGCACCCATATCACATAAGCCATGATAACAATGATCTCCTATTTTAACAGAAATAACAGGCATGCCTACTACAGGTCTATGTTTCTTAGCATCAGGTCTAGCAATTCTAGCAGCTTCAACACAAAAATAAATAGCATGCCCATCAGTATTATCAGCCAAGAGATCTTTAACCACAGCAATACTAGGTTCAATTTTAATTTGCTCAGGTCATCTATATGTTTTAGTGTTACTCTTACGAACCACAGTCGAAGCTTTAGCATGATCCTTTATCCCAACAGGGAAAGGTGGTTTCTCAATATAAGTGGAAGGAACAATGGGATCATTATAAGTGATAGTCTTTTCTTCAACTGTAATAGGTGCAACTACTTTTACTTCAGTGGGAGGATTATATTTAAACAACTTCCCCTTAGGGAGATCAACATGAGTAGCAAATGATTCACAGAAAGAAGTAACTATCTCGGAGTCAAGTCCATATTTAGTGCTAAATTCTCGGAAGACATTGGTATCCATAAAAGATTTAACACAATCAAACTTAGGTGTCATACCTGACTCCTTACCATCGTCGAATCCCAATCTTCATAGTTGCATTTAATTCTTTCCAATAAGTCCCACTTGAATTCAATAGTCTTCATCATAAAAGACCAAACACAAGAAGTATCGAGCATGGTGCGATTGTTGAGAGAAACCGAGGATAAATTTTTGGAATAATCATTTCTCTTGTGACCTCATGATTGGGGCATGAATATAACATTGACTTAAGCCTCCCCCAAGCTTGAGCGATGCTTTCTCCTTCGCGAGGCCAAAAATTATATATATAATTGCGATCACGATGAACAAGATGCATAGGATAGAACTTCTGGTGAAATTCCAATTTCAATCGTTTATAGTCCCAAGATCCCATGTCATCACATAGCCTATACCATGTCAATGTGTCTCCCTTCAAAGATAAAGGGAAAACCTTCTTCTTAATAACATCCTCAGGCATACCTGCAAGCTTAAATAATCCACAAACTTCATCTACATAGATTAGGTGCAAGTCGGGATGTAATGTTCCATCTCTATAAAAGGATTAGCTAGAAGTTTCTCTACCATACCCGAAGGAATTTCAAAGTAAACATTTTCAGTAGGTTCAGTAGGTTGAGGAGCAACTCTTTGCTCTACTGGTCGGGGTGAAGATACCCCGAACAAGTCCCTCAAAGGATTAGTTTCCATAGTAACAAGTGACAGTAAATTTCAGCACACTATATAATTTTTTCCTTACCAAGTTCCACTTACCAAAGGCGCTTCACTCCCCGACAACGGAGCCAGAAAAGAGTCTTGATGACCCACAAGTGTAGGGGCTCTATCGTAGTCCTTTCTATAAGTAAGAGTGTCAAACCCAACGAGGAGCAGAAGGAAATGACAAGCGGTTTTCAGTAAGGTATTCTCTGCAAGCACTGAAATTGTAAGTAACAGATAGTTTTGTGATAAGATAATTTGTAACGGGTAACAAGCAATGAAAGTAAATAAGGTGCAGCAAGATGGCCCAATCCATTTTGTAGCAAAGGACAAGCCTGGACAAGTTCTTATATGAGAAAAGCGCTCCCGAGGACACATGGGAATTATCCTCAAGCTAGTTTTCATCACGCTCATATGATTCGCGTTCATTACTTTGATAATTTGATATGTGGGTGGACCGGTGCTTGGGTACTGCCCTTTCTTGGACAAGCATCCCACTTATGATTAACCCCTATTGCAAGCATCCCCAACTACAAAAGAAGTATTAAGGTAAACCTAACCATAACATGAATCATATGGATCCAAATCAGCCCCTTACGAAGCAACGCATAAACTAGGGTTTAAGCTTCTGTCACTCTAGCAACCCATCATCTACTTATTACTTCCCAATGCCTTCCTCTAGGCCCAAATAATGGTGAAGTCTCACGTAGTCGATGTTCACATAACACCACTAGAGGATAGACAACATACATCTTATCAAAATATCGAACGAATACCAAATTCACATGACTACTTATACCAAGACTTCTCCCATGTCCTCAGGAACAAACGTAACTACTCACAAATCATATTCATCTTCATAATCAGAGGGGTATTGATAGGCATTAAGGATATGAACATATGATCTTCCACCAGATAAACCAACTAGCATCAACTACAAGTAGTAATCAACACTACTAGCAACCCACAGGTACCAATCTGAGGTTTTGGTACAAAGATTGGATACAAGAGATGAACTAGGGTTTGAGAGGAGATGGTGCTGGTGAAGATGTTGATGGAGATTGACCCCCTCCCGATGAGAGGATCGATGGTGATGATGTCCCCCTCCCGGAGGGAAGTTTCCCCCGGCAGAATAGCTCCATATGATGTTAGTCTTTTTGCGGTGTGTTTCTTGGGATCCGATGAACTTTGTGTTTATGATCAGATCTATGTTTTTATCAATGAAATTTGTTTGAGTCTTCTTTGATCTCTTATATGCATGATTGATTATAGCCTCGTATTTGTTCTCCAATATTTGGGTTTTGTTTGGCCAACTTGATCTATTTATCTTGCAATGGGAAGATGTGCTTTGTGAAGGGTTTGATCTTACGGTGCTTGATCCCAGTGACAGAAGGGGAAACGACACGTATGTATCATTGCTATTAAGGATAACAAGATGGGGTCTATTTCTACATAAATAGATCTTGTCTACATCATGTCATCATTCTTATTGCATTACTCCGTTTTTCCATGAACTTAATACACTAGATGTGTGCTGGATAGCGGTCGATGTGAGGATTAATAGTAGTAGATGCAGGCAGGAGTCGATCTACTAATCTTGGATGTGATTCATATATAATGATCATTGCCTGGATATCGTCATGATTATTTGAAGTTCTATCAATCGCCCAACAGTAATTGTTTTCCCACCGTTTGCTATTTTTCTCGAGAGAAGCCACTAGTGAAACCTACGGCCCCCGGGTCTCTTTTCATCATATTTGCCTTTGCAATCTATTTTCCTTTGCTTTTATTTGTAGATCTATTAAACCAAAAATACCTTGCTGCAATTTATTTATTTCACGATCTATTTATCCTATCTGTCACAACTTTATCACGTCTTCTCGCCAACTTGAGGCATCGTTACCCGAAAGGGATTGACAACCCCTTTAACACGTCGGGTTGCGAGTATTTGTTGTTTGTGTGCAGGGGTTGTTTATGTGGTGTTAGGAGGTTCTCCTACTGGTTCGATGTAACGCCCCGGATGCAACTTTCCATATTCGTAACTCCAACTCTTGCCTTTTCCGGAGATGTTGTATGATATTTCCTCCGTGGTTGGGTTTTTGTCTGTTGTTTTGCATTTTGTTCTTGTTATGCATCTCGTCTCATGTCATCATCTGCATTTCTTCTGCATGTTTTTCAAAACTTGCATCCGTTCGGGTTCCGCCGTTTCTCTCCGTTGTCCGTTCCGAGCCCAGACACACTCGCACGCGCCCGCGGCACCTCCGAAATATTATTTTATAAGTTGCATAAAATGTTCTCGGAATGGGTTGCAACTTGGCGTGCGATCTTATATTAGTGTAGACAGGCCGCCTGCCAAGTTTCGTCGCATTCGGAGTCCATCTGATAGCCCAACCGTTAAATGTATAGCGGTACCGTTGCTGGTTCTTTCGTCGGACGTTTCGATCTCCGAGACTGCTGCCGGGTTGCACTTCTCTTCTCTCCCCTCAAGCCTAGTCCATCTAAACACAGCCCACCAACCTCTCCCAGGCCTGTCTAACCTCCTCCTCGATCGGATCCGTCGGATCGCGATCGGAGGGCTTCGAAAATCCCCCTAAACCCAAACCCTAGCTTTTACCCTATATATAGACCCCCCCCATGCCATTTTGGGCATCTCCTAGCCCTTCCCCTACCTCCTAGCCCCTCCTCCTCAGATTCCGCGCCAACCGAACCCAGCCCCGCCACTTGTCGCCGCCACTTGGCCTCCTCCCGCGCCGCCACCTCGCCACCCAGACGCGCCACGTCGCCCCCAACCAGCATCCACCGCCGCGGCCCGCGAAGCCCACAGGGAGCCCGCCTCGGGCCGCGACCGGGCCCAACCCCGTGCGCCCTGGCCCCCTCGCCCGCTTGCCCGCTCCCTCGCTCGATCCCCTCGCCGCCGCATCGTCCTTGCGCTCTGGCCACCAAGGGCCTCGCTGGAGCAGGAACACCCGACCGCGCCACCTCACAGCCTCGTCACCGGTGAGCAACCAGGTCGCCGCCTCCCTCTCTCTCCTGTCTCTCCCTCTGGTTTCTCTCTCTCTCAGATCTCTCTCTCTCCCCTTGTAGTAACCCCGCCGCCGCCGCCAGGAACCTCGTCGCCGGCCTCCCTCAGCCTAGGGAACGTCGGATCAGGCTGTTCCCTCGCCGGATCTGGACGCCAGCGCCGCCCCCATGGCCTCCTCCAGCCAAGCCGGCCCTTGCTGGAGCCTCGCCGCTGTCTGCCGCCTTCGTCTCGATTGGGACCGAGCATGAGCGCTTGTGCCCCTGCGCATGGGCCCCGCAAGCCCAGGCCCGCAGCCGCAGCCAGCCAGGCCCAGCGCCCCCTTCCAGCCTGCCAGCGCCATCTCCAGCGACCGCGAAGCCGCGTCGCCCGCGCAAGGCCTCCTCTGCCCCATCTCCAGCGACCACGGCCCAGCGTCACCAGTGCCCACCAGATCCAGCCGGCCCGCGTGGGCCTCCCCAGCTGCAGCCCAGCTTCTCCACCGAACCGGCCCAAGGCCCAGGGTGAGCAGCCCCCTCCAGCGCCCCTCTCCTGTACACTGTTGGGCTAATCAGTTTCGGCCCGCGTAGTTTTTTTTAGCATCTGGGAATTTGTCTAATTATCCGGGATTACTGTTTTACAGAAAAGTCCTTGCACTTCATGCATTTAATATCTCACAAACCGTGCATCGGATTAAAATGTTTTATATATGTAAAATGCTTAGACAATTGTGTAGATTAATAATATTCCACTTTCATCTATGTTAAAAATGTTTAACATGATGTTTGTGTTTATTTTGCATAATGCCATGCTAAAATGATTTATTTCATAACTAAATAACCATAGCTCGGTTTTAAATAAACTTTATATGTAAAGGGGGTGGAAAATGCCTAGTTTAACATGGTCCACTTTATTTTCCTATTTAACAACAATAAAATATGTTTTAGGGCAGAACAGTACCAAATCTAAAATATGCACATGAGGATTTTCCAGAATTGTTGTTTGTTACTTCCGGCCTCATTAAAACTTGCCTAGATAGGTAGTTTCATTATGTTTCACCTCTTGCCATGTTTAACAACATTTAATATTGTTGTGTACCTAACCGAGAGAGAACTAAATAATTGCTTGTGGTGTTTTGTCAATATGCAACTCGTTGCATATTGAGCTCCACTTAACTTGTAGTATTGTTTGTTGTATTTTGCCATGCCATGCCTCATTAAACCGGACATGCATCATATTTGTTTGTGCATCATGCCATGATTATGCTTGTGCATTTACCATGTTGTTTGTTTCTTTCCGGTGTTGCTTCTTAGTTCCGGTAATGTTGTGATTGTGAGGATTCGTTCGACTACTCCCGTTCGTCTTCTTCATGGACTCTTTCTTCTTCCTAGCGGGATTTCAGGCAAGATGACCGCTACCCTGGATCTCACTACTATCATTGCTATGCTAGTTGCTTCGTTCTATCGCTATGTTGCGCTACCTATCACCTGTTTATCCAGCCATCCCATATTGCCATGAACCTCTAACCTTTGACACCTTTCCTATGCAAACCGTTGTTTGGCTATGTTACCGCTTTTGCTCAGCCCCTCTTATAGCGTTGCTAGTTGCAGGTGAAGTTGAAGATTGCTCCATGGTGGACAGGATTTATGTTGGGATATCACAATATCTCTTATATTATTAATGCATCTATATACTTGGTAAAGGGTGGAAGGCTCGGCCTTATGCCTGGTGTTTTGTTCCACTCTTGGCGCCCTAGTTTCCGTCATACCGGTGTTATGTTCCCGGATTTTGCGTTCCTTACGCGGTCGGGTGATTTATGGGACCCCCTTGACAGTTCGCTTTGAATAAAACTCCTCCAGCAAGACCCAACATTGGTTTTACCATTTGCCTCACCACCACCTATATTTCCCTTGGGAGTAATTAACCCAAGGGTCATCTT